>NC_140965.1:95936989-95981989 GCF_056783735.1 Eptatretus burgeri | reverse complement strand
CCATCATGAAATGTCAAGGACATGGAATGTTCAAGCTCACAGAGTGAGCAAGAGTAAGAAAGATTGCCAGTGGGTTTGAAGCGGTAGCGAACCTCCGTTTCAAAGAGCTACAAGGAAGAGAGGGATTTTGCATCATTAGGGAGGTGATTCCACTTGTGCGGTAAAAGGAATGAGTGTGATTTCAGTACAGTTGATGAGTGTGCCAGTAAGTGGAAAAGTTGCCTTGAAGAGTTTAAGAACTTCGTCCATCTGAATAGTGTGGTTTTTCTGCTCTTGTTTTTATTTATTTATTCTTGAGGCAATGTCTTCTTCCTTTCTATGCCTAAGGACAGAAACATTAACAACACATGTTCATTACAATAGTGTCAGACAGTGCAATGTTGGTTTGTAGATCTCAAGGAAGCTGGATCGCCATTTACTCTTGAAGTTAATATGATGTTAATAATAATCATTGTGGCATGTGTTCACGGTGATACTTATTCAGAAGTGAACTCAATGTTCAACTTTTGCATTAACACACACTTTCTTTTTAATAAGGTCATTTGCCAGTAAAATGCACCGTGGCCTTTCGATCATTGTTGGCGAATGTAATTTTAACCTGCTCGGAAACGTCATTATCATCTCAGCCTGAATTGATTATTTCGATACAACGGCACTCTTCACTTTGTATTTATTGTGTTGGAAATTACATTGCCACAAAGTACTGAATGGTTATTACAAGAAGGAAATGCTGCGATTGTTCTTATTTCAAATCCGATGTAAATGCACCGAGCACAAACGTTGTATCGTAAATCACTTTTTGTCGGCGGAACGGAAGTTGCCTCGAAGTGGAATACACGGTGTTCTTGCACTGAGGTTTCATAAACATCCGGCTTAATTGGAGATTGATCCTATTGGCACAAAGAATTTGGTTGGACTGCGTTTTCCCAATCGCTTCTGTGTGTTTCGGCTCGCACAATGTCTGCTTTTATTATTTCAGTTTTCCACCATGTTAAATGTGCAAACTATGTTCTTGCTCTTCGATGGCGAGGACAGATAAATAAAATTTCACTTGGGCTTTGGTGATGGTTGTTTCCTGTGCATTGTTTTTCACGTGGAAGGAAGCATTTTATTACTTGTAGCAATTCCCGAGGCTCTGCTTATGGTCCGTATAACATGTGTAATCAACCTTATGACCTGTGCTATTGGCATGTTTCTCTGTGACGCTACCAGCCTCGATTAACTCGAGTAAATTTTCCACTGCATCTTATTGGCAATTGTATTCTGGGTTTGCTGACCTCACCATCCTGGCAGAATTCCATGTCTCTCGGCATGCGGGAGGTGTTCTGAGAATTGTTCCTGCAATGCATGGGTGGGGTCTTTTCCATGAGGAAGGAACTTCCGCCTTTTTTGGTGTGTT
The DNA here is from genome assembly GCF_056783735.1 of Eptatretus burgeri. NCBI lineage: Eukaryota > Metazoa > Chordata > Myxini > Myxiniformes > Myxinidae > Eptatretus > Eptatretus burgeri. The sequence goes on along the minus strand of NC_140965.1, from coordinate 95,980,590 downwards.
TATTCCTTTTCAATTGTTTGTGTTTGGGGAAAATTCCATTGTGAGTGATGATGAATTAGCATTTTCCAAATTATCCCCCCAACAATTGGATAGCCCTGTCCTCCATCTCCCCTACATGTTACATTAATTCCTTCCTTTTATTTTTCTCAACTTTCCTCTCGTTCTCCTTTTTTATATTACCTCTTCCCTTTATAAGCTCATTTTTTTCTCAATTTACGTCTCTCTCTCTCTCTCTCTCTCTCTCTCTCTCTCTCTCTCTCTCTCTCTCTCTCTCTCTCTCTCTCTCTCTCTCTCTCTCACTCTCTCTCTCTCTCTCTCTTTCTCTCTCTCTCTCTCTCTCTCTCTCTCTCTCTCTCTCTCTCTCTCTCTCTCTCTCTCACTCTCTCACTCTCTCACTCTCTCACTCTCTCACTCTCTCACTCTCTCACTCTCTCACTCTCTCACTCTCTCACTCTCTCACTCTCACTCTCTCACTCTCTCACTCTCTCACTCTCTCACTCACTCACTCACCCACTCACTCTCTCACTCTCTCACTCTCTCACTCTCTCACTCTCTCACTCTCTCACTCTCTCACTCTCTCACTCTCTCACTCTCTCACTCTCTCACTCTCTCACTCTCTCACTCTCTCACTCTCTCTCCTCCCTCTCGATCTCTTCCTGTGTCTCTCTCTCTCTCTCTCTCTCTCTCTCTCTCTCTCTCTCTCTCTCTCTCTCTCTCTCTCTCTCTCTCTCTCTCTCTCTCTCTCTCTCTCTCTCTCTCTCTCTCTCTCTCTCTCTCTCTCTCTCTCTCTCTCTCTCTCTCTCTCTCTCTCTCTCTCTCTCTCTCTCTCTCTCTCTCTCTCTCTCTCTCTCTCTCTCTCTCTCTCCCCTCCCTCTCTCTCTCTCTCTCTCTCTCTCTCTCTCTCTCTCTCTCTCTCTCTCTCTCTCTCTCTCTCTCTCTCTCTCTCTCTCTCTCTCTCTCTCTCTCTCTCTCTCACTCTCTCCTCCCTCTCCGTCTCTCCCTGTCCCTCTCCCTCTCCCTCTCTCTCCCTCTATCTCCCTCTCTCTACCTTCCCCTCCCCTCCTCTCTCTCTCTCTCTCTCTACCCTTTTTTGATGCTGATGAAAATAATAATAAGTTGAAAGAAGGACTTTCATTTTATTTTTTGATGAGGATGATTTTGTATAGCCTGTTTACATTGGTCCTAATCCCATGTTAGCAAGGGCCTGCTGTTTGGTTTGACATTTATTTTATCGATGTTTTGAGCACTAAACTTGTGTTAAAATTCACTGTGTGAGTGTTTTTAAATGATGAACTGGTCAGCATCGAGCTCTGTTCCCAATATCATCACTCTCATTATCAAATGGTCCTTAAGCTCCAACACGTCTTTAATTTCATCGTTCTGTTTTTGTTGTTTTTTAATAGGGTGAGCACATCATTCTGATTCGGCAAGTGGACGATAACTGGTTTGAAGGCCGCATTGTAGGTTCCAACCGCCACGGAATATTCCCTGTGAGCTACGTCGACGTCCTGAAGCGCCCCGTGGTGAAACAAGGCCGTGGGAGTGAGAGTTCCACCAGCCCTCGCTTCCAACCCACTGCGATCTCAGCTGTTGAGGTTAGGCCCAGGCAGTAGGTGGTCACACTGTGAGCATGTTCTTTTTGATGCTTGGAGTGAAGGTTGACACAAGAATATGTAAATCAATTAAAATGCTAATTTGTCTATAAAGCTTGCACCCTCATCACAGATTTTGGCACTTCAGTCCGGCAGACACAAGAACACCAATAACTCAGCATTGATCATCAGATGAACGGGCATTTTGCAGTTAGACTACCATTAATCACAAAGCAGGAAACACATTTCCAGAGCATTTTTGTTGGTTGTTGTGGAGTACTTTTTGAATATTTGAAATTAAAAACACGATATTGGCAAACAAAACATCATTTGACAAAGCAATGCAAATTCACCTGAAACTCAACCTCATTTGCTGAACTATCAAGGAACTGTGCAATGTATATATATACATATATTTTTTTTTTTTACCTGGGTGACACACATGTGCATGCTGTTTTAATGCATGTGTTTGACACGACATTTAATTCCAATATGGAGAGGATCAAGGCTAGAGAAGGGAGAAAAGGGAGTGAAAGGAATTGGAGTGGAGAGAGATCAATCGAGAAAGAACCACTCCAGTACAAACAACAAAATAAAGAGTAAAACACACACATTGAATAAAGGAATGGTAATTTTGGTCATGGAAATGGTGGCAGCTGTGGGAAGGTTACCAGACATCCTTGGAGCTCCATCCCACTTTTATCGGTGAGCATTGAAACCGGGGGAAGGGTTGGATATAGAAGGGGATACGCCATGAGTATTGGCGGTGGGTGGGTGAAGTGTGTCACGTGCAGATACCTGCCAGCCAATTTGCATATTATCCACACATACAAAAGAAAGGATGCAGAGAGTTCCATCTGGGCTGCTGTAGCATCAGCATGTAACAGGTGGGATGAAGGATTTGTTTGTATTTTTACACAAATGAATTAAAGTCTTCCAAATGCCTTCCCCTTTTCTTTCCTTTCTTCTTTTGGTTGTAAAATCTTCAGAGCCTTGAGGCTCTTGCGTATACCAGGCATACATGCATGAACATATGCATATAAATTGTGCAGTTTGTAAAGGTAGGAAACATTCCAACAGATCGAAACCATGTTCACCACCTGGGCATTCATTTAGCTGTATTTATGGTAATAAAGGCAAACCATGAAAAAGACAAAGTTATTGTCACTTAATAGCAAAAAACAACAGATTTATGTTGTTAGTCTCACGAGCAAAGAATATATCCTTCTGGAGAGGTTAATTCCCCCAGAATTACCGACGGGATAATTAATAATTACCCCAGAATTGTTGCATTTTCGTAAGTCTGGTAATACCCCCTCACACCACTGGGAGCAGCACAATGCAGCAAGAGCAGCATTTTTAGTCTTTGGTATGACTTGCCCAGGGTTTGAACCACCGGCCTCTAAACCACAGAGTAACCATTACACCCCCAAGGCTAGTTAAAATTAGCATATAGAGAATTGGGGTGCTCCCCCCCCCCGCCCTAAACTTCCAGGCCGATGCATTTTTTTTTTTTACCCCCTAACCTCCCCTCCTCCTGCGACCCCCCTTGTCACTGCACACCCTAAGTACAGCCAACAGTTCTTAACTCATTCTGTTCACCGGTTCAAAAGAACATTGAAGTAAAACACACACACACACACACTTCTCAAATTATAGTTTGATGACCCCCCCCACCCATAAACAAATTTAAACATCAACATAAGGTCAGTACAGTTGGGCTCCATTAATTATGAATGAATAATCCCAAGTGGGACAGACACTCGTCTCTCAATGGGGGGCAGTCATAGTCGGACTTCATGAGATGATAAAGAGAATCTTAAGGGTTTAAAATGCAAGGCATGTTCATGTTCCATCAATCGTCCTTTTTTTTTCTAACTTCAGTGCCAATTCACCCCATCAACTTAAATCCACCTCCTCCTAACCCCTTACCTGTTTATCCCCTCTTCTGACCCCTCCCATCTTGCCGCTCATTCTCCCTCCACTCTTCGCACCTCTTCACTGTCTTCTGCTTCAGTATCAGCTCCTCCTCTGAGGTCCCAAAGTGTGTGGTGTTATAACATCTGTGGGCTCCATTCTAACCCAACAGATATCTCACTCTCTCAATCAGTACACTCATCACCACAAACATGCTCCTTCCTTCCTCTCAGCACACCTCCCTCTCTTCCGAACCCCTCAAATCTTGTACCTCCCCCTGCCCACTGTCTTCTTCACCATATCTCCACGAAGTCTCATCCTTCCCCTCTTGCCACCTCTCCCATTGCCCTCCTGCACTTTGGCCGTGTCTTCTCTCATCGTCTCCCCTCCCTCTCAAAGCAACCTTCACACTCTTTCCCCCTCCAAGCTTCCCTCTCACCTTTCTCAAAAACTCCCCCTCACCCTTCTCCCTCAACTCTCCCGTCTCACCCTTCTCCCTCAAATCTTCCCCCTCACTCCCCCTTCCCAAATTTGCCCCCCCTCACATCCACAAAGCTGCCTCCTTCCCCCACCTTCTCTCTTCCATCTTATCACTCAACCTCCTCCAATCTTCAACTGCCCTCTGCCCCCTCTCTTATTACTCCTCAATCCACCTCAACTCATCACCACCGAGCATTTTCTCCTCCTCATCCTGCCTGCTCCCTGTCCTCCTCCCCTCCCCTGCACCCAAAACCTCCTCCGCTCCCTCTTCCTTAACAGTGTGGATCTCAAACATCCGGTCCTTCGCTCAAACCTGGCAGATCTTTCCATACTGAGAAACCAGACATAATCTGCTTAGCAGGAACTTTCCTCCTTCAAGACGTCTCTGACTCCCTGGTATCTCCTCCTGGTTACTCCCTCCTCCGGTATGACAGACCTGAGCCTCGTCCTGGCGGCGGAGTTGTTCTCTTCATCAAAGACTCTATTCCTCACTCACTATGCACTGCCATCTCTCCCCCACATGCCCAGGAATACCTCTGGCTATGACTTCCCCTCCACTCCCACCTCATGTTTACTTGTGTGTTATACCGTCCACCCAACAGTGATGACTCCATTTTACATCTCGCTTTCCAAAAACATGGACCAACTTCTATCCTCTCATCCCAACTCTCTCTTCCTCATTTGTGGTGACTTCAATGGTCATCATGCCAGTTGGCTCGGTGTGGGTACCTCTCTCACCTGCCATGGCACTTCAGCAAAAGACTTCGACAACTCATTGCGACTGACACAATCTGAAAACTTCTCGACCCGGATCTCAACCAATGGTACTCCATCTCTTCTGGATCTGATTTTGATCAATTTCCCTGAAAATATCTGCTGTTTATTCTCCACTCCAATATGTTCATCTGACCACATGCTTGTCAAAGCAGACATCTCTCTGGCTGTTATTAGAGAACCACCTCAGCGCCTTTGAGTGTGGCATTTCAATCAGGCCGACTGTCAGGGACTTCAAGCAGCCATTAAACTTCTTGACTGGTCTCCCATCTCAACTTTCTCTGACATCAACTCGTCCTGGGAATTATTTCAAAGAAGCTTGCTCTCTCTCATGCACAGATTTATCCCATCTCGTCTTCAGTTGTCCTACCCTTCCTAATGCCATTGGTACGCTGAAGCTTGTTGTGAGGCAGTTGTCCTGAAACAACTTACCTTTGCCTCATGGAAGACAAATCCAACTGAAGGCAATCTCAGCTCCTTTCACAAAGCTCAGAACAAGTGTGTGTCTACCCTCACGAGAGCAAAAAAAAACAACATCTTTCTAATCTCAAGTCTGAACTCTCAAACCTGTCTCCCTCCTCCAACTCCTGGTGGCATCTTGTTAAATCTGTTTCTTGTGTATGTTCCCCCTCCATCCCCTCCCTTACCTCAAATCGCAGCACAGCTGACACTGAACGTGAAAAGGCTGAATGCCGAAACTTCGTGTTTGCTTCCAAATCTTGTGTCCGAAACCCTTCGCTTTCTGTACCCACCTTACCCAGTCGCACCCAGCTGTCCCTGGACTCTGTGTCCTTTTCTCCTGAGATGGTGGAGAGCTTGCTCTCAAACCTCGACTCAGATTCTGCAACCGGTCCAGATGACATCAGCTTACGTGTCCAAAAAACCTGCTCTGCTACTCTTGCTCATGTTCTCTCTGTTCTGTTCACCCTCTCATTTGCTCAAGGTCATCTGCCATCTGCTTGGAAATCAGCAACCATCACTGCCCTGCATAAAAAAGGTGCAAAAACAGATCCTTGCAACTACAGACCAATCAGCCTTCTCCCAATCATCAGCAAGGTTATGGAATCCATCATCGCTTCTGACATTGAATGCTTCCTCATTCCCAATGGCTTGATTTCCGATCATCAATTTGGACCCAGACCAGGTCACTCTACATCACTCTACCCTGGATATGCTGCTTCTGCTCTCTCAACAATGGATGGAGATCGTCAATGCCAAACATGAAATCAGAGCCATCTCCCTAGACATATTGCATGCTTTCAAGAAGGTCTGGCACTCTGCACTGCTCAACAAACTCTCTTCCTGTGGTATTCAAGGACATCTACACTGATGGCTCGCAGACTTCCTCTCCTGTCGCAGCCAACGTGTGGCCCTCAAGGGAGTTTTCATCCCTTCTTCCTGTCTCGGCTGAAGTTCCTCAAGGTAGCGTTCTGGGCCCTGTTCTTTTTCTGGTTTTCATCAATAATCTCTCAGACTCTGTGGAAAATCCTCTTTATCTCTTTGCTGATGACTCCACCCACTGCCGTACCATCTGTCATCCCTCAGACCGGCAAGCAGCAGCTTCTTCGCTCTGCAGACCTGGATAAAATCACAAACTGGTCCAACACGTGGAACATGTCTTTCAATCCAGACAAATCTCACGCTCTCGCAATGTTCTCCGAAAGGACCATTTGGAACACCCCCCCCATCTACTTTCTCAACAATCCTCTTGAGGAAGTCCTTTCATTCAAGCTTCTGGGTCTCACTGTCTGCCATGATCTTTCCTGGGAAAGCTACATTTCTAGCCTGCCCTCCAAAGCCAGTCACCGACTGGGCATCCTCTGTCATGCAAAGCCCTTCCTTGGCACACCTGAGCTCCTGACCACATACAAAGTTTTTGTCCACAGCCTGATGGAGTACTGCTCTCCTCTCTGAGCTGATGCTACCACCTCTCACATTTCTCGGCTTCACGCTGTGGAAACCAAGGCATTTAGGATCATTGGTATCTCCCACGATGAGGCTGTCTTTGGGTCTCTCACTTTCTAACCACAGGCAGGTCGGTGGTCTTTCTGTCTTCTATCATCTCCTCTCTGGCCTGGCCCCTCTGCTGTGTTTAAAATATGTTTCCCCCTCCCCCATATTTCCGCAGGGCGTTCAAGGTCCGTAAGCAACCCCCTTCTGGTAAAACTAGCAAAATCAAGAATCATTGCTCACCTTCACTTTTTCATTCCTCTTTTTTTCCTGCCTTTGGAACAAAGTTCCAGCCTCTCTTCAATCCCCTATTCTCGCTAAGTCTTCAAAATAGCTGTTCACCACCATCTCTTTTCTACCCCATCTAAAACCACGATATTTTCTATCCCCGCTAATCTGCCCCAATCCAACCTCCTTCAAATTCCCTGCTTTCCTTCCTGAAAGTCCCTGTCGTGTAAGGACCTGAAAGTCACTGTAGTGTAAGGACCTGAAAGTCCCTGAATGGCCATCATGTCCCCTGCTGCAAGCTTGGCCAAAAGAACAGTGTCCTCAAGTTCAAGGGCACACTTCCGCACATTTGTGTCGATGTTGTAGGTTGATGCATTATGTAAATCTACAGAACCAGCAGGCTCATTGCAGAAGAAACACGTAGGCTCTGTGGACTGTGGATGGCTGTGAGCAGATCGAGTGTGCACAGAAGAGGTACTTCGTTGTCCTGTAGTCAATTAATTATCCCCGACTTTGCTCGTCAAACGCCTTTTTGTTGAATTTTAGCCAGCATTTCTTGTGCCACTCAGCCCCGTGTGCCTTCAGAGTGGATTCTATGCCATTTCTGTCATCCAATCGCTCCAGGTGGAGGTCCATTGGCATGTGCTGAAGGTTGTGGAACCGGAGAAGGTCTTCTGCCAGGGATGCATAGCCACTATCAACGGGCTGTTTCGTTGATCTGAGAGGACACTGCAAAGATTCATGTGTTACTACTTGGCAGAGGACACAAATGTCCCAGTTAGTGCTGGGGGTGGCTTGGATTGCTTGGATTTAGAGGGTTGGGTAGGATCCATCAGGAAGTGACGCTTCGGCATGGTTGCGACGAAATCACCACGGCAGGAGAGAAGATTCTGAAAGACAAAAACACAATGAAAGCACAAACTACTATACCACATTTTACATCTAGGCTATCTTCTTAGATACATGTCAATATCCAGGATTTCTTAATTGGAAAGGGTCAACAAAACATAGAACTCTACAGATAATGCATCTATGCACAGCTCGTCTAAGCATGGATATACACAATACATAACTGCGCCACATCCGCCTCAAACACACCCTCTGAGGGGCTAAATAACTAAATTCGCCACAATGACACCACTCGGTATTCATTTGCAAATTTCAACTGATTGCTTATTTTTTTGATAAATATTTACCTTGACCTTGACCTAAATTCATTTCCTTGAATTCTGACAATCTCAAAGGTATCACCAAATGAATGGGCATCCCCAATTTAGTTGGAAATGACACCGTAAATGTTTTTCTGCGCAGTCTGGTTCCAAAATTAAGGACGTTTGAACATTAGACCCGGGTGACTAGCGGCCATCTTGGATTTGACCTCTCACTGTCCCCTCAGAGGTCAAATCTGACCCCTCCACATCCGAAAATAAACATTATGCTATGACCTAACTATGCTAGAAATGTCATGCGTTTCTCATAAAATGCACAATTTGTTAAAATATGAGAGCTTATCCACTGTACTACTGAAGTGTCCATCTTGTTTACCCTTTGTTCCACGCCCCATCCCTCCCTTCCACAGATCTCCTCATGTATCTGTTCCACACTGTTTTTACTTCGCTCTCTCACCTCTCTTGTCTCCTGCTCCCCTTGTTGTACATTCTGTGTGTTAGCTCTCATAAGAGCCTTGATAATATATATATATATATATATATATATATACAAAATAAGGTCTTGAGGGTCTTAGGGCTCTTCAGGTCCTCAAGGGTCTTCAGTCTCAGCGTTATAAAGGGTCTTAAAGGTATTTTTAGGTTTTAGGGGTATTGGAGTTGCAACACCCTCCTCCCTGGTGAGGATTATTGAGAGGTTAAATTAAGAGATTTAAAATGAACAACAAAACATCTCGTGAGATGACGGAATCTCGCGCTATATCATTGACATACAAACATGGATCACATTTTGAGTTAATTACATTTAGTGTGGATGCATATGTTTTTTTGGTTAATGTTATTTGCTTCTTGAATAATGTCTCCATTAATGTGACTCAGAGTCGCACTTCATCCTGTAAGCTGTGGTGTCTTGTTTGCCTAGGCGGAGGGTTGGCGGGAGCAACTTTCCCCAGTGCGTTTCTCACAAAGCCCAGCACATCCCCAATCACCTGGTCACTCACCTGCTCGGACAACCGGTCCTCCTGCGTTCAAGGTGCACTATCTTTACTGAGCAAGGGGTGGCTTTTACGATGTTTCGGAAATGTGCTGTTGTGCTGGTTTCACGATAGAGCATTTGAAGTCAAGAGAATGTTTGTGTGGTTGACGGAAAAGGAATCTCTAGTTTGGTTTTGCACATCTGTACAACAGTGGCCTCGAGCACTTTGCAGCCACAAACAAGGATTCAACTACTTGTCGAACCATAAGTGGCAGTTTCCCCAACTTTGTTTTTAACCTCGATCATGAGCAAAAAAAAATTCCAAATATTTTAATCGTTTCACATGAATGCCATCCCATCATTGTCTGATTAGACCACACACACCACCGTAAATGATCACCGCAGTTATTATTCCAATTATTATTTTTGCACCAAAATCATGCATTCATTACAATGGAAGCCATGTCGTGTCGCCATCATACCGACATGCTTTTGCGATACTGCTTTCTTGCTTTTACGTTTGTCCCCTTTCCATATTCCTTTCTCATCTGTCCTGTGTGCCACACTTTGTGTTTTTAATGTCCGTCAGTGACTGGAGCTCATGGAAGAGTTTGCAGATGTACTTTAGGAAGGATGGGCACTAAGACTATTGGGGGAGTTTGTAGACGTACTCAATAAAAGGACAGCCATGTGGTCATGGTAGTCAAAACTTTCCTTTTTCCCACAATGTAAAGCACCTTGTTGGCAAAGTGAAGCACCAGCAAATTGTCACCCTTCTCAAATATATCCGAGCAAAGCCTTCTCTCGTGATAGATACTGTTCAACTTCTGTCTCACACAAGCATTTGTAGATATCACCCTGGAGCCCTCTTTAGGATGAGTTTGGTTACTCATCCTACATGGAGCCATTTTTGATCCATGTGCAGGATTGAGAAAGTGTTGACCCATGGATGTTTATCGATTTTACCTTTGACAACTTCCTAAACCTTTCAACAACTATCTTTCTGCAAACATTAGTTTTAAGGATTTGTTTGGTGTAATTTTAAACTTCTCCCACTGCTACAAACATTAACCGGAGAAATAATGAATACTTGTTGATGGAGCAACAATGTGCAGAATTTGCTCTATATCTTCAAATGTTAATAAACAATTTAATACCCTGGCTGAAACCCATTTCATAAGTGTACTTCATTGAATTTAAACTCGTCGCTTGTCGCATTTTCCAAAGCGATGACATTAGTCAGTGTTGACAGAACACCTAACATGGTGGACCAGGTGAACGTTGCCATTTCCCAACCCTGTAACATGGCATTGCTGTCGTGTATTTAATTTTGGTAGAAATGATTAATTGGTCGTTTATGAATAACTGCTTTTTGGAGGAGTTGGGGGATGTAACTCACACAGTATTTTGAAGATAGAATTAACTTTATGCACTCCTACAAAGTTTACTAACTGTGAATCTACTGCTTTCTTTAATCTTGTCCACTGTAACTCTAACCTGCTTCCTTTATGTCCTTTCTCTTTTTCCGCTCACGCTCCTCTGGACTCCTTTTTTTCTGCCGGATGGCCATTGGCCCGGTCTGTGACTCGCATCACACCTCATCACAACTGATAACCACATTTTGCCAACGCTTAACCCACCTACCAATTTGGGCAAAATGGACTCAAAGTCCTCTGTTTGCAATGAAATATTACAAATTGCAGGAAAGTCAGTGAAATATTGCAGCAAATTGTCACCCTTCTACAGAGCTAAGCAGCTTTCTTCACCAGGAAACCATGCAAAGCACTATGAACCCAGGCAGAGACCTATGCATGTGCCACCTCACCACCGGCAGAGGACCACAGAGCCTGACCAGAAACCAGGCCTCACATGGCCTTTTTACCGGTCTGGGCTCTCCAGCAGAGAACCAAAAACAGGAAGGACTGCACAGCCTTATGTGCCAAGACTGAATACAGATGAAGTTCGTTCTTTAGGGCCAGGCGTGAGCTATCGGCCGAACTTTAAAGGAGGATCTGAGGGTGTGCCCGTTGTGAGGACAAGGCCTGATAATAGATTACATTACAATCCGAGCAGCCCTGGAGGAATGTCTCGACCTCATACTCCTGGCCCAGAGTGTCAGAGAGAATGGATGAATGCATCGTCCAGGAAAAGTTTTGCATACTGCCCTGAGCCCTACGAGGCAGAAGTTGGCTGGGCAGGCCCTGGGGCTGAATACCAGCAAAACTACTCTGTGCAAGGATATAAACCAAGCCGAGCTAGCGTCAGCTACCGTCCAGAACGGGAGTATCAAAGGCGAGGCTACGGCAGTGTTCAATCATCAAGGCCATATTTACATCCTGAAATAAGGAGCACACATTACGTTCCTGGGGACAGGAATATGCAATATGGGCTTCCATTGAGAAACAATGGGTCTTGGGTCTCGCAAGATAAATGCAATTATTTTCCTGAGCAGGCAAGCCCACAATATTATCCTTGGAATGGCAGCACTGTGAACTACTGGACAGAACGGCGAGAAAGTGAGCGTAGGGCCGCACTAGCTGCTGTTGACTACTGGGCAGGAAGAAAAGAACTTGAAATGAGGGCAGGCACTGGGGTACACGAATTTCAGAACTCCGTTCGAGTCAGAGGAAACACTGGACCAAATGCATCTTATCAGGCTGGCTTTACTGAGCCAAGTTACGGGCCACGGCGGCATACAAGCAGGCAGCCAGATTACAGGGTACCCCCTGCTCCTGTTGTGCCGGCTTTTCGGCCTCCTCTTGCGGACACTACCTACCAGTGTTCCTTTGCAAATGAAGGCTATCGACACTCGATAGCTGTGCCTGCTGCACAAAGACATGGGTATGATACTGGTGGCTCTGCATCACAAGGTTATGTTCCAAGCCAGACAGCCAACTTCCAGCATGCACTCATGATGCCAGGTTATCGGCGTGGTGTTGTGGAGCCAGATTCCCAGTCTTCATCCAGTTATCCAAGCAAGCCAGATTATCAACTTGCAATTGTTCATCCGAGGGAATCAATTCCTCATAGGTATGGGCGTGCCATTTCCAAAACAGGTCATTCAGCACCAGGCTATGAGCACCGAGTCCTTGAAGCGAGGCTTTCCGAGTCGGGTTATGAAACGAGTGTTGCACAGTTACACCAGTATCAGGCTAGATTGGCTCAGCCTGGAATGATAAGGCCTGAGATTCCACCTTCAGGCTACAGTTATAAACTTTGCGAGACAATCTACTTTTGTAGGACACGGCGGCCTGAAGAGGGACGCACACTCGAAGAAAATTCTACTTGTGTTCCACCCGAGCACAATACAAACTATAGGTTAAATGAACAGGGATATAGCTGTAGGAGGATGGAAATGGAAAGAGCACATGAGCGAGATGTTGAAAAGGCTAGACCTGTGCAACGGGACTTTCCTCATGCTCCTTCTCCCTCCCCAATCATCTCCCGACAGCCTCAGGCCCAGCAGCCCATCCGTATTCCTGACGGCTTTGAGCTTCGAGGAGAACCGTGAGTTTGATGCACACGTACACACCCATAGGTTTAACATATATGTTGTATGCATCCTAAAAGTGTAAACCTTTAGCATATAATCCACATGCTAGATGTTTGGCTTTGGCTTTTTAATAATTACATCACTCTACAAACTTAAGTTCAAATGATCAATAGGTTTTGACTGTACATTTCAATCAGCATAATTTTGATTTTGATTGTGCTTGTGCAACAAATTCAAGATTTGGTATCGTGTTATCCGCTTACTCCTCCGGTGCTGATTTGTATTTCTGCGACATGATGTGAAATGTGATGAGGTGTACTTCTGCGTATGGTATCTTAAAGTTAATGGTCATTTTAATTTTGTATGGAGCACATTGTTTCTGGTTTACATTGTTGCTAAGAGCGTAGCTATGCCCCCTGTAGGTTAGAGCAGGAATTTGTAATGTTTTCAGGTTGCAGGCGATCGCCCACCTACACTTTCTGAAGGGTGCTGTGGGATCTTTAACGACCACCAACTAATGCTGGCAGACAGGACTCCCAGTTTGGCATCCTTTCGAGGGACAGCACTCACTGATTTATTTCCCTGCATGCGAAACACCAGGATGACAGTTTATAGCTAGGCCAACATTTAAACCCAGGAGGGATAGCTCAGAGGCAAGCATGCATACCTCTCGAGCTAGGCTATCCTGCTATCCCTGAAGTTAATACAAGACTTGTATTTTCATCTGCTCTGGAGTGTAAAAAGCAAAACTACGCGTCTTTTGCATGCCCCTCTGTTTGGCTTCCGGCGACTCCAATGGAAGTAGCGTCTTGTAAGAAAAGTTTTTCTTTTTTGTGGACTCAAATGCCAATGTGGCAAGAATGAGTACCTTAAATGGACCATCCCAAACTAATTGATTAATCAAGGGATGAGTCTGTGCAGTGAGCGCTTTGAATGATGCTCGTACAATATATGAACTGCATTTTGGTTTCACCTATGCAACAACGAAGGAACAATAGAATGTTGCTTCAGGGATGTTGCATTTCTCTCATATTCCCTAAAAAGTTACAAACTTGTGTGATCCAGCAGATGTAACGTAATACCGAATTGGGGAGTTATCACATGATTTTGTGGAGGTAATCGGGGCCTCTTGAGCTTTCCAAACATTTACATTGCCGGTGTCACGTGGGTGACAAAATGTTGAAGCTGTGCATCATACCATTTACAAAACGATCTGACATGCTCGTCAATTTTAATCATTAAAGATAGTTGTTCTTCTGAGCAGACCGCCATCGTCTATAAGTTAAACATGTACCATGTGTCACAGTCGCTTTACGTTGAATTCACGTTTCTACCAATACAAAGTCCAAAAAAATTGCTCATTTGAGGTAAGACTTCTGCGAACCCGTCGGAGATCGGAACCCTGCCATTAATGACTAAATTACATTAAAGAATGCTGCTTGGGATCCATCATAGCCAGTATCTTGGCAGATTTAAATGACGTTTCTGCAGTGACTTCTCAGGTCTCTATTGTGAAATATTAAATCCTTTGGTCACCCTTGGCCACTTGGCATGAGGTGTATTGGCTGTCCGACTAATCTGTCTTTCTTTCACCCAAAATACACTAACCATGGGCTGCACAATTCCCATCGTCTTAACAACAACACTTGTTTGCATTCAATCAGTCTCCTGAGAGCCCTTTTTTTAACCTGTGACATGTCGCAAGTCAACAAGAGCTCCTCATTGCTGTTGTTGGGGGTCAATTTTTTTTAATGTGCACCCATTGGTCGGACAGATGCTGGACACACACGGGTCTCTTGACTCCACCTACCATTACACCCAGACGAAATGATACGGCCGCCATCTTGGTTTTCTGGTGGGCCTAACCAATTAACTGTAAATAGATAGAATACTCATTGCCATTCACGACACACAGACTGCGGTGTAGTTACCGGCCGCCATCTTGGTTTTCTGGTGGGCCTAACCAATTAACTGTAAATAGATAGAATACTCATTGCCATTCACGACACACAGACTGCGGTGTGGTTACCGGACGCCATCTTGGTTTTCTGGTGGGCCTAACCAATGAACTGTAAATAGATAGAATACTCATTGCCATTCACGACACACAAACTGCGGTGTAGTTACCGGATGCCATCTTGGTTTTCTGGTGGGCCTAACCAATGAACTGTAAATAGATAGAATACTCATTGCCATTCACGACACACAGACTGCGGTGTAGTTACCGGCCGCCATCTTGGTTTTCTGGTGAGCCTAACCAATAAACTGTAAATAGATAGAATACTCATTGCCATTCACGACACACAGACTGCGGTGTAGTTACCGGCCGCCATCTTGTTAGCGCTCTATGCTGGGCGAAGGCAATTTCCAGCATGCATTTACGTGTAATTTAGAACGAAAAACGATCACGTTTTTTCACCTTTTGTGTGATAGTTATTCAATAAGTAAACTTATCATACTAACTATAACACTTTCCTTTATCCTTTCCTCCTCACAATAAAGTTCGAGAGCAAATATTGCTCATTCGGGATCATGAAGAACTCGTGCCGTTTTAATGAAACTTATGAAGATCAAGTCTGCCCAGTTATTAGCCCCTGTTTGACTTGGTACGAAACCAGGGCTTATGGATTTGGTGTCGATTTTTGTGTCCGTGCAGGTGTGCGTGCGTCCGCAACCATTTCTCGGACATGCATAGACCAATTTTATTTGTACTTGACACAATGAAAACACAAAATGGAAAACATATGCACATCATTTTGTTTCACGGTGCAATCAAAGATTGCTGACTGGTGGCTATTGAAATGAGAGCGAGAGAAGAACCTTCAGAGTTTAGGCTTTATTCCATTTGATTGGAGCCGCTTCTACGGGCACACCAGGAAATACAAGCGCAGCATGGAGTACAAGCAGTAAGGTATACACGCGCAACTAATCACCGCAAAATAAATCAGTATTATATATCAATCAGTGTTCTCACCATTCAATGAGCACCAAGTGAGCCGGCGACATACAATGGCAATGCCCCAGGGACAAAACCACGCGGCCGAGCCGACCCTCAGCTTTATCTCTTCTGTGCTTGAGCCGGGCATCATGTGATCACACGTCACGACCTTCCATTCACCACAGCTATTTCAATTGTAAAAAAAACAAACAAACAAAAAAAACCAGCATCGAACAAGTCCTCAACCTTTTCTCAAACATGCATTTTCCGATGTTGTTCAAACTTGGCACACAGATAAGAAATGATGGCTTACATAAGCACATCAATATTTATTTATTTTTGAGATCAGATACAACATGGCTGATTGGCGGCCATTTTAGTTTTTAAAAAAACCCGATGTTGAACACGTACTCAGCCATTTCTCATACATTCATTGACTGATTTTGATGAAACTTGGCACACAGATAAGAAATGATAGCTTTCATAAGCGCATCATTTTCATTTCCAAGATCAGATCCAAGATGGCTGACTGGTGGCCATTTTGTTACTTAAATGTGTCCCCAACCATTTCTCAGACATGCATTCACTGATTTTGATTAAACCTGGCACACAGATAATGAATAATGGTTTACATATGCTCATCATTTTTTCTTCTTGAGATCAGATCCAAGATGGCCTACTGACGGCCATTTGGTTATTTAAATGTGTCCCCAATCAATTCTTAGACATACATGGTCCGATTTTGTTCAAACATAGCACAAGTACAGCACATGATCCATCCATCCATCCGTCCATTGGGACAAAACTCTGTGCAGAGCGTTGGTGCTGCCTAAGCAGTCTCCTTGGTTATTGGACACAATCCTGAACGGGTTGCCACTCCGACACAGTATACCAGCATGGTGGCACTCATTTTGCTGACCTCGGAAGAACGACAGGCAGAGTCAACCCAACCTGGTATTAATTCAACAGCCAAGCAGGATTTGAACTCAGGATCAGAGGATCCTAAGTCCACCACCCTAACTATTAAACCAACACCAGGCATACAGCACACAATGGCGTACCTTTTGTTGCCTTTGGCCTGGAATTAAATTGCATTAAATCAGACTTTTTCCACATTTATTTACACATCGTAATCCACAACTTCCACGTGAAAAACAAATTATACAAATTTCAGAAAATTAATAAAAAATACAAAACTAGAATATCTTGGTTGGATAAGTGTCCACCCTGCTTATAATAACAATTGTAAATTCACTCAGATGTAACCAATCACCTTCAGAGAAACACACAAGTTAGTTGGTGTCCACCTGTGTTAAATTGGAGTGATTCTAATTATTTCAGAATAAATCAGCTGTTCCTGTAGGTTTCCTCTGCTTGGTGGTACATTTTACAGCAAAGACTTAGCCAGGAGCACCAAGGAGCTTTCAAAAGACCCCTGGAATATGTTGTGGAAGAGTATAAAAATATTTCATTGGCTTTGAATATCCCTTGGAGCACAATCATGAAGAAGTGGAAGGCATATGGTACCACCAAGACCCTGCCTAGATCGGGCTTTCCCTCCAAATTGGATGACCAAGTGAGGAGGAGACTGGTCAGAGAGGCCACCAAGAGGTCAATGGTAACTTTGAAAGAGGTCTTTATCGCAAAGACTGGTCACTATGTGCACATGACAACAATATCTGAAGCACTCCACAAGTCTAGCCTTGTACGGAAGGGTGGCAAGAAGGAAGCCATTACTTTAAAAAGCCCACCTTGAGTCCCGTTTGAGGTATGCAAAAAAAACACATTCCGCAGATTCTGAAGCCATGTGGCAAAAATTTTTGTGTTCTGACGAAACGAAGATGGAACTTTTTGGCCAAAATGTAAAACATTACGTTTGATGCAAACCCAACACAGCACATCACCCAAAAAACACCATCCCAACTGCGAAGCATGGTGGTGGTGGCAGCATGTTATTGGGATGTTTCTCATCAGCAGGGACTGGGCCAGGATAGAAGGGAAAATGGATGGAGCAAAATACATCAAAATCCAAGAGGAAAACCTGCTGCCCTCTGCAAGAAAGCTGAAATTGGGACAGACCTTTCAGCATGAGAACGACCCGAAGCACCCAACCAAAGCTACACTGGAGTGGCTCAGTCAGAGCTCTGACAAACAGATAAACAAACAGATATTTGTTTCAGGAACAAACAGATAAACATCCTTGAGTGGCCCAGTCAGAGCCCTGACCTAAATCCAATCGAAAATCTGTGGCATGACTTGAAGATTCCTGTCCATCAATGCTCCTCACACAACTTGACTGAGCTTGAACAGTTTTGTACAGAAGAATGGACAAATATTGCCCAATCAAGGTGTGTAAAGTTGGTGGAGACCTATCCCAACAGACTCAAAGCTGTAATTGCTGTCAAAGGTGCTTCCACCAAGTATTAACTCAGGGGGTGGACACTTATCCAACCAAGATATTCTAGTTTTGTATTTTAAATTAATTTTCTGAAATTTGTATAATTTGTTTTTCATTTGGAAGTTGTGGGTTACGACGTGTAAATAAATGTGGGAAAAGTCTGATTTTATGCAATTTAATTCCAGGCTGGAAGGCAACAAAAGCTCTCTCACCTGTCATGGCACTTCAGCAAAAGCTTTCTGCGACTCAATGGGACTGACTCAATCGGTCAACTTCCTGACCCGGATCTCAACCAATGGTACCTCCATCTCTTCTGGATCTGATTTTGACAAATTTCCCTGATAATATCTGCTGCTCTTCCTCCGCTCCAATCAGTTCTTCTGACCACGTCCTTGTCAAAGTGGACATCTCTCTGGTTATTATCAGAGATTATCAGAGCTATATTATCAGAGAACCACCTCACAGCCGTCGAGTCTGGCATTTCACTCAAGCCGACTGGCAGGGTCTCAGAGCAGCCCTCAAACTTATAGACTGGTCTCCCATCACTACTTTCTCCAACATCAACTCATCCTGGGAATTATTTCAAAGAAACTTGCTCTCCCTCATGCACAGATTTATCCCCTCTCGTCTTCAGTTGTCCTACCCTTCCTCCCACCCTTGGTTCAGTGAAGCTTGTGGCGAGGCAGTTGTCCTGAAACAACTTGTCTTTGCCTCATGGAAAGCAAACCCAACTAAGGGCAATCTCAGTTCCTTCCATAAAGCTCAGAACAAGTGTGTATCTACCCTCAGAAGAGCCAGAAAACAACATCTTTCTAAGCTCAAGTCTGAACTTTAAAACATCTCTCCCTCCTCAAAATCCTGGTGGCATCCAATCAAATCTCTTTCTGGTGTATGTTCCCCCTCTATCCCTCCCTTACCTCAAATGGCCGCACTGCTGATACCGCACGTGAAAAGGCTGAATGCCTAAACTTGGTGCTTGCAGCTAAATCTTGTGTCCAAAATCCATCACTTTCTCTACCAAACTAACCCAGTCACCACCAACTGTCCCTGCACTCTGTGTCCTTTTCTCCTGACAAGGTGGAGAGCTTGCTGTCAAACCTCGACTGAGATTCTGCAACCGGTCCAGACAGAATCAGCCCATGTGTCCTAAAAATCTGCTCTTCTGCTCTTGCTCACCCTCTCTCTGTTCTATTCACCCTCTCATTTGCTCAAGGTCATCTGCCATCTGCTTGGAAATCAGCAAACATCACTGCCCTGCATACAAAGTGCAAAAACAGATCCCTGCAACTACAGATCAATCATCCTTCTCCCAATCATTAGCAGGATTATGGAATCCATCAACGCTTCAGACATCAAATCCTTCCTCTTCTCCAATGGCTTGATTTCCGATCATCAATTTGGTTTCAGATCAGGTCACTCTACCCTGGATATGCTGCTTCTGCTCTCCCATCAATGGATGGAGGTCCTCAATGCCAGACATGAAATCCGAGCCGTATCCCTGGACATATCACGTGCTTTTGACACAGTCTGGCACCCTGTCCTGCTCAACAAACTCTCTTCCTATGATATCCAAGGCCATCTCGACTCATGGCTCGCAGACTTCCTCTCCTCTCGCAGTCAACGTGTGGCCCTAAATGGAGTTCTTTCATCCCCTCTTCCTGTCCAGGCTGGAGTTCCTCAAGGTAGCGTTCTGGGCCCTGTTCTTTTTCTGGTTTTCATCAATGATCTCTCCGACTCTGGAAAATCCTCTATATCTCTTTGCTGATGACTCCACCCCCTGCCGTACCATCGGTCAGCCCTCAGACCGGCAAGCAGCAGCTTCTTCACTCACTGCAGATCTGTATAAAATCACAAACTGGTCCAACATGTGGAACATCCTGACAAATCTCACACACTCACTAGGTCGCTCCGAAAGGACTGTTTGGACCCCCCCCCCCATTCCAATTTCTCAACAATCCTCTGGAAGAAGTCCTTTCTTTCAAGCTTCTGGGTCTCACTATCTACCATTACCTTTCCTGGGAAAGCCACATTTCAAACCTCGCCTCCAAAGCCAGTCGCCGACTGGGAATCCTCCGTCGTGCAAAGTCTTTCCTCGGCCCACCTGAGCTCCTGACCACTTACAAAGCTTTCGTCCGCAGCCTGATGGAGTACTGCTCTCCCCTCTGGGCTGGTGCTCCTGCCTCTCACCTTTCTGGGCTTCACGCTGTGGAAACCAAGGCATTTCGGATCAGTGGCATCTCTCGCGATGAGTCTGAGTCTTTGGGCCTCTCACTCTCTCACCGTGGGTTGGTCGGTGGTCTTTCTGTCTTCTGCCGTCTCCTCTCCATTCTTGCCCCCACTGCTCTCTCTGCGATTTGTCCCCACCTCATTTCCACAGGGCGCTCAAGGTCAGCCAACAACCCCCTTCTGGTAAAACTACCAAAATCACGAATCACTGCTCACCTTCACTCTTTCATTCCTCTTTTTTCCCCACCTTTGGAATAAACTCCCTCATTCTGTTCAATCGCATTCTTCCCTCCAGTCCTTCAAAACAACTGTTCACCACCACCTCTTATCGTCCCCCATCCAAATCCTCGATCTTTTCTACCCCTGATAATCCACCCAAGCCCACCTCCTTTAAATTCCTTGCTTTCCTTCCTGAAAGTCCCTGTAATGTCCATCTTGTATTCCCCATGTTCCCCACTGTTTTGTCCTTCCCACTCCCGTCCCTCTTGTCTCATGCCCCCTAGCTGTGTGTGTGTGTTAGCTCTCACACGAGCCTCGACAAGGTATTAAAAAATAATTTAAAAAGCTAAAAATTTTGAAAGGGTTGTGTAGACTTTCTCTCGGCACTGTAACCAACACACTTCAGTGTTCATGGGGTGGGGGGAGCAATTTTTTTCTTATTTCCTCTGCTACCCCTAAAGGTGGACAGAGGTTGTGTTTTCACCCATGTTTGTTACTTAGTGAAATATCTTGATTGGTTTGGTTAGTTTGTTTGCCTGTCCACTCACCTACAGCCCAAACCGCTCAGCCAATTGTTTGGAAACTTTCGATGATTGTAGACACTGTCCCTGTGACGGCATATGACAAAGTCACGTAAAAATTAGTCAGCGCATTACGTCATGACATTGCAAAAACATAGAACACGTTTTGGGTGATGTCTCTGGAACCAGACATTGCATCGACTTCCGGTTGACGCCAAAATGTTATCCGTTCAATTTCCAACAACTTTCGAAGTTGAACTCGTGCCGTAAAACCCACGAATTTCCTAAGCGTGGACTTGAAGGTTTGCCTGTCAACGTCATGATGTTTATCACACATTTTTGGCCGATATTTCGGAAACTAAGAGTGCTGGAGCAAAATTAACGATATTTTCGACCTCTTGGGGTTAGCCTCGTACTTTGCCTCTTATTTCCAGCCCAGACAGAGGTGGATTCATCACTACAGTGTCTGATTCGTTCTGTGTCGCTCAATGAGTGATTTCTAGTCTGTTTGTCTGTCTGTGTGCAGGATATCTCAACTTGTGGACGGATTCAGATTAAATTTTGTGAACCGTTTGGGTGTGTCAGAAGGCCGAATTGATTAGATTTTGGTGAAGATCTGGATCCAATTATTTTTTTTTTTCAGAGGTTCTTCATTATTGAGAGATGTGGGGCCAAAAAAACTGTGTAGCACGATATCTCAAAAAGTTATCAACAGATTTGGACAAAACTTGGTGGATGAGTTGGGTCGGTGACAAGAACAAGTCTGTTCGATTTTGGTGTCACAAGGATGAATGGTTCAGATGCAGACCCGGCGCATCAGTGGAATACAAAATGTAAACTGTTCAGCCGAGCTGGCAGAAGTATTCGCTCTACCGAGTGCCATTCTAGTTTGTAAATGTGGATGTTCCTCGCATAGAAATGAGGGTCATGTGAAAAGTTCCCAAACTGATGTCGAAGTCCTTTTCTCTATAACTGAGACATACAAATCCGACGACATTCTATTAAATTGGAGAGTTAATAGAACACGATACCCCATGCAATGTTCAATTATAATACTTCAATTTTAATGAAACAACCAGCAGAAACCTGTGAAATCACGGGTGTGATATGGAAATTAAAAAAAAAAAAAACTCATCCACCACGAAGAACTCGTGCGTGACACGACTGACAGCTGAACTTAAATATATTCCTCCCTCTTTGAAACTGTGTCAAGCTCGATTGCTCGTGATGATGAACAAAACTGATATTTAACAAATATATATATATATATATATATATATATATATATATATATATATATATATATATATATATATATATATATATATATATATATTTAGCGCAAGCAAGATTCAAACCCAGGAGCTGCAGTTCCACAGGCGCATGTGTTACAGGTAACTGCTGAGCTATAGGGTCAAGCACCATTCAGCATGAGGACAAAGAATAACCATGAAATGTATATCGTATCATCTCGTCTGCATGGAAGTATATTCACGTCTTCACACGCACGGGGTAATAAGGCAATTGTGTGTGTGTGTGTGTGTGTGTGTGTGTGTGTGTGTGTGTGTGTGTGTGTGTGTGTGTGTGTGTGTGTGTGTGTGTGTGTGTGTGTGTGTGTGTGTGTGTGTGTGTGTGTGTGTGTGTGCGTGCGTGCGTGCGTACGTCTGAAAAATCATGGAAAAAAAACAGGGCTGGGCCGATCACCAAATTTTGTACACATGTTGGTGGTACCCAAGGTCATGGGCACAAACAACCCTCTCCCCCCCCCCTCCCCCGTGAGGGTGGGGCAAGATAACTTACAATTTTCGCCTGTCCATGTGCCACAGTGAAATGGTCGAATGACCCCTGTTGTAGACAGGGGGGATAATTAGCCATGGCACAAAATATATTTACCCCACCTCCCCCACTATCCTCCTCCCCCCCCCCACCCCCCATGGTGCTCCCGAAGTGAGCGGGTGTTTCTTGTGGAAGAAAATGGGACACGTAAGGTTTAACTTCTTGCTTTCTTAATTAAACTCATTAATCAATACAGGGGATTTTTCGATGAGCTTGGCATATTTGTCATGTCACAAATAGGTGTCTTTGGATCTGCATGTACTTGTGAAGACTCATGGCACAAATATCTTGACCATGGAATATATTGTGAAGACATACTGGTTTTTGTTTGTTTCTTCATGAACCATTGTTTACTTTATGAAAAGCAATTATAGTAGCTATTTAAGTTTTGTCGAAATGATAGGACCCGTGTCAGAGAAGCGCCCTGTTTATGTGTTGTAAGTGTGTGTTCTAAAGGAATGGTTTGTCTGCAGGTTCCAGGCCATGTACAATTACAAACCTCAAAATGACGATGAGCTGGAACTGATTGTCGGCGATGTGGTTGACGTCATGGAGAAGTGCGATGATGGATGGTTTGTTGGTATGGACCTCTTCTCACTGTGTATTTTCAAAGAATGGCAGAATGTACGGACCAAATACTCGTACTACCGTTGAGTCGTGTCATTTTGGCAGTCATTGTACCGTCAAGCCTTAAGGTTTGAATCGCTGAAATTATGTGGGAGAGTTCAAAAGGTTATATGAGCAAGACACGCAGTATTCAGGGTGTCCCAAAAGTCTGGATCCAGAGGCAAAATTTTATTTAAAAGTTTTATTCCAGTAAATGCTCAAATTGACGGCCTTGGACTTCGCGACACTTGTTTATACGCTGAATACACGAACGTTGAACATTTCTGAACCTAAAACGTTTAAACACTTTAACAGTGGCATGTGCTATTGGATGCTTATCAGGATGCTTTATATTGAATTCAGCAGCAACTCCTCTATGTGAAGAATCCTGTCTTGCGTACATGAGAATGAGTTCAATTCGATCTTCTATTGTTAGTTTCGAAGCCATCTTGGATCTGAAAGAAAAAGAAAAATATCAAATTGTATGTTCGTAAAAATGCCGATGGATCCAGACTTTTGTGACACCCTGTATAAACAGACAGTACAATTGAACCATTTGTTTGTTTGTTTGTTTATCTGTTTGTTTGCTTGTTTGTGACATTACTGCTTTGAGCTCCCAAGATGAATCGTGACTAAACTTTCTTGGATCATATTTTTGGCAACGATACATCTAATTTGGTGGTTTTAAAGTCATGAGGAGGTCATTTAGCCTGTCACTGCCGTGTTGCACTCTCGAGTTAATTTATTGACTGCAGCTTCACACCTTCCACAATTTAGATTCCTTAGACCCCTTCACACCCTTTTGATCCTTTTGAGACCTATATGCCTTCGACCCTTTCGACACTTCTCAGACTAATTGACCATGTAAGACCCTTTGGACACTTTACACCCCTTTTGCTATTTTGCCCTTAGACACTTTGGACCATTTACACACCTTAGACCTATTCAGACCTTTTAAACACTTTAGACCCCATTTAGGATTCTAAAGACACTTTGGACCCCTGAGAACCCTTTGACCCAGTAGACCTTTACACCCTTTTTAGACCTTTAGACCTTTTAAGACCGTTTAGAACAATTTATTTTCAGACACTTCAGAACCCTTTGAAAATTTAAAAACAAAACCCCCTCAAAAATAGTTTTTGAAGACCTTTTTTCGTGCACCAATTGCATTGCATCATAAGTTGCATTGCATCGAAGAATCAAAACTGATATCGCAAAGTGAAACTGATGTTGAAAAGTGAAACTGAAACAACTGATCTACAGATCATCGAATGAGATACCAGAATGAAATGCTGTGATAAATACAGAATGGAAATTGTGAAAGCAAAGCTATGCGAGTATTGAGATACGGGGTGAGTTGGGACTGAAGAAGCGATGTGCAGAGGGATAGGTGCCTGGAGGTGGTCAGTTGGCATGGAAAAATCTTTGGTGATCGTCTGTCATGCGGTAGGCCCAAAAAGTGCCTAAATCCGTTTCCCAGCTGAGCTTCCATAATATCACCCTTGCTCCCAACTAGTACTTCAGAGGGACAACAAGCATGGATTGGAAATCTTAGCTGGTGGAATGGAAGGAGGTTGCCAAGGTTACTGACTCCACCCACTGCAATGGATGCTCACTGAATTTTTATGCTGAATTCCTGTTTCAACCATTACTCCAAAAAATTACTCATTTGAGGGGAGATGTCTACGATCCTATCAGAGATTGGTACCCTGCTGGTTGATAATAATCCCAGACACACCAATTAAATAGTAGAAGAAGAAGAGAAACTTCTCTCACATCTTCAGACTCGTAGAGCTGCCGAGGCAGCTTTCCATTGGCTAAGGGGCACAATTCTGGATGGGTTGGCACTCCAACACAGGATACTCAAATGGCTTGTTCTTTCAAGTAAGCTAGGACTGTACTCATTTTGCCAACCTTATAAGGATGACTGGCTGAGTCAACCCACCTGTTGTTGTTTCACGGCTAACGTCAGGATGGGGGCTTAAACTCAGGACCCTAGGATCTGAATACAGCCACCTTAAACGTTAAGCCAACATCAGGCATGGTATAACAAGGCATATATAAAAATAAATAATCTTTTTTTTTTTTTTTAATACATATACTTGTTAATAGAAAAAATATTAGTAATAAACATGGATACTCATTAGTGCAACTTTATTGAACTCTGCTCATAAATGTTGCATACTTTATGGTTTATTAATGTTATTATGACCCTGCCTTTTTACACAGCTTTCTTGTGTTATTTCTTGAAACACAGGCACATCCAGACGCACGAGGCTCTTTGGTACCTTCCCGGGAAACTACGTGAAGCACCTCTAGAACAAGTGTCTTCAAAGCCACATCAGACTAGGGATGCTGCTTGGCCTTGCCCGAGGCAACTGCGGTCTATAGTCTAGACCCAAGTGCCTCATCCATACTGCACTGTACTCTTTGAGCATGCAATCTGTCAATCCAGCTTTATCCTTTCGGAGCGGAAGATTATTGGGGCCTTGGCCAGGTGGGATTTCCGGTGTTGTAGTTGTGAAGCTTGTGATGGGACCTGGATTTAGTCACACTTTGATTATCCGCAATATTGAGCTGTTTTTTTAGCGTGATTCTCTGCACAGCATGGACGTGCTAAGACAACGATGGAGGTAAAAGTCTTATTTAACTTTTTCACTCGTGCTCTGTCAGGTTTCAACTCTGTTTCAGATAATCGAGTTTCTGCTGTGCCAAATGTGTTTGTATAAACGATGGCCGTTTGTTCGAGTAAGGGGGGGGGACATTTTAAGAATGTTTCATGGCAGTGTTAATAGAGAAAAGTTATTAATTACAAGGATTTAGCAGATTATTTACGCTGCATAATGTATCTATGCAGATTATATGACGCGTTTTGTTTTTTGTGCCTTTTAAAAAAGCATTATTGAACCAGCATTGGGGTTTGTGTCGTAACGAACTCGCTGGACCTGGACCTGACACCGTTTTCCACATCCATTGTTTATTGTAAGATAATGAATCCTAAAACACCCCGGATTTTCAACTGTAGCGTTCAAATACGATCGAAATTAAAATGTGCGATGTTATGACCGATACCTTTGACCCCTAATGTTAACAGCTTTAGAACCGCTTCCAATATTTTATCCCAGATCTTACAAACCCCCGATGATCATTCATAACCCAATTGACGACCGTTGTATTGTGCAGAAAAGGTATCAGTCTTTTCAAAAGAGCTCGCACCCTTTTGTTTATCAATTGGGCAACACAGTGTTTTCGGTTTTAAAACAAAGCTGCAATCGTCCTAACGTGTTAGAGTGTTGGTTGGTTGGAGTGTGTTATTACCAGTGGCTTATTTACTCTAATTGGCTGCTCAGGGAAAGCTGTAATCAACTGCCCTTTTGAATAATGCATGACTTGTGTGTGAACGTATATGATTTGCGTACAGCGTTCGGGACAGCATTGAGTACGAGGTCAGTCAATCAGCAAAGTACGAAGACGGCAATGCTACCTTGTTCAATATGTGTTCCTGAAAAGCAATATCGCCACCACAAATCTTTTTTATTGGTGCGGATCGAGCTCGTTGATGTCGTTTTTGACTCGATGAAAATATGCATTTGCCTATAAAGCTTTTGATCTGCCATTGTGAGGTCATCTGTGGGGCTACCTTCGGTTGTAAATATGTGGAGGTAAACTTTGTGCACCACCAAAGAGTTTGATCAATGTGGTAACAATAACAAGCTCTTAGACATTATACACTCAACTCCTGCTGTATTTTCTTGTTTTCTAACTTCCTTTTCTAGGCTTTCTTTTGTTTTTCCTTTGCTTCTCTGCATCATTACCAGTAATGGGGTTTTGTTTCTTTGTTTTCAGCAACCCTTGCGTTTGTAGCATCCTTTGACATTAAGTTAGGCTTTTTTTTATCTCACAAGTATTATATTAACCATCCTGTCCTACTGTTGAAGCCATTGAGGCTGAAAGAACTGTCCAGGACCTGTTAATGTGAACTTGTGATAATCCACGTGACCATTGTACACACGCACACACACACACTCCCCTTCGGAAGTAATGCCCTGTGAAGATTTCTCTTTAAAATAACCTATTTGGCACATTTCACTCAAATATTTACCAAACACTCCTGTTGGTTTATGACAAATGTAGGATTTATTCCCCAAGTCATGTTTTCAGTTCTCTGAAGTCAATTACAGGAGGTAATGATGGTGTGAAGAGTGATTGTCCATCAATTCGCTAATTTGAGCTCCTGGGTTAGTAAGGACAATGGGGTCAGTCAATCAGCTTGTTGTAACATCCGCATCTTAACGCTGAGTTTTCAAACATCATGTTCATAATATTATGCACATGTCGACAACTCGGGTCTTTGGTTTTATAAGCCTCTGGCTTTAGACCAGGATAACTCCAAACACTACATATCTTACCGTAGACACTTCAAAATCATGATGTGGGAATAATTGTACTTGCAAAGCTGGATTTAAAACTTGTTAGGCCTTTTGCAGCTTGACCATTCAACCCGAGGAAACTTTCCTCCGCCAATCACATAGCACGGTTAAAGTGATGTCTTGGAGGTCGTCTGCACAATTAATGTAAGCATCACTACATTATACGGCGGACTAGTTACGTTGCTTCGTACATTTTGTTTGAAGCCGGAAAGAGACAAATGGTTCGAAAACCTGCATGTCTCAGACTGACATTTTTATTACGCTTAACGCACTTATCTCATCATGTTCTCCAGTAACACAAAACTGCACATTCAACGGTTTGAATCTTGAATCCGTATTCATCAAGCTGATCAGTTTGGCTTGGCTTTGGTAAGAAAACGACAAGTTTCCTCTTGTAAAGAAAGACGTGGAAAACAAAGGATCTTACTTTTTGAATGTACCATTTCCGAGTTGTGTTGTATTTATTAGATTTATTTTCTGACAACAATTTTTGCTGTTTATTGTTTTGTTTTTTTTATTGTTTTTTTGTTTCATTATCAGAAAGCAATGCCTAATTGTGCCACTGGATCCGGTGTTCAGATATATTGTTGGTGCTTATCATTAAGAACGGCCTAAAAAGACGATGCATTTTGGTGCATTACCTCTGAGAACACTCTTTCAATGTGCAATTAAATGGATAATCGTAATTATCACTGTCTTGATATAATTCAACGTACACATTTATTTTCCCATTTACGAGGCGATTTGCCACGATTCTTTTGCTTCGTTAGATTTCACAGTCGGTGGGTAAATGGAATGAAAGATTTTTATTTTGATAACCATGATGGAATATAGAAAAAGCTCATGTGAAGGAAACTGACAGTTGACAAATGAATGATGCAGGATGTGGAGGTTGAACCTCAGATCTCCGATTCCAGACCGAGTCGTCAGATCACTCTGCAGGTTATCACATTTGTACGGCGTACGTTTCTTGCACGAACTAATTGATCTGACGAATTGCTTTCCTCCCATTTGATTTTGTCCGCTCGAAGCCGGAGTGATTTGCTGTATGGCAAATCTATACGAACGTGAAATGGACGACCGTTGAGCAGTGGAGCAGAGGTTGAAGTAACAGATGAAAAGAGAGAGAGAGAGAGAGAGAGAGAGAGAGAGAGAGAGAGAGAGAGAGAGAGAGAGAGAGAGAGATAGAGATAGAGATAGAGATAGAGATAGAGATAGAGATAGAGATAGAGATAGAGATAGAGATAGAGATAGAGATAGAGATAGAGATAGAGAGTCGGCGAGTCGGCGAAAATGGCATTACTTTTGGCACTTACAAAAGAAAATGTCACAAAGCACTTTATGTACACTCAAAGATACCTTTCCACCCAAGCAAGATGAGAGAGTGAAAATCAAAAAGGTATTGTAAACTTGCATTTTCGAAGCTTTAATCGCTCTCATCTAAAAAAATAAAAAAATAAAAATCGGTTTTCTTCCCAACAGGAGAGGAAAGTGTGGGAGGGGATGTGAAAGATATGCACTCTTGAACATGGTTTCATGTACTGCAAACATATTCGAACTGACAGTTTTTCTCGATTGTGAAATTGTGAAAGTAAATTGAGTTTATTATTCCCATAAACTATTACCTGACACTGGTCAAGTTGGTTATTAATTGTGTGTTCGAGAGTCAGCAATTAAACGATACTGTGCAGATTCCTTGCAGATACAATGACAGTAAATGATAGTAAATGGCACCCTGGTTTATTATACAAATGGTTTGGTTGAAATCTTAACTCTGCATTGATTACAAAGATAAGCTATTGTATCTACATAACTGGTTATTTGAATTGTATGGGTTTATTGTGTGAAATAGATATTATCAAAATGTATGAGTAATTCTACAAAATCCTATGCTTCTTGCTGTTTGCTATATTTGCATTATTGAATAAAGTTTAAGGAACTTTCATGTTATTTTGTATTATATTACTGTACTTTCTTATTATGCTTAACCAAGCTCGATTTGTTGTTTTTTGGATACAAAATCAAAGTTCATGGAAGGGCAATGAGACAGAGGCAACGGAATGACATTAGGGGGACAATTGGATATAAAAACAGGGCGATGAGGGAACAACGAAAGAGGAGAGGGTTAGGCCAAAGTCACATTTGCCACGGTGGCTGTGGGTCAACAAAATCTACGGCCACTAGCAATTAAAGGGCGGCCGCAGTATTTCCACGGTCACACAATGTAGCAGTCACATATGTTTTTATTTTTCGGGGAGCCGCACGGCGTATTTATAAATTGTGGAGACCGAAAACGTGGGGGTGCTGTACGATCTTTGATTTGATGTCACACGGTGACCTTAGGGTGTTCCTGCGGTGGCCATAGAATTTTCAAGGTGACCGCAAGGGGGCCCTAAGGCGAACGTGCGGCCAGACGGATGGTAACGAGTGGGTTCTTTTTTTTTTTACCACTTCTTTTGTTTCAGCTTGTCGAATTGCTACGGCGAACGTCGAAATGAAAAAAGTTATAACTCCGTGCTATAATTCCACGGCGACCCCTACGGCCTGTAAAATATAGCCAAACGGCGTAGGGCCACTCTGAGGCCACCGCAGAAACTCTGCGGCCGCCGCACGTTTCTGTCAATTCAGAGGGCATACGGCCGCCGTATCCTCGCCATAGAGCAAATGTCACTTAGGCCTTAGGAGGGCTGCAGGAGACATTTACTTGCAAGTAAGAGGGTTGAGTGAGGTAGAGTTAATGGGGGTAGAAAATACTGCAAGTCGGGATGGGTTTTTACATGAGATGGTGTTGCACCATCTGCTTGAAGTCTGAGAGAGAAGAGTGCAATGAAATGGTCTCCAGAAGAAGGTTCCAAAAACAGGAGAAAAGTGTAACAAAAGAGTGGAGATGTGTGGGAAGCCTGCATTTGATGGCTAAGCTAGTAGGGGGTGGTTATTGGAAGAGCTCATGTATCTCAGAAAAGTCCAGTATTCATATTCAGGACGTTACCCACTTCCTCTGTGTACCCTCCACTTGTGCTGCTACCCCACTCTGAGCCCTGTTGCCTCACTCCAGCCCTGCAGTCCCCACACTCCACCCCACCACCTCCCCTATCTGCTTCTCCGCCCTCCCTCACAATGGTGGTGAGAAAACAGAGGCCTCTGACTTGTCTGCAGTGTGAAAGCAAACAGGCCTTGTGCTTTGGCCGCATCATGGAAAATGCCACTAATTGAGCTTTCCATTTCAGAGAAATTAGAAGAGAGAGATGCAATGCTGGCATCCCAACCCATAAGTGAATGAAGGCAGCACTTCATTGAGCTGAGGACAAAGGCATGATAGCTTGAGAGTCATTCTGGTTTTTTTCAAGGAGTGACTGAGAATGACTTTGGATGCCAGATTTGTTACGTGGTCAAGCAAGGAGAGGTCACGGCTGCTGATAAGGTCAGGGGACTGAACCTCATCCAGTAGCTCACAATGGATGTCGATAGATGAGTTTGTTTGATGCTCCTTCCTGATTGACGTGGTGATTTTCCAAGATTGAAATCTGTGTTCCATTTATCAGACCAGCACTTAATTCTAAATCGCTAAAAGAGTGAAGCAGCTGCAATTTTCCTGTCAATGACATGGGGGTACTGTACGATACTGTGGAATAATCTGCGAAAGTAAGGCCTGTGCAAACAGCCATATTCTTCAGCATTGAGCTTGTTCCCCCACTATAATAGGGTGGGAGATAGTTACGAACTTGGAAGCTTACTGCATACAACAGCCAGGTCCTATAGATTAGTTATATCGGTAAGTATGTGTTTCTAGTTAGGGTCCCGTCCCCTGTGGCTAATGGGAATTAAGTGTACGTGCACTGTGGGTTGTTTTATAGTTAGGATTTTTACATCCACAACGACAACACTGCTCGCCGGCGAGCGAGCGCGTGCGTGGGCAGAGTTTAACGTGGGCATGGCGTCCCTCTTTGGCCAATCGGCAAGGAGCGGGCGTCTCACCCGCCCCGTCCCCCACTCAACACCATCGCCATTACGCACGTGGTCGCAGGTGAGGAGGTAGGCGGAGCTACAAACGCCTCTGATCGGAACTCCACCCAGAAGGGTGGGGGTTGCCCCGTCTACCATGAGCCTGTCCAATGGAAGACGGCCAGGGAATTGTGCGATGGGTCCGACTAATCAGGAAGCGAGTGGCCAGGAGAAGAAGCCCCTCCCTCCTAAAGAGGAGGAGGGTGGTTGTCGGGTCCAGCGTGGAGAGACGGAGATCGTGGCGTTTTGCCGAGCAGCCTGTCATTGTGTGTGAGACATTTCTTGTGGGAAAGGACATTTCAATTCAGACATTTCCAACCTGGCATCCAAAGCCAGTGAGTGGTTGTCGACAAGAGTGCGTTCTCAAGGATCGTGGATCGTGGCGATAGCGGTCTGCAGTCTTGGTGCTGGCAACGCCAAGGTCGTGGGTTCGAGTCCCACCGTGGAGGTTCGGGTCGGTGTGACCGCACGAGGGGGACAGGTACCCCAACCCGGCTCTACTGATTGAAGACCCACTAAGGTCCATTTACTGGGTATTTCTGTGTGTGTGTGTGTGTGTGTGTGTGTGTGTGTGTGTGTGTGTGTGTGTGTGTGTGTCCCTGGGCCCTGTCTTCAAGTAGAATCATGTAAGTGCTTTCTTTTGCTTGTACATTATTTACGTTTCTTATTCGGATAACTCTGCTCTTTGTGTGTTCCCTTCCCCCCCCCCCCATTGTAAATAAATTACCCTCTTGTTGAATGTCCCAGCTCGTCCTTGTCCTTTCTATCATTGGTTTGCCGTGCTGCGAACGGGAATTCGGAGGCCTCATTTTTGCCGTAATCGTGCAATTGGCCCGGCAGGAATCTGGTACCCTTCGCTCGGGATACGACTCGGATCCGGCAAGGTAACGGCCCGGATCGCGCAGATTCTGTCAAGGGTGAATTTCCCCAGTAGTTTGGACAACGTGGGTATTTAGGTAAATTGAAATTGGCAATTGACCCTATCCCACGTGGTCGACCTATTGGCGATCTTCAATCCGATAAGGGACCCGTGACCTTTCAGATTTATCTGAAAGGTACAACCTAAATTTCAGGTGTTCGGTGGAGCCGACTCTACTGCTCCCTCTAGCGGCTGTGCTTGCCACCAAGATCCGGCCCCACAACAATATTTTCAGGAGGAGGAGATTGGGACCATACTCTGTGCAGAGCGTTGGTGCTGCTTAAGTAGTCTCCTTGGCTATTGATATATAACAGTATATACAGTGCCTATAGAAAGTGTACACCCCCTTTCAAAAATTTCACCTTTTGTTGCCTTACAGCCTGGAATTAAATTGCATTAAATCAGACTTCTTCCACCTTTATTTACATATTGTAACCCACAACTTCCAAGTGAAAAACAAATTCTACAAATTTCCGAAAATTAACTTAAAATACAAAACTAGAATATCTTGGGTGGATAATTCTCCACTCCCCTTATAATAGCAATTGTAAATTAGCTCAGGTGCAACCAATCACCTTCAAAATCACACACCAAGTTAATTGGCCTCCACCTGTGTGAAATTGTAGTGATTCTGATTATCACCTCTGCCACTGAAGGTGAAGGAGGTTATGTTTTCACCCCTTTCTGTCTGTCTGTCTGTCTGTCTGTCTGTCTTTGTTTGTTTGTGTGCAGGATATCTCAAAAAGTTGTGGACGGATTCGGACGAAACCTGGGAGACATGTTGGGTGTGTGGCAAGGGCAAATGAATTTGATTTTGTTGAAGATCCGAATCCGGATCTGGATACAAGAATTATTTATTTTTTAAAGTGATTCTTCACCATTGAGAGATAGGGCCAAAAACTATATTTAACATGATATTTCAAAAATGTATTGGGCCCCATATGTTCTTATGGATCAGGCATTACATGGCGGAGGCATGTGCTCGACTGAGTACCCTTCTAGTTTCAGAATAAAATCAGCTATTCCTGTAAGTTTCCTCTGCTGGGTAGTACATCTCACAACAAAGACTCCACCATGAGCACCAAGGAGCTTTCAAAAGACCTCTGGGATAGAGTTGTGGAAAGGCACAGATCAGGGGATGGGGATAAAAATATTTCGAAGACCTTAAATGGCCCTTGGAACTCAGTCAAGACAATCGTTAAGAAGTGGAATGCGTATGGAACCACCAAGGCTCTGCCGAGATCAGGCTGTCCCTCCAAATTGGATGACCAATCAAGGAGGAGACTGATCAGAGAGGCCACCAAGAGGTAAAAAGAGGTCAATTGAAAGGGGGTGTAGACTTTCTGTCGGCACTGTAGCTATAAGTAGGAAAATTTCACCAGATAAATATAGGCTTTGGCAAGGACATTGTCAGAGGGGGAAGAGGGGAGATTGGGTGGAAAGTTCGTGATAAGCAGGTCCAGGAGGGAGGGGAGGGGTGAGACTTGCTGAAATGCTGTGGCTTGTTGTTGCAGAGCTAACACCCAGATAGCCAGTATGGTGGCAGTTCAAGTCACCACAAACGAGTAACAAAGAGTTGGAATGGGTGGCCATGAGTTGATCTTTGTTAGCACAAATAGAGGTAAAATGAAATTGTCATCATTGGGTGGATGGTTCGCCATACATTCATACATTAGGTGGTTGCAAAGAGGATTATGCAGCCAGAGGTATATTCCGGTGGGCTTGGGGGCAGTTGGTGTGGACCTTGACTTAACATAGCAAAATGGAGTTTTTAACATCGCAACACCACCTCCTGGATGGGAGAGAGGCATGTCAAAAGCAAAGAGAGTACAGAGACATAGGCATCAGAGTCATCCTGAAAGAGGAATGTTTCCATTAGACATACTAACTCCAGAGCTGCAGCAGTCATCTGAATGTAAAGATCAGTAATATTAAATTGGAAACCTCGGATGTTGGAGGACCATATTGTTTGAGACGGAGGAGAAGTAGATGGGGGAGGCAGTGCAATGTAGTGTGGGGGCTGCATTGCTGGAGAGAGGTAGCAGGACTCGGAGTGGGATGGCAGGACGAGTGGGGGGAGAAGTGGAGGGTACATCGAGAAAGTGGTTAACATCCTGACTACTGGACTTCTTTTCTGAATTCCAAATTCTATGGAAACAAACATTGCGACCAGGTTGAAAGAAAAGATTGTTGAAAGCACGAAGGAAAGTAGCACTGTGGGTTTGCAATGGTGGTCGTAAATGGGGCCTATGTTTTTGATTCAAATGGGATGGGAACAGAAAATTTGGGGAAAATGAAGAAGAATAATCTGTGAACGTCCCAACCCACATATCTGCAACTGGTAAGTCTCCTCCCCCCCTCCCCCTCCCTTCTGGACCTGGTTTTCACTAACTTTCCACCCACTCCAACTCTGAAAAAAAAAGACTGAGGCTCAGACAAACACAAACTCAGATATGATGCATCAGGACCAGGTATGATCAAGAAGCCATGTGAACAGACCCACGACGTGAGTAACAGTACAGGGAACAAGCGTCAGTTCGACAAGAAAGATCGGGTACGATAAACTTAGCTTTTGGACAAACTCTGCCAGAGCTAAGAGGGCCATCCGCACTCGCGAAGCCGATGCAACCGGAAAATTGAAGATGATGCTGTGGCTAGATACACCTGCATTAGGTTAATGCATTTGGGATTATCGATTTTCAGAAATGCAGGTCAACAGCCAACCAGTAATGTACAACATAAAGAATGCTTCCCCATTTTAGAAAAAAAAAGGAATGTGTAGACTTTACTCTTCGGTGACCTTTCATCCATAATCACAGAATTTATTCAGGCCTCCAGGTCCCTCATGAAGAATCATCTGTCCCGAGGGAGTGAGTAGGTGTTGGGGAGATGCTGCAGTGCAAAAGAGAGAGATGGTGTGTCTGTAAGCATGATGTCTCAAAAAGTTGTGGACGAGTTATGACAAAACCTGGTGGACGAGTTGGTTAGGTGACAAGAACAAGCCGTTTAAATTTTGGTTCAGGTCCAGATCCAGATCCAGATCTGACCTACCAGTGGGATACAAAACGTAAACTGTTCAGCCTGGAGGAGGTATGCGCTCCACCGAGTACCGTTTACATTTTGTATCCCACTGGTAGGCCTAATTTGCATTCGCACCTCAACCAAAATCGAATTGGTTTGTTCTTGTCACCCACCCAGCTCCTCCTTGTGTGCATCACAAGGTTGCAGGTCGCATCATTGGCTGGTGGCGCGGCTGTGCCACTGATGCATTGCCTCCTGCTGCTAATACGGTGGTACCCATTTCACCGACCTCGGAAGGATGACGGGCTGAGTCAACCTACAGTACCTCAACCCACCTGGTGTTACACTTCTTTATAATTTCTTCATCATTCTCTTTATTCATTCTAATTCTTCCTTTTTAGATCCTCGTGGAGGATCTCGAGGTCTTACTCACGTTGTTGTTCTTCATCTTCTTGTGGACTTTTTTGTTTCACAGCCCACAGTTTTCATCGAAACTTCTTGAAACTTGGCATATATATGTAAAAATACCCTGCGCAGACAGTAACCATCTCAGATTTTGAAAATTCCTCCCGAGAAAAAAAGTTATGACGTCAAAATATCTCCGCTAATGGAAATCGCCTGAAAGTTATCTCCGAAACGAGGCAAGCTTTTTGAATTCTGTTTGCGGGAATCGAACAGGGCATTAGCAGAGATAATTTATCGCAAACCTGATACATCACAATGACGTCATATTCGTTTTTATGACGTCATCATTAAGAGGACGAGGATCTTAGCTCATTTGAGCTTGTTTTTCTTCTCTTTCCTCTCTATTTCTCTCTTAGGAGAAGTTAATCCTTGCAGAAAAATTTCTGTCAGGTGCACTTGGCTGTGCCCTGGAGGGTTGTGGAGTTGTAGCTGAAACCTGAATCCTATGAAGGTTCCTCCTGATGACTCCATCTTTCCTTTTTACTTCTTTGGGTTGTTTCTTGGTCTTCGATTTGATTAATTCAACGGCCAACAGGGGCTCAAACTCAGGACCCGAAGATCCCAAGCCAGCAACCCTAACCACAAAGCCAACAGCAGCCTTTACCTCCCCATCTCATCTTCCAAGATTCGTCCGAATCTGTCCATCGCTTTTGAGATGTCATGCTGTACTCGATATGGGTTTTGACCTTTATATCTCTCAATGGTGAAAAATCACTTTTTCAGAAAATTAAATAATTATCGGATCCGGATCAGGATTCAATTCGTCCCAGTCACACACTCAACCTGTCCACCAAATTTTGTCCGACAGACAGACAGGGATGAAGAGGCATTGGTCGACAGACATAGGCAGGGCGAGGCATCGATGTGTGTGTGTGTGTGTGTGTGTGTGTGTGTGTGTGTGTGTGTGTGTGTGTGTGTGTGTGTGTGTGTGTGTGTGTGTGTGTGTGTGTGTGTGTGTGTGTGTGCCATCCATGGATCGGTGTGTGAGTGCATTGAGTGGTGGACGTTGAAAATCCCACGGTGTCCTTCGCGAAGAGGAGGCGAGCTATCTCCGGCACCTGAAACAAATTACAAATTCCTGCTCTTACCTTTATAGGGGGCACGACATCAGCAGCACAGTTGCTTTCAGCCATAATTATATACATATACATATATACCAACAATATTTTATTACAAAAACAAGATCCCGACCTGTACCTGGATTCCACCTGAGTAAAACGAACAATCAAGTTAACGTGCTGTGAATGTGGCGCGGGTGTGATGGCGAAACGTGACGTCATCCTTTGTCGATGACGTTTCTCCGCACCGGACGACTTGTTTGTACCTCTAGCTTCGTGAATGGCTGAGGAACGAATTATCAAGTGTGGAGTGAAATTTGAAGAAGTTTCAACGATGGCGAAGCCTGGTGTTGGCGACATGGTTCGAGCGGCTGGTATCACATGGGAGGAAGGTCCTGCCGTATGACGTCATTCTAGGGGGCGTGGCGTGGCGTGACGTCACCACGTCGTCGTTAAAAGAAACCGTTTCGACAGAGAGGTGTTCTGTTGGGAGGTCAGCTCGATCATCTTGTGTGCACGGTTATGAGGCAGCAGATCAAACTACAGGGCAGTGCTCCATGGGGATTTCGCCTCACCGGGGGGAGAGACCTCGAGCAACCGCTGGTCATCACCAGGGTAGGGTGTGCAGTAGTGTGAGTGAGTGAGTGAGTGAGTTCTTTTGAAAGTGTAAAGGTATTCCCGGTGATCCTGGAGTTCTGCAGTAACCGCACGTTGGTTACTTACTATCGTTCTGCTGTAGTTTAGTAATAGTTATCCGAGTTTAGTAGTAGTAACTAAGACACGACAAGCGTACAGAGGTAGTTTGGTGGACTTTGTAATTTGCTGCGTGAAGCTTGTGCTGCAACGTCAGTAGTGTGAAAAAAGTTCGTACCACGAGGACTGGAGGGATCGCCCCTCCCCCTTCCACTCTCTGCCCCTCCCCCTTTCCACTCTCCCCCCCTCCTCTCCCTTTCCACTCTCCCCCCCTCCTCTCCCTTTCCACTCTCCCCCTCCTCTCCCTTTCCACTCTCCCCCCTCCTCCCCCTTTCCACTCTCCCCCTCCTCCCCCTTTCCACTCTCCCCCCCTCCTCCCCCTTTCCACTCTCCCCCCTCCTCCCCCTTTCCACTCTCCCCCTCCTCCCCCTTTCCACTCTCCCCCTCCTCCCCCTTTCCACTCTCCCCCTCCTCCCCCTTTCCACTCTCCCCCCTCCTCCCCCTTTCCACTCTCCCCCCTCCTCCCCCTTTCCACTCTCCCCCCTCCTCCCCTTTCCACTCTCCCCCTCCTCCCCCTTTCCACTCTCCCCCCCTCCTCCCCCTTTCCACTCTCCCCCCTCCTCCCCCTTTCCACTCTCCCCCCTCCTCCCCCTTTCCACTCTCCCCCTCCTCCCCCTTTCCACTCTCCCCCTCCTCCCCCTTTCCACTCTCCCCCTCCTCCCCCTTTCCACTCTCCCCCCTCCTCCCCCTTTCCACTCTCCCCCCTCCTCCCCCTTTCCACTCTCCCCCTCCTCCCCCTTTCCACTCTCCCCCCTCCTCCCCCTTTCCACTCTCCCCCTCCTCCCCCTTTCCACTCTCCCCCCTCCTCCCCCTTCCACTCTCCCCCCTCCCCCCTTCCACTCTCCACTCTCCCCCCTCCCCCTTCCACTCTCCCCCCTCCACTCTCCCCCCCATCCCCAAAATATTCATAAATGTTCTTCTCCTTACTCACACCTCCTCTATCCTCTCCATCCTCGAACGATGCCTTCCCTTGATCTTTTTCTCACTTGTATCTGCATTTCTCCTCTTTATCTCCATTTTAAAGTTTTTCTCTTAATTGTAGCCCCCACCCTTCCTCCCCATTGTGTGTACATAATAAATGGATGGCCTCTCTGATCAGTCTGGCACCGGACACCATGGGGAATTGTTAAAGGTCAGGTATGGGAGCATGCGCCGGAGCATCGCGTCACCACGTCCACTTTCCGCTTTTATACTCGAGGGGCCTCCGTCTGGCAATCCTGGCCCATCCCCATCTCCTTGAGATGCCGATGAAGGTCAGCAAGGTCAAGGTCAGCAAGGTCAAGGTCAAGGATGAAAGGTCAGCAAACTCTAAAAACTCCTCCCCCGTTTTTTAACATCGTAAGACTCATGAAGGAGCTTGTGCATGAATGGCATGTCTGACGAGCACTTTGGAAAACGTCATTGTACTTTTCGTCCAATCACAAGGATCCTCGTAAACTTAAACAGTTTGTCTGATTTGAAACTGGGGTCACAGCATGCTGAACTGTTCGGATGGTAACCGTCATTGGTGTTTTAAAATCCTTTTTTGGAGGGGGGGGGAGAGATTTTAATTACTAATGTTACTATTGAATAGTTCCACTTGTTTTAACCTTTTCATTTTTCATGTCCCCATGTGGGTCGACGTGAAGTCTCGTTTGGAAATGGCTGGAACAGTTGGCTGATGTTTCCTGAGTCTTGGTGCTCGGGGAAGCCTCGATCAAAGGTTAATTGTGACTCGATTTAAAGAGCGTTTATCTGTGGATTTATGATTTTGCACTTTCCAAAGCAAAGTTTAATTGCTTTTTATTTATTTCTGATTGTCTCAGGAAAATAAAGTGTGATTGTGATGGAATATTTTACTTTGTACTCTTCTGCAAGGCGACCTTTTTATGGTGGCACGCACACACGCAGTTGGATGCTTTGAGACCTGGGAAAGCTTCACTCCACCGTCTGAAACCCTCATGTGTAGATAACAACCGACGACGCATGCTTAGTACCTTTATATGCACCAAAAATGGAGAAATGATTACTTATTTTAGCCCTCATGTGACGAAGTACCTTTTCGACAACTATGACTCAGCCTGGTGTTGGCTTATTGGTGAAGGTTGCTGGCTGGAAATCATAGGGTCTTGAATTCAAGCCCGTCAGCTGTTAACTTAACACCGGGTGGGTTGACTCGTATCATCCTTCCGAGGTTGGCGAAATGAGTATGAGCTTGCTGGTAATAGAGGTATTGCATCAGTTGCACAGCTGAGCTTCCAGAAAAGAAAAAAAAAAATGTAGCCACAGGTTGCATACGAAACGTCAACAACCACGACCTCTCGGACTACTTCAACGAGTCTATTCCCACCTTCTTGCAGGGTCTGCTGGCAAAGGGTTTTTTTTTTTTTTGCCAAAATCTTTAACAAATAGTGGGGCAGATAACAGCAATTGTTGAGAGGAATCGTGCAAATGACGATACAAGCATCAAATTTGGCACATTTGTTCTCCAGGGGATTCTAATCAAATCTGCCCGATTGACCATTTGAAAATCGAAATTTTGAAAAATTTGAAAAAAAAAAACAAAAAACTTCAAAAAAGTCAAGATCACGAATCAATGTTGGATGCTGGCTGAGATTGGTGAATGTTTCAGAAACATCATCAAAGACGTTCCAAGTCTGCCATGCAGTTTTCTTCCCTTTACCGCGGAAGGCAGACACGACGTCACATCCAGTGAACGCATGGAAGTATGGGATCCCTCTAACTTTCTCAGGCCCTATTGCAGAAACTACCTCATGGACTGGAATCCATCGCGCCTTGGCTCCTTGGCCAAAGGCAATCCACGTGTTCTCAAGACCTAGTTCCTGTAAGGATGGCAGTACAGATATTGCTATGACTAGTACGTCCGTGTCGTTAGCCTTAATGATAATGGACTTGCTACCATCCGTCGTTGCATCCCTGGCGTGTACAAATATTCGAGTGTCAGCTTCTTCATGACAACATGGAGACACAGCATCCAGTGACTTCCTTGTGTTGCTAATGGCATCTTCTCCTTTTGTGACAATGACTGTGCTTGTCGTCTGTGCTTCACACATCTTTTCCGCAAAGAAGTGAAACGGTTCAGTCTTGTTGCTGTCATGTTGAAGAAAGCTTCTCCAGTAACTTGGGGTCTTACTGATTCCTTGCCCCCCTTTTCAACCTTGCCGCGGACTTCAGACTTGACTTCTTGTACACATCAAACACTACGTCCACCCCCTCGAACCTGGCACCATAGGATTCTACCTTTGGGATGATGTCTTCTTTAGCATAATCATCAAATATCTTTAAAGTGTGCGGAGGTAGGGCATTGATAAGTGCTGAGCCATCAATGATGAATGCATCTCCCCTTGCTTCTCTGTCTGGGTTGTTCACTTGCGCTTCAAGAATTTCAGCCAGCTGTGACTTCAAATTTTTTTTCAAATTGCCAATCGGGCAGATTTGATCAGAAAGCCCTGCAGAACAGAAATGCCAAATTTGATGCTTGTATCATAATTTGCACGATTTTTCTACTATCTACTCCACTAAAACCACCTGGCTCAGCCTGATGTTTGGCAAGAATTTGTAATTTGTTTCAGGGTGATGAAAATAACTCGTCTCCTATTCACAAAAGGCACCATGGAATCATCAACATCCACTGGCTACTAATGCTAATAGATGGGACGCGCTGTTTATTGTCGGTCTGAGAAACGGCACGGTTTGTGACGCAACACCCTGCATGTGAATTGCCAATCCAACAGATTTCAGCCAGGTCGGTACTTGAACCTCGACTTGACGGCTCCAAGGTAAGTACGCTACCTGCACGCCATCATGTCAGACAAGTACATTTTCTTTACATTATTTAATCTTACCAGAAACCTTTTGCCATTTTTCTTATTTGCAAACAAAACATCAGATTAGGCTTGATTGAATGTTATTGTTTTATATATATATATATATATATATACTTGGGGGCTCATCAATCCATTTGACCAACTATTCATTGGTCTTCCCAGCCTTGGGTGTTTTTTTACTAGTCTGAGCAAAAACAATGGGTTTCCCAGCATGGACGCTTTGGAAGTGTAATAATCATAATAACAAAAATTAGAGGTATTTTGGCATCTCAGAGGTCTTAAAGGGTCTTCAAAGGTCGAAGGGGTCTGGTTGAATGGTATAACAGTCAGGATATGCATCTGTGGCTGCTCACCACAACAGTCAGGAGGTGCGTCTGATGTATAAACAACGAATGTGGTCAATGTTGTCATCATTGATTCGATATGCCATCCTGATGTCGGGTGTGGGAGCATGTGCTGGAGTAGCACATCGTTACATCCACTTTCCACCGGTACTCCAGGGGACTCAGTCTGGCCCATCTCCATCTCCTTGAGATGCTGATCAACGCACCTCCTAACTGTTGTGGTGAGCATCACCAGGGATGCTCACCATAGCAGTCAGGATATGCGTCTGATGCATTAACATCATTGGTTAGTTATCGGAATGCCATCCTCATGAGGGCAAATAAGCCCGAAATCCAGAACGGTGTCCCTGGTTGATGTTTCACTGATGTTGACCATATAATCTTTGTCTGTTTGACAGTCACCAGGCTGAGGCCACTGTGTTGGAGGTGACACTTTGGTGTAGGACTGTGTCCATTGGGGATCGGGGGAGTGCTTGTCACACTCCTCATGTTTCGATTTACTTGCCGATCACATCACGTTCCTTCTAGTTGAATGGTTTGCATTAACAGGAACAATCGTTTGGATGGCAGACGGATGGTTGTTCTGTGTGGATTATGCGGTTTTACCGTGAGACGTAATCTGCGGCGATGCTCACCATAAGTCAGATGGCGCGTCTATGTATACGTGTGTGTATTTCTACACGTACACACACGTACACACACGTACACACACCATCACACCATATATATGTATACACACACACACACACACACACACACACACACACACACACACACACACACACACACACACACACACACACACACACACACACACACACACACACACACACACACACACACACACACACACACACACACACCATATATATATATATATATATATATATACACACATGCACACTATCTCTGTATACGCATGCACACACACATGCACACTATATATGTATATACACACACGCGCCCGCACACTATATATGTATACGCACACTGTATATGTGCATGGCTCACAAAGTGGGTATGCTGTGGTATGTTTGTGGGAAATTGCACATAAAATATGATGAGGTACTTAGACAAACCATCGATGTTCAGAAATGAAAGTGGACATCTTGGGGAACCTGTAGAAACCAGCAATATCATACTCTCCATTTCCCTGTTTTATTAAAGATTAATTAAAGCAACAGAATATGGGAATTGTAACCTTAGAAATGTTACAGTTTGATTGGTAAAAAATTATTTTATTGTACGTTTCTTATGTGACAGTTATTTTGAGTGTGGTGACCCAGAATGTGAACTTTGATGTCTCTTTTATGTTTTGATGATGTTCTGTCTCCCTATTCGGGTTTTCTGGCATCTACCATATCTGATGAAATAATGGATTCGTACATAACGCTTAGTGTCCACTGCATCGAGAAAAATAAGGAGTCCAGTGTTGATAATGTTTCTGATGATTTTTATTCCA
>NC_140965.1:95916989-95934489 GCF_056783735.1 Eptatretus burgeri | reverse complement strand
ATTCAGTTGTAGCTCTGTCATATTGCATTTACTTTTGTTGCATCTTGACTGTATGGCTGTATGTGTGCGTGCGTGCGTGCGTGCGTGCGTGCGCGTGAAATAAATGTGCTTGTTGAACTGTTTTCCCGCTTTGCTTCGTCTCCTTCCTTTTATTGAATCTCCATCTTGCATCACGCAAGGGATTGATAGTGGGTTTAAAACGCCCGGTAATTAATCGGAACCGTCAAGGCCGACGATAACTCCGCTCGGTATTCCCTGTAATACGGAACGAACCGCTTAAGCGGTTCGTGTCCGGAGTCGGCCTGTGGCATGGTACGATCGCCAGGTCGACCACTCGCGCAGGTA
Source organism: Eptatretus burgeri (assembly GCF_056783735.1). Taxonomy (NCBI): domain Eukaryota; kingdom Metazoa; phylum Chordata; class Myxini; order Myxiniformes; family Myxinidae; genus Eptatretus; species Eptatretus burgeri. Next base: position 95,934,144 of record NC_140965.1, on the reverse strand, counting down.
CTTAGGTAGGTCGAATCTAGCGAGCAACCCTATGCTGCGCGGGTGGGCAATTGGCACGATCGTGGTGAGGTTAAACCCCCACCCGTGACTGGCTCCAGGTGGTAGTTCCCAGAGGGTCACGACTGAATTGTCCGTCCGGTGGGCGAGGCGGCCGCTTTTGGCAACACTCGGTCGATCGCACGCCAGCGGGTGCGAATTCGCAACAATATGTATATGTATACACACACACACACAAACGCACACTATATATGTATTTGTATATGTATATTGTTACGGCTGTGGAAATTTGCATTACACCATAAAGAGCCCTAGGTGAGATATCTCAGTAGGTACATGTGTAGTTAGCCCAAACCCATTGTATAGAGGGAATTTATGTGATCCATTTGGGCTGCGATCCTTCAGTTAGTCGTTTTTTTTCTTTCTCTGTCTTTTATTTCAAACAAACAAAAACCACTAACGATGCTCGTGAGCTTTTCCCACCATTCTTCCCCGCGCTTGGTGTGAGGGAAGGGGGGGAAGGGCGGCTCGCCGCCGATTGGTGGATGGACAGCGTGAGGCGGTCGGGGTGAGGGAACGCCCCTTTTCGAGAACCTCCTCGAAGGAGGGTGGAGCCAAAAACGGGCGGAGCCCCACGCTATAAAAGACGGACACGGACACGGGCGGGGCGCATTCTCTCTCTCTTCCTCCACTCTCTTACTCCTCCTCTTCCTCTTCGCTCGTCTGTGTGTGGTTGTTGCTGTTGATGGTTCGTTCGTCTACGAGTTCTTCAGAGTTCGCCTAAGAGTCCAGCTGGAGGGAGTTGAGTCGGCGCATCCTCGTCCTGGGCCCTGTCGCCGTCTACAGCGGGAGAGGGCGAGCCTTCTGCCAGGTGCCGGAAGCCCCGTTCGTGGCGCGGAGCGGCTGCATGTGCCGGCGTGAGGTGCGAGTCACAGACCACATCGGGGGAGGCTTGGATTTGAGGTCAAGGACGCGACGCTGGACGACGCGTGCAGGGAAGTCGCAACTTTCTCTTTTCCTTTGGGTTCGTGTAAATGACTGTGCATGGCGCCTGTCCTTGAAGTAAAACTGGTTAAGTGTTGCCGTGTGTCGGGTTTAGTCGGGACATCTCTTTTGCCTGTGATTGTGTATACGTGCCATTTCTTGACTTGCTTTTGCTTTATTGTACATGACTATTGTGACTAAATACGTGCCTTCCGTGCTGGTCTGCTTGTGCAATTAAACGTGCTTGTGTGAACTTGTTCCCCGTTTCGCTGCGTCCTTTCCTTCGTTTGAATTTCCATCTTGCATCACGTAAGGGGTTCGTAGTGGGTTCAACATCCCGGTAATTAATCGGAACCGTCAAGGCCGACGATAACACCGCTCTGCTATCACTGTAGCACGGAACGGACCGCTTAAGCGGTTCGTGTCCAGAGTCGGCCTGTGGCGTGGTACGATCGCCCGGTCGACCACTTGCGCAGGTACTTAGGTAGATCAAATTTGGCAAGCAACCCTATCCTGCGCAGGTGGCCGATTGGCACAATCGTGGTGAGGTTAAACCCACACCCGTGACTAGCTCCCCGCGTTGTTCCGAGAGGGTCATGACTGAATTGTCCGTTCCGGTGGGCGAGGCGGCCGCCATTCGAGTTGAGCAGCCAATCGCACGCCAGCGGGCGCGAATTCGCAACAATATGTATACACACACACACACACACACACACACACACACACACACACACACACACACACACACACACACACACACACACACACACACACACACACACACACACACACACACCACACTATGAAATTGTCAACCATGTTAGTTTTTTTATCAATGTGTACAGCCATTTTATTTATTTATTTTTTTACCTCCCTTCTCAGCTCCATGGTAGTTTATTTTTTGGTCTCACCTGTTTGCTGTGTGCTGTGATGTTTGCTGAACCGATACTTATCACTTTCCACAGACGTTGCAGTTCGTGACAATTTTCACGGCAGTGTTCCCTTTGGACCGGGAATCTTTTAAAAGCATATTTGACATGTACACTGTTTATCCATTACAGATGTCTCACTACTTGTTTGAGACGTTTTGCTGTTGTATTTTCATTAATTTTGCAAAATACTGTGGTCCTACTTTGTTTTCAACAATTGTTTTTCTTTAATGTTCAACTGGTATAAAGAAAAAAAAAAAAACCCGATGCCCTTTTGGGTTGGCAGTTTCAGGATATCTGAAAATACCTTTGGGATTCTTCACTGCATAAAGTGGACCCAGTGGTTGTTAGGTATAAAGTACTTGGGTGCAAAAGTAAATCTGAACAACCAAAAACTCTTCATCTTTCCATACCGACTTGTGGATATGGACAGGAAATATTTGCATAAATATTTTTGATATTATTCATAAAATGGCTGACTCTAACTCCTTATTTGGCCTGACAAATATAAAATGAATGAACAAATATCTGAACACAACCGCAGAAGGAATTGGAATGTGAATGTCGTGATGACCTCAGTGCGAGGCTGTTCAGTGTTTTCGTTTCCTTGGAAAAATGTCCATTTTATAAACAGGAAACCAGTGCATCGTGAAACCTGGACTTGTCCTTGAAGGACTACCCTTAACCCACTGTATGCTTTCAAGTTCACTTTGACTTTGAGCCAGACACGTTTGGATTTGTACCCTTTGGCAGATAATGGTAAACAAAATCATGTCCAGTATAAATTGGCATGATATTGAAACACGACAGATTTTTGAAGTAGCAGTTTGGCATGCGATGTCGCTGTGTCAATTACCTGTTTGTTTTTGTTTTTTAATGAAAACGTTGTTCTTTCAGAGCGCCGATGCGATTTTATTTATAGGCAAAGCTGTAAGCATCTATGTTTATTTCTCGAGGCATCGGCACTTCTAACTTTAGGCACCTCTTCAACGGAGAGCCATTTCATGAGTGTATAAGACACAGTAAAACTTTGTTATTTGATGTTTCCACTGCTTTATTATTTTTAATCGACTACTCCTGTTTGTACACAACACGTGTATGGTTCCAAATGTATTCATCTGTGATGACCTCCTTCTACTCCTCTTTCCACCTGTCATTCTACCTCTCATTTCTGCTTTCCCTTCCACCTCTCCTTCTATCCCTCTTTCCACTTTTTTTTTTTGTTTGTATACGTTGTCGAGGCTCGTATGAGAGCTAAAACACAGTAAGGGGGGCATGAGATGAAAGGGGCAGGAGTGGGAAGGACAAAACGGTGGGGAACCGAGACATTAGGAGGTCTGTGGAAGGTGGAGGGATGAGGTGGGGAACATGGGGTATACAAGATGGGCATTACAGGGACTTTCAGGAAGGAAAGCAGGGAATTTGAAGGAGGTTGGTTTGGGGTGGATTAACGGGGGTAGAAAAGATCGAGGATTTGGACGGAGGACGATAAGAGGTGGTGGTGAACAGCTGTTTTGTAGGCCTGGAGGGAAGAATGGGATTGAACAGAGTGAGGAAGTTTATTCCAAAGGCGGGAAAAAGAGGAATGAAAGAGTGAAGGTGAGCAGTGATTCGTGATTTTGGTAGTTTTACCAGAAGGGGGTTGTTGGCGGACCTTGAGCGCCCTGTGGAGATATGGTGGTGACAACTTGCAGACAGAGTGGGCGGGGGGGGGGGGGTGTGGGGGCGAGACCGGAGAGGAGATGACGGAAGATAGAAAGACCACCGTCCTGCCTGTGGTGAAAGAGTGAGAGGCCCAAACACTCAGCCTCATCGTGGGAGATACCAATGATCCAAAATGCCTTGGTTTCTACAGCGTGAAGCTGAGAAAGGGGGGAGGCAGGAGCACCAGCCCAGAGGGGAGTAGCAGTACTCCATCAGGCTGCGGACATAAGCTTTGTATGTGGTCAGGAGCTCAGGTTGGGCGAGAAAGGACTTTGCACGACTGAGGATTCCCAGTCGGCGACTGGCTTTGGAGGCCAGGTTGGAAATGTGGCTTTCCCAGGAAAGATCATGGCAGATAGTGAGACTCTGAATTTTGAAAGAAAGGACTTCTTCCAGAGGATTGTTGAGAAAGAAGATGGGGCCGGGGGTGGTCCAAACGGTCCTTTCGGAGAGACAAAGTGAGAGTGTGAGATTTGTCCGGATTGAAAGACATGTTCCACGTGTTGGACCAGTTTGTGATTTTTGTCCAGATCTGCAGAGAGCGAAGAAGCTGCTTCTTGCCGGTCTGAGGGTTGACAGATGGTACAGCAGAGGGTGGAGTCATCAGCAAAGAGATAAAGGTTTTTCCAGAGAGTCGAAGAGATCATTGATGAAAACCAGGAAAACAACAGGGCCCAGAACGCAACCTTGAGGAACTCCAGCCTGGACAGGAAGAGGGGATGAAAGAACTCCATTTAGGGCCACACGTTGACTGTGATGGGAGAGGAAGTCTGCGAGCCATGAGTGGAGATGGCCTTGAATACCATGGGAAAAGAGTTTGGTGAGCAGTGCAGGGTGCCAGACCGTGTCAAAAGCATGATATGTCCAGGGATATGGCTCTGATTTCATGTCTGGCATTGAGGACCTCCATCCATTGTTGGGAGAGCAGAAGCAGCATATCCAGGGAAAAGTGACCTGGTCTGAAACCAAATTGATGATCGGAAATCAAGCCATTGGAGAAGAGAAGGATTTAATATCAGAAGCGATGATGGATTCCATAACCTTGCTGATTGGGAGAATGTTGATTGGTCTGTAGTTGCAGGGATCTGTTTTTGCACCTTTTTTATGTAGGGCAGTGATGTTTGCAGATTTCCAAGCAGATGGCAGATGACCTTGAGCAAATGAGGGTGAATAGAGCAGAGAGAGGGTGAGCAATTGAACAGAGAATCTTCCCTTTCTCTCTCCATCGAGTGCAGCCTGTGGCTGCTGGTTGCATCATTGGTTGGGACGTGGCTATGCCACTGATGCAGTGTCCCCCTTACCAGTACACTGGTGCTCATTTTGCCGACCTTGGAAGGATGACAAGCTGAGTCAACCTCCTGGTGTATTTTTAATTCAGCGGCCAACGGGGCTTCAACTCGGGACCCAAGGATCCCAAGCCGCCACCATAACCACGAAGCCAACACCAGGCTAAGAATCTTGCCTTGTATCCCTCTTTTTATTTTGAAAAAAATGTATACTTGATTCAGGCTTGTGGAAGAGCTAGAGCAGAATGGAAAAGGGGGAAGCACCAATTGCAGAATTGAAGTGAGATCAAGGGGAGGGGCAGAAGAAGCCATTGGAAAGAACAAGCTGTGCACATGCTAAATGAAACACAGCAATAAGAGAAAAGGGAAAACGGGGACAAAAAACCGGCAATTAACAAATGAAAATATGTGAGGGGGAGAGAGAGGATAAAATCACAATAATGTGGAAAAAAGGGAGTGCTTCGTAATGTGGTCACTTGGAGTAGAAAAGATCATGAGTATGAATGGGAGAAGGTGAAGGTCTGGCCTGAGGTCGTGGTGACCTGTTGTCTTGAAGCCCTGGAGGGAAGAATGGAACTGAACAGACTGAGGAAGTTGGTTCCACAGGCAAGAGAAAATGGAAACAAATGAAGAGGTGAGCAGTGAGCCTGGATTTGGAGAGTTTAGCAAGAAAATCGTTCCTGGCAGACTGTGTGTCCTGTAGAAACTTGGCAGTGATTGAGCCAAGAGGGCAGAGGATGCAAGACCAAAAAGGAGGCGGTAGAATACAGAGGCTACCAACCTGTCTGCGATGTGAAAGTAACAGGTCCAGACACTGTTTCATCATAGAAGATCCCAATGATTTTGAGGACCTTGCTTTCCATGGCATCAAGAAGGGCAAGGTGTGAGGCAGGGGCACCAGCCTAAAGGGGAGAGCGGTACTCCATCAAGCTTAAAATGAATGCCTTTTCAGTTGTCAAAAGTTCAGATTGGCCAAGTAAAGACCTTGCATGCATGACGAAGCATGCCCAATCGGCAACTGGCTTTGGAGGCAATCTTGGACATGTGGTCTGCCCAAGAAAGATCATGGCTGATGGTGAGGCCCAAACGTTTGAGTGACAACCTCTTCAATTGGTTTGTTTAGGAAGAAGATGGAATGGTTTTTCCACACGGTCCTTTTGGAGAGACAAGGTGTAGCTGTATGTGTGTGGGACTTGTTGGGGTTTAAAGACATATTCCATGTGCTGGACCAGCTCCTTATTCTATCAAGGTTTGCAGAGAGGAAAGACTGCTACCTGCCTGTCTGAAATGATATGACAGAGGGAGGAATCATCAGCAAAGATCGGCAGGATTTTTGAGGGAATCATTCATATGAGGGACAAGTCTGGCCCCAAGACATTGCCTTGGGGCACTCCAGCCTTGCCAGGGAGAGGAGATTGGAGGTTCCCATTAAGAGCTACACGCTGAATACAGGAATGGAGAAAGTCAGTGATCCATGAGAACAGGTGGTCTTGGATGCCATAAGCAGAATATGGAGATCAAGGTGGGGTGCCAGTCTGTATCAAATGCTCGAGATGTGTCCAGAAAGATGGCCCTGATCTCTTGTCTGACATTAAGGGCTTCCATCTATTGTTGGGAGGGTAGAAGTATCATGTTCAATTTCGAATGACCTGGTCTGAGCAGAACTGATCTGAGATTAGTGTTGGACAAAAGGAAGGAATTTGTCAACTGCAATGACAGTCCATTCCAAAAATCCAAATCAATTGTGACCATACTCTGCACAGAGCATCGGTGCTGCTGAAGCAGTCTTCTGGGCTATTGGGCACAATCCTCGACGGGTCGCCACAACGACACAGGATACTCGAATGGCTCAATCATCCCAACAAGCTGGTACTGATTTTTGTCAACTTCGGAAGGATGACAGGCTCAGTTAACCCCACCTGGTATTAATTCAACAGCCAAGCAGGATTTGAACTCACGGCCCTAGTATCCCAAGCCCGCCACCCTACCCATTCAGCCAACACCAGGCATTATAGTCCATGACCTTGCTTATAATTGGAAGCAAGCTAATGGGCCTATAGTTAAGAGAATCTCTATTTTTTGCAGTGACGTTGGCGAACTTCCAGGCAGACGGAAACTGACCCAGAGAAACTCAGCGAGTGAACAGAGCATAAAGAGGCTGCGTAAGAGCAACAGAGCAGGTTTTTTTAGAACACATACACTGATGCCATCTGGGTCTGTTGCAGAATCGGAATCGAGGCTTTCCAGAACCCTCTCCAACTTCTCAAGTGGGAGAGACAGTATCCAGTAGCAGTTGGGTACAAGAGGGCCAAGTAGATGTAGGAAGTGAAACGTTTGGGTACACAAGATTTGAAGCAAACATAGAATTGAGGCATTTGGTCTTCTCATGGGTAGAGTTGGCTGTGGTGCTATTTCAAGTGAGGGATGGAAGGGGGAGCAAAGTCCAGAGACAGACTTGACAACGTGCCACCAGGTTTGAGAGGTCACCCTTGACATTGGCCAGATGTTGTTTTCTCGCTTTCCTGCTGGTGGACGCACACTTGTTCCGGGCTTTGTATAATGATCTGAGGTTGCTTTCGATCGGATTTTTCTTCCATGAAGAGAAGATGAGTTGTTTGAAGTCGAGTTTGTGTACACAGGACTTCGTGTACCAGGGGCGAGAGGATTCTTTGTACTCTTTAAGCCCATCTTATTCTTTCTTTTTGTTGAGGCCGACAGCTCACATTTGCCATTGGTGACACACCAATGAGCTTATTTTAAGCTGACTGCATTCAACAAGAGACTTGTACAACCTGAACTCTCAACATCGTGTGAATGTACAATTCACAATTGTGGATTAGAGTGCAACACTTGTGAAGTTTCCAAGGGTACATCCTTGCTCATGTACCAACGTAATTATTTTATTTATTTATTAGTAATTGGAATGCTTTTCAGGACTATCATGATCATTACTGGGCTGTTGCATGTGTCGTGGTTTTGTATTTTGTTTTTAAGTCTAATGATCTTGGGACATTTGTGTTCGAGCCAGGAAAATCCTATTTTTGTTGGTCATGGCATGCAAGACAGGATCTATCCATTCCCACCATTCTCCATAATGGAAAACATTGTGCCGGTCGACTCGGATTGGCCTGACTTCACCGTTTCGGTTTGTTGAACCTCACCCCTGTCGAGGCAAGCATTGAATTCCGGAGACTAACCAGCTATGTCGTTTTGCAATAAGTGATCTCGTTGTATCATGTTTGAGTGGGAATATCTGGTAAACGATAATGTAAATGTAAAGTTTTTGAATAATAGCAATGAAGGGTCCTTTATTACTGCAATTTGTGGGATAAATTATTAAAAGGAGATTGATGCAAATGAAGCATCAAAGTTAGGATTTTCCTTTTGATACACGACAGCATCCAAATCTTACTAATAATAGAACAAGCATGGATGTCACCGAAACTCCAAAATTGACATTTCACAGTTCTTGGGCAAACGTAGAAGTTGAAAACCTGGTTCTCTCTCTGGTTCCATCCCCATTACTGGCCTTAAGTGGCCACCCAAAGCCAGCAGACGAGCACGTACTTCAGTGTTAGTCCAGCTCGTCCTCCGATAAACTGAGAAGGATACTCTTGCCCAGAGGGTGGGGTTCCCCATTGGTGAGTAACAATTTGGATCCCACCTTGTACAACATGGCCAATCCACCTCAAATTGCCCAATTGATTGATGGGGTTTTCTAAATTACCATGAAATTCTATGCAGTAGTCTCTGGAGGCACGTGTTGGTCTGCATCGGGTTTTTTATTTTTTTTGTTGGACAAGTTGATAAGATTATGTTTTTACAGCCGTGGGAAATGAGATGCCGCTGGCATTTTGAGTATTAGCATAGCTTTGTTGGAGTAAAAAATATAACAGCCTTTTCAAAAAAGGTTTTTATTTAATTTTTTTTTTGTAAAATAAGACGTTCAGCCTTCTACCATGATTACCTCCGCCACCGAAGGTGAAGGAGGTTATGTTTTCACCCCTTTCTGTCTGTTTGTCTGTGTATAGGATATCTCAAAGAGTTGTGGATGGATCCAGATGATTCTGTGGACAGGTTGTGTGTGACAAGGACAACCTGATTAGATTTTGGTGAAGATCCCGATCCGACTACGAGATTTTATTTATTTATTTATTTATTTATTTATTTTAAAGTGATTCTTCACCATTGAGAGATGGGGCCAAAAATGATATATACCACGTAATCTCAAAATGTGGACGGATTTAGACGAAGCTTGGACAGGTTGGGAGTCGCAAGGATGAATTGGCTCAATTTTGGTGAAGATCCTCATCTGGATATGAGAATTATTTAATTCTTAAAGTTGTTCTTCACCTTTGAGAGGGCCAAAAACGGTATGCACTACATGCCCAAAAGTATTCGGACACTCCTTTTAATTGGTGGATTCGGCTACTTCAGCCACACCCATTTGTGACAGGTGTGTAAAATCAAGTAGACAGTCATGCAATCTCTATAGACAAACATTGGCAGTAGAATGGGCCGTACCGAAGAGCTCTGACTTTCAACGTGGCACTGTCATAGGATGCCACCTTTCCAACAAGTCAGTTCATCAAATTTCTGCCCTAATAGGGCTGCCCCGGTCAACTGTAAGTGCTGCTATTGTGAAGTGGAAACATCTCGGTGCAACAACGGCTCAGCTGCGAAGTGGTAGGCCACACAAGTTCACAGAACGGGATCGCCGAGTGCTGAAGCATGCAGCGTGGAAAGAAAATTCGCCTGTGGTCGGTTGCAATGCTCACTACCAAGTTCCAAACTGACTGGAAGCACTGTTCGTCAAGAGCTTCATGAAATGGGTTTCCATGGCCAAGCAGCTGCACACAAGTCTAAGATCACCATGCGCAATGCCAAGCGTCAGCTGGAGTGGTGAAAATCTCACCGCTCTTGCACTCTGGAGCAGTGGAAACGAGTTCTCTGGAGTGATGGATCAAGCTTCACCATCTGGCAGTGTGACGGACGAACCTGGGTTTGGCGGATGCCAGGAGAATGTTACCTGCTTGAATGCATAGTGCCAACTGTGAAGTTTGGTGGAGGAGGAATAATGGTTTGGGGCTGTTTTTATGGTTCGGGCGAGACTCCTAGAGTTCAGTATAATTTGGGAATTGAGAGATGGAGCTAAAAGCCATATTTAGTATGATATTTTTTTAAAGTTATGGACGAATTCTGACAAAACTTGGTGGACAGGTTGGGTATTTGACAAGGCCAAATTCTTTAGATTTTGGTGAAGAAGGTAACTAGAACAACACTCGGTAGAGCGCATACCTCCACCAGGCTGATTAGCTTGTTTTGTATCCGACTGATGGGCAGGATCTGAATACAGACCTTAAAGCATGAGTCACATTTGCTTTACGGCTCGGATACGGCGGCCGTACCCCCCCCCCTGAATTGACAGAAACGTGTGGCGTCCGTAGAGTTTCTGAGGTGGCCTCAGGGTGGCCCTACACCGTATGGCTATCTTTTACAAGCCGTAGGGGTCTCCGTGGAATTGGAGCGCTGAGTTATAACTTTTTTTCATTTCTAGGTTGGCCGTATCATTTCGACAAGCCGTAGCCATGATGTAGATGTGTTCCACGTCAACTGTACGTAGGGCGTACGGTGGGCTTGCGTTATTCGTGCAGCTGCCGTAGGCTCTTATCAATGAAAAATGAATTTTGCCAACCCCCAAAAAATTACGGCGGCCGCACTATTTCCACGGTCGCCGTAGGGTAGTCCTCAGGTGTCCCTGTGTTCAACGTACGGTGGCCTTGTGGTCTGTGACACTACCTGCGGGCAGCGCAGGGTCGACGCACGGTTCCCCTACGCCGCCGTGCGTCCTCCGTACAGCCTCCGTGGCAGTCTGCATCGACCGTGCACTACCGCTAGAGATCGGAGTATAGGTGTTTGCCACCAGTGTTGGGCACAAAAGCGATAATCCGACTGAAGCATAACCAAAATCTAATCTGCTTGTTCTTGTCACCTACCCAACTCATCCACCAAGTTTTGTCATGAATCGTCCGCAACTTTTGAGATACCATGCCCTATATTATTTTTGGCCTGATCTCTCATTGGTGAAGAATCACTAAATAAATTGTATCTACATCCACAACCGGATCTCACCAAAATCTAAGCGATTTGTCCTTCTCGCACTCAACCTGTCCACCATGTTACATCTGAATCCGCCCACAACTTTTTGAGATATCGTGCTTTATATAATTTTTGGCCCGATCTCTCACTGGTGAAGAATCACTTAAAAATTCTCGTAGTCTGATTCGGATCCAGATCTTCACCAAAATCCAATCAGTTCATCCTTATCACATTGCCAACCTGCCCACAAAGTTTCATCTGAATCTGTCTCCAACTTTTTGAGATCGTGATATATATATATATATATATATATATATATATATATATATATATATATATATATATATATATATATATATATATATATATATAATTTTTTTTTTTTTTTACCCTCACCATCACTACATAGAGTACTGTATTGGTGCACTCTGATGACTTGTAGCGAGTTTGTTACAAAGGTGTACTGTCGTATTTTTCGTTAGGTTTTTTTTGGTTTGTTTGTTTTAACAAAAAACATTTCTTTATCCTGACGGATGTGAAATGAATTTTTTTTTTGTGCTGCTTCAATTACAACTTTTCATATTTGCTTCCACAGAGGTTTTATTTATTTATTTTCCTTCAACAATGGACTACCATTGAACCTCTTCCATAACTGAGTGATCTGCAGAGTTCTCTACTGTTACAACTACGACTACTACTTTAGTACCCATAATTAATCCCACCTTATGGGGCCGGACATGGCAAGTTTTTATTGGATTCGCTATATATGCTCGATATCCCTTATTGTCGGGTTTTCCGCGTGCGTGCGCGTGTGCGCGCAGCGCGAGGCTCCACAGCACAAACCAGCAAACTGATTATTTTTCAAATGGTAGTCCTTCAAAAATAGGGTGTCTATTTACCATCATTTTTTATGAGTGCCAGTTGGCAAAATACGCAATAGGAAAAATCTTGCCAGGCAGAGGAACAATTGTATGTGAACCAATACGTCTTGGCAATGAATCTTCGTCGGTGGATCGGTCAGAATGAAAAGCATCGTATCCAGCACTTCGATCCTAGCGAATCCCTCATCCCTCATCGCCTACCGGCTTGTAATTATTATTGTCATTTTTTTTTTATTTTATTTTATTTTTTCAATCCTTACGAGGACTGATGTTCAGCTGTAGTTGATTTGAGCAGGACTCATCTGTTCAAGGTGCTGGCAACAACACACCTTTTTTTTTGTGGGATCTTTAACATACAACAACAAATGCGAGCAGTTGAGACACCCAGCTTAACAGCCACCTGATGGACAGTGCACTTTACAATGAAGCACCAACCCGACAGTTTGTAGTCAAGCTGAGATTCAAACCCAGACGAGGCAGCTCGAAGGTAAGTGCGATGCCTCTGCACCATCCTGTGGCAGTAAAGTATTTTTTTTTTTTCTACGATAGTTAGCTCAACTTAAAATAGAGGTTAATGACAAGCAATAACATTCTGCAAAACTCGATGTTGGTGTTTATTTTTATTTTTATTTTTTTTAATCTTGGTGCCATCGGTGTGAAGAAATTTATTTATGGAAATGATAAATATCAGCATGCTCATAGCTGTTATCATCCAGGTGAATAAAAACAATCTGGACAATGGTATTTCTCCATAATGAGGTTGTGGTTAAATTTACAGTAAAATGCTTGGCTCTTCTTTGAGCCTTGATGTCTTTTAAAATAAATATATCGATTTAAAGCTCATTTTCTCCGAGAGATAAAAGACAATCAATTGTTCCAGTAAGACCATTTTCTCACCAAACTCGAAATGTGCAATATTAATCCCTGACCCCCTCCACCCACTTTTTTTAATTATTTTTTTATTTTTTTCCCTCCTAAAATTCTTCAGTCTGAGCAAAGCAGACTGACTCTCTTGTCTCTGTCTTGTTTCTGTTTTTCTGGACTCTTTTTCACAGAAATGGTTGCCCACATGAACCATCTTGCTTGCAGCTCTGGGTGTAACAATTTTCAGTGAATGACGCTTCTCACAAGTTGCAGCAAGTGTGGTTTTGAAAGTGACTGCCAAGGCATGATTGTCCTCGTTTTATAACTGTCATACCACTATCTGATCAACCAAATCCGTCTGCCTTCAGCCAAACCACGTCTGTAATGTTGCACGGCCTTCAGGGAAGGGCCTCTTGAGATTCTCATGTCGGAACTCTGCCGATGTAATGCCCATGGAGTAAGAAATGAGGTCAAACGTTTTATTTCTTGAATATGCACCAGTGGGAATTTGGGGCCTGAGGAAGATGCTGTGATTGGCCTTTATGCCATCTCCAAACTTATCAGGTGCTATCAGACTCGGTGTTATAGCTCGAGTGCCTGCTCTGAGGCTCAGAGGTCGGCAGTTCAAACCCTGACTGAGTCACACCAGACTTTTAAATGGTACATGCTGCTTCCTTATTTGGTGCTCATCATTTACAAAGGATAGAGCAAGGACAAACGCAAATATTGTGCAGGCTTGATGGGCGTAATGGCCTTCTCCTGTGTTGAAGGTCCTTGTTTAATGGAACTGCTATGGTTACCCTGTGCACACAAAGCAAAGAGTGGAATTGAGCAATTGGTACATGTCTGTCTGTCTACAAACTGCAGTTTGTGATCGATGAACAACTTGATTTTGACTGTTGTATTTTTAACACTCATTGGAAAATGAACCTGTAGTTGAGCAGTGCTCTTGCTCGGGATCTCACCCCGATCGCACATGCGCAGGGAGGAGAGATTATTTTTTTTTTTACTCCGTCTGCCTGTCTGGCTGTCAAACAAAATTGGAAATCATTTGAAACAGGAAACTTGCTGTTTTTATTGACGTCAAAGGACACAAACAACAGGCACGAAGAACTAATGTAACGTGTGAAAGATGCTGCATCAACAACGGTAAACTTTTCTTATCTATGACCTAATCCTGAGATGGTGACCTGTGATTAACCCAATCATACTACAGGTTTCAGTGCTTGCTCTGAAACGTTGTGATAAAACCATGCAGACCATTATGCACAGGAAGTATGAGGTTCCTTTGCCAACAACAACAACAACAACAACAAAAAAAACTTTCTGCTGGGAGGCCAAGTAAGTCTGATAGGATGGTGCAGATGTAGCAGTAGTAGACTTACCTTGGAACTGGCTGGCCTGTGTCCAATTCCTGAGCCGACGATAAACCTTCAGTTTCGAGATTCACAATCTGGTGTTGTGTAACAAAGTGCATCATCTGTTTCCATCAGATGGACATTAAATTTGGTGTTCCATCCGCCACCGTTTGTGGATGTTAAAGTTCCCACTGTAGTCCTGCAGCGTAGTCTATTTCAGATCAATTGTTCAAATTTGCATAAAAGCACCAAAATTGGTACACATGTAGAATAATGTATTCCGAACAATTCTAGATATGGAGCCACCCAAGGTTGTGCCTTGGTCAGCTTCGGCGACCATTTTCCAAAATGGCTGCCATTCTACTTTAGCGAAATTGGCTCTATGCTCTTATTTTCTTATTGTATTGGTGGTAGATATAAGGAAAGTGTAAAATTCAGTAAATTGACCATGAAAAGGCGATTTCAAATATTATGAGCCATTATTTTCGGTAAAAAAAGCCATTATTTGATTTGTTAATTGCTGCTCTCCTGAAACTTTTCGCTGAAAAGTACCCATTATTGCCTGGAGAACAAGAGTCAAGTGATCTTCATCACATTCAATGGGTTTGGAATCAACAAAAATTGTATTATAGATTACATACTTTACTCTATTTTGAAAAGGGAACTGATAATCGTGATAATGTTAAACTCAGAAGATGTAGTCAAATCATTGCACACTTCACTTTGAAGCGGCTACGGTTTACTGTCTACTACCATTCTACCAGGACACATGGTACACGCATACATCAGTTTAGTACAATATGAGTTTCTGAGCTCAAGTGTACTGGCTCTGGATCAAGAAGTCAACACTTTTACAAGCAATGCGACTTTGCATTTGCACATTCTAAGCTCGGCCGATATCTCAGTCTGTGTCTACTGCGTCTGTCTACTGGCATTCTCCTTCACAAGCACACAGTCCAGAGCATTGCAGATTAGCTTTCTTGCATTTGCAGCGGTTTCTACAGCCTTTTATACAGCCGCACGACACCAGCTCAAAGCAGCTTTTTGAAGCCTCAGGGAGTGTGGTCCAGAGTGGTTCGTAGGACCCATCCTCTGTTTACCACCAGCCCCAGCTTGTTGGTGATGGAAGCAGGGTTGAGGGACCAAGACCTGCCCCCAGACATAGCCACCTTGGAAGACTGATCTCTTCACATGCTGTTCCAAAGTATCGTATGTAGGTGGGATGCGCTGGACGGAGTCCCTCTTGACGAAGAGTTTCTGTCTGGCCTCGTTGACGTCCGTATATGGACTGGTGCGGTCATAGAGGAGCACCTCAAACCTTTCAATGCAGTGCATTGTGTCATCCTGGATGTTGACTGGCATGGTGGTCAGGGTCACAAGAGAATCTGTCAGTTTTGGAAACGAGTTCCATGTGGCCCAGGCAGATTTCTTCCCATGCCCCACGAATGCTGATACAGTGTCACATCCGGTCATGGCGTGGAAGACAGGGAGGGCACGTGCCTTCTGTGGACCGAGGGAGGCAGCTGTTTCATGGGCAGGGATGTAGCGGTAGTTCTTGCCCATCCCAAAGGCAATCCAGAGTTCATCCACGCATGGTAGTGCCTAGGCTACCATCACCACCAAGACGACGACGTCTGTGTCTACGGTTCGAGCTTGAATCCGACGGTAGTCATGTTCTGCAGCATGGGCCACATGTAGCATCATGTGAGTGTCCGCCTCTTCTTGACCGCATGGAGCCAGAGAGCTTTCATCTTCCTGCCTTGGAAGGCAGATGACTGCTTCACCATCAGTGACTACCAGCTCCTTCGCCTCGTCATAGAAGGACTGCACCAGCACATCGGACAGGAAGGTGAAGAGCTCCACCTTGTTTGCGTCGACACGTAGGAAACTCTGCCAGTTTCCTGGTATGGCTGCGGTGCTCACCATGCGCCGTCGCACCCCTTTCCCTCATTTCTCCCTTGTCGCCGTCTTCAAGGAGCCATCTTTGTAGCTATCCCAAACGAGGTCGAGACGTGAAACACGACGCAGCTGCCCCTCGACGTATGGGATGAAGACTTGGTGGGTATATTCTTCAAATGTCTTGGCAGTGCCAGGCATCAACATCTGCACGATGACGGCGCCGTCAAGGACAACAGAAGTGGCAGCAGGTGCATCAGACTGAGCTTCAGCAACGCCTTCAAGGCACACGAGCAAGTCGCTTTTGCTACCCAGGTGTAGCTCACCTGCATCAGATAACGCGGGAGGGCATGCTTGATTTTCATGACGGAAGAACTCGTCCAGGTTCCCATCGCAATTCTGGCAGCCCATGTAGAGCCTTGCAAATAAGGCCATATCATTCTTCACAGATGCTTCCTTTCCTTTGGGTGCTTTTGGTCTTCTGTATGTCCCGAAGAGGGGGAGTTTGTTCCTCTTTATAGGTTCGTCAATAGTCTTGGTTCTGTCGATGACGCAATCCTTTGAGTATGCCTGAAACTGTTCTTGTCCAATCTGCTTGGCAGTGCGAACTGTTTCAATCACTGCAGAATCAGCAATCTCCTTGGTGTCTAGGACCAGCAAATCTGGACTATCTTCCTCGAAGGGATTCCCCAGCTCTTCAATGACAGCCACAAGTGATTGTACATCTTTGGCAAATACTTCCTGTGCACGCGGTGTTTCTTCATGGTGACGTGTCTCCTCATTGGCATTTGGATGCATGTTCGCCTCCTCAAACTCCATGATCACTCTGGCCACCTCGGGTCCGGCGACCATCCAGCACCTCAGAGCACTGGGATTGTCCGTCAGGCCAACGGCACCTCCGTCACCCTTGACACTGGCATTGTTTTGTTCATGCGCTTGGTCAAGAGGAATTGCTGAGAATGCCTCTTGCTCTTTTGCACTGTGAAGTGGCCTGCCTTGAACTCATTGTAGATCTCTGGGTGCTGGATTCCATGTCACGCAGATGGACCGGTATCCACCGGACATAGTTTATATGGTCCAGCGCGAAGAACCATGGGACTATCTCAGTGAGAGCATCCAGGTGCATGATGAAATCTCCCTCAGAGATCGCACGTAGA
>NC_140965.1:95811989-95891989 GCF_056783735.1 Eptatretus burgeri | reverse complement strand
GAGTCTTGCATCTGAGCCGCAGGTAAGGTACCTCGTTGTATGCCTGTTTAACAGTCATGTAAGCCCATCCCCTCTTGGTGAATGTAGCCAACTTTGTTTAACTTTAGTGTTATGGACACCAAACCAAAAGGGTACTGATCACATAGATTTGTGAAAGTCTATATGAAAATCATTATCAGACATAAATGTTTTGGACTTGGCAAAAGTCCAAAATCATAATGCATAAGAGTGTGTTCGAATAACTGTGTGTTCGAATCATAATGCATAAGAGCCTGCAGGATCATCCATAAGCAAGGAAGACTGGTTAACTTGGTGCCAAACAAAACAAGACTCCATGAATGCAAGAGTGCAAATCGCTGCTTTCTTTCTTCGGCAGAAATAACATTTAAAAAAAAAAAAGAGAAAATGAGTTAGAATATAAAATAGGGGGTGGATGAGTGTAGAAGGTGAAAATAAAAAAGGGAAATTGGGAAGAAGTTGAAGCATGGAGTAGGGGGGGTTGAGGGGAGTCGGTAAGGGGCTTGTTTGAGGCTGACATGTGAGGGGAGGGTGCTGCTAACTTTTTGCATATCCACCCAAGTAATGGCACCTAACAATATGGCTTGAAATGAATTTTAGTACTTATTGAAAATGACCCCTTCCCCCTTCCCCTACCCTTCAATATATTTTGGAGTTTCATACATTGATGAGTCCATCATTCGGTTTAATATCAATTTAAATATGACCTTCTTCTTGATTAAAATTGTTTTCTTCACCGTTTCTTTGTTCTCTTGCACGAATTGCAAGGAAAAGCCATAAAATACCTTCTTAAAAGCCTCTTTACAGCCAACAGGGCATTGGAAATGCAATTTGTTTTCACTTTCAACTCGAGTGTTCGAATCATAATGCATAATTCGTGGCATGTAAATGGTGTGTTTGTTGTTTGGCACGATTTTTAACACCCTGTTCTACAGATATTTAACTGCTTCCTGTGGTTTTAACTGCATGCCGCGTGCGCTCCCTACTCCTGCATGTAGGCCGCGTTGCACGTCGGGAGCACGCACAATCGTAAGGCTCGGCCTTTTCCTGGCACCCAGCCTGCTGAGAAAGTTGAGGCTGCACCTCCACCTGAGTTGGTGTGTAACAAACCAGAGGGACCATGCCGGAGTCAGGGCCTGGAGAAGAGCCTGCAGGATCATTGTAAAGTGGTGGAGACAGGGGGAAGCACAGGGTGAGAGGGCTGAGCTTTGTTTATTTTATGCCGTCTGCTTAAAAAGTGCCTTTTCAAATCGCTCACCTAATTGAGAAAATGCCAGGATGCATTCAGTTATTCAATATATTAAAGTCATACAGTGGATGCTTTGAAAATAATGATGGAAATTGTGGTGACATGTACACGTACAGGGTATGTAAAATTTTAGTTATTGCAACAAGTTGGTCGATCTGCCTGGTATTGTTGGTACAATAGATTATATTGTATAATAGTGCACACAAGTAACTTATCTGAACCAATGCACTTGTGTTTTGTATACAAAGAGGATTTTTACCTCTGCCGTCGAAAGTGGGCAGAGTTTGTTTTCACTGTTTGTTTGTTTGTCTGTCTCTCTGTGAACAGGATATCTCAAAAAATGTCACCTTATAATCATCCATGGGTTTTTTTTTTCTTTAAAAATGAAGAAAAATTTTAATACTCAAAACCAAGTTAGTTACCAGATAATAAGAAAGAAAGAAATGATATTTCACCTGAATGATTAATTTATATTTAAGGCAAACGATTTGAGTGACCACATTTGGAATCGTACTCTACATTCATGGATTGCAAAACCATAGAGCTGTACAAAAACAAGATATACTAGAACGGCACTTGGTAGAGTTCATACCTCCACCAGGCTGAACAGTTTCTGTTCTGTATCCCACCGATTGACCAGATCTGCATCTGGCCATGAACAAAAATCTAATCTTATTATTGTCATCCCACCAACTCATCCACCAAGTTTTGTCATAATCTCTCAACCTTTTGAGATATCATGCCGTATAGTTTTGGCTTTCTATCTCAGTGGTGAAGAATAAATTAAAAACTTCTTGTATCTGGATCCAGATATTCACCAAAATTTAACTAATTCGTCCTCATCACGCACACTAGTTATCCACCAAATTTCGTCTGAATCTGTCTTTAACTTTTTTTTAGATATCCTGCTGACAGATTGACAGTGATGAAAACGTAACCTCTATCCACCTTAGGTGGTGGAGGTAATATCACGGTTACTTAATTTTACTCAAACTACTGAGAGCAGACAGTACAGGGAGCTTAACGTCTCAATTTTTAAAGCCAGTTTAATTTGATATTTCATTGAGAATAAACTTCAAGAGTAACCAATTCGAAGACAAGCACATTACTCCTGTGAGATGCACCTGGTGTTGCAGTTGATGGTATTTTTCATATACCCAGGGAATGAAACCTGTTATTTATATATATATATATATATATATATATATATATATATATAATTTCTTGCAGCAATCTTATTAAACCCAAGATTAGTTTAAATCGTATAGATATAAGAGACTAATCAGTCCTGCGATCGCCTTCTTCGTAAGTCCGTTCAGTTTGAAATGAGCATAAAATCTCCTTCAAACGCACAATTTCATTTACAATTTGTTTTGTCGTTTTGAAACGCACAAAATGATAAACAATTTTAGTAACTTTAGTTCCAATTTGAAAATTTTACAGCCATAATTCAGCGATGCAAAGCATTTGCTCTCCTGGTAACTGCTAAAGGTTACCAGGGAAGCAATGATGAGTGTGTGGTTTTATTGCACAAGTTTAAATGAATGATTGGAGTCCCAGTTCTAGGATCGGTGCATGTGGATTACTGACAGCACTCTCTCCTACTAGTTATTCTAATCTAAGTTCCCCCGACCATTTACATCGTTTTCCTGTTTCGTTTTTAGGTTATTTCTCGGAAATAAGCTCATGGAGTGGGTCTGAGCTGTTAGCCATGAAAACTGCCCTTCATCGAAGAACACTGCCCAAAACCTGCTCAATCGACACTATTTAAACTTATCAACAATCCTGGGTTTAATAAGATTATTGAATGAAATGGATTTAATAATAAAATTTTTAAAAAATCCAGGTTTCATTCCCCAGGTATATGAAAAAATACCATCAATCGCAACACCAGTGCATGACTGACGGGTCATATCAGGATAACGGGTCATATCAGGATAACGTGCTTGTCATGTCATACGTACATCAGTTAACATTTGACTTAAAAAAAAAATCTTCTCATAAACTACCTGACCGATATGGATCAAATTTGGTGCGATGCTTCAGGACAGCAAGGTCTCATGGGGTTGTGCTCCCCGTCCGGATGCATCCCCTATAATGGGGCGAAAGCAGGGTTTTGTTCCAAATGTTGGTGTTTTATTAAAAAATCTTCCTCTCAGAAACCGCTATCCAGACCAAACTTGCCACGAGGCAGCAGAATCATGCCATAACCTTAAGTTGTGATCCTCATAGCTGTATCTCCCTGGAAAGGGGGCCACGGGCCCCCTCCCTAAATCCCGCGTTTTCACTAAACATCTTCTCCGCAACTACCTGAGCGATGCAGACTAAATTTGGTAAAATGAATCAGGACAGTAAGACCTTGTGGGATTGTGCTCCCCATCCAGATCCACTCTTTTAAAGGGTATAAAAATGGGGTTTTGCCCAAATATTGATATTTCATTCAAAAATCTTCTTCTCAGATGTCAACAACTGGATCCCGACCAAACTGGCCATACAGCATCACCGTGCCCTAACCTCAACTTGTGCTCCCCATGGCCATATCTCCCCTGGGAAGGGGGCCACGGCCTCGCTCCCCTAATCCATCATATTTATTGATCTTATTTTCCTCACAAACTACATGACTGATGTGCACAAAATTTGGTACGATACATCAGAACAGAAAGGTCTCATAGAGCTGTGCTCTGCATATGGAACCACCCCTGAAAAAAAGGGGGTTAGGTTCTGCCTCAAATTCAGGTAATTTATTTTTAAATCTTCTCAGAAACCAACGGCCAGATGCAGACCAAACTCTTTATGAAGCATAAGGACCATGCCGTTAACTTAAGTTTTGCTCCCCATAACAACACCACTTCAGGAAGGGGGGCCATGGCCCCTCCCCCTAATCCCTCATTTCACCCCGCATGTTGGGGAAATAACCTTCAGCCACAGTGATGTTTTTATTCGTGTTTTTCATAAAAATTTTCTGGCCCAAACTATTTCTTACTTTGTTCATCATCACACCATTTTAAAGCCTTTTTCCGTGAGCAGTGGTCAGCTTTTTGCGGGCTCCAATCATGGTGCCCTTTCTTGTGGCAATGTTTTTTTTTATGGCCGGATGCCCTTCCTGACTAGACGCCAACCCTTGAGTCACCTTCAACACGCAGGGATAATTACCAGTATACTGGTGCTCATTTCGCCGACCTCGGAAGGATGACAGGCTGAGTCAACCCCCTGATGTTAATTCAGTGGAAAGCGGGGTTCAAACTCAGTACCCCGTGGTTCCCAAGCCACCACCCTAACCACGAAGCCAACACCAGGCTCTGTTTCTTACTTTGTTGAATCATTTAATTTGTCTCTCGAGTCGAGTCGGGGCCTACCTGCTGTGATAGTCTAGTGTGGTTGCCCTCAGTTCTTTGCCTCATTTTCACTACTTTTATTCCATTGTTACTACTGATCCCTCTGCTCAATCCATTCCCCCCCCCCCAACCTCCCTCAACAATTCAAACAAAATATCTCTCCTTCATTCGGAAAAAAACCTGGAGTAAACACTTTGGGGGGGGGGGGTCGGGGTCCTCAACAACCAACAACAATTTCAGAAGAAAAAAAATCCAAATGCCAATCTCATTTTCCTATCCCTTCTTCACAAGATCCCCAAACTGAATAAAACATTTCTCCTCTTTAAAACCTCTTCACAACATAAAGAAATGCTTCTAAAATGTATCTTTAAATGCCTTACTCTGCTTATTACTCCAACATTATTACTCTGCTTATTACTATAACCAACATCTCTTCCTTTTTTCGTTGAGGCTTATTTCCCAAAACCTCCTCACTCCTAAATGTTTAGTTCATCCAGTCTTTCACTTTCAGCTGAATTTTCCTCCATGCCTTCAACCAAAAACATTCTCACCACTGTCCCACCCAGGAAGTCTGTTGCAACTAGTTATCCAGTCTGGGAATCCTGAGGTGTTAATTTTGCAAAGGCTGTGCGCACACGACAAACAATTCCCCTTCACGCCCATTCATGGTGTCAAAACCCCTACATGTCAGTACCACCCCCATCTCAACTTCCACCTCTGTCCGCCCCCTCCCAACTCTCCTCCCCCTTCCAGCTTCACCACTGCCCCTCCCGGCTTCACCGCTACCCAGCTTCCCCCTGCCCTGGGGAGCACCTCCTCTCCACCTGACCTTAACTGTATGGACCTCAAACATCTGGGGCCTCCGCTCCAACCTGACATCTCTCAATCCAAGCTACTGCTGATAAACCAGACATCATCTATTTAACAGAATCCTTCCTGTCACAGGACAACCCTGACTCATTCGTGTGTCTCTCCCTGGCTATTGGCTTTACCAGTTTGATCGACCTGAACCCCGTCCTGGTGGTGGAGTTGTGCTGTACATCAAAAACTCCATTTCTCACTCCCTGTGTACTGCATTTATGCCTCCCAAACCCCAGGAATACATCTGGCTGCGATTTCCCCTCCGCCACCTCATGTTTGTCTGTGTTGTACCGTCCCACCAACAGTGTCGACTCAATCGACATCTCTCTCTAACGACATGGCCCAACTTTTAATCACTCATCCAAACTCTCTCTTCCTCGTATGTGGTGACTTCAATGGTCACCATGCTAGTTTGCTGGGTGTTGGTAAAAAGTTCCATGAAAAAAAAAAAGTACCAGAAGTGCTATGGCTGACATCTCATCAGCCATGGCACTTCTGCAAAGGACTTCTGTGAATCCATGGGACTGACTCAATCTGTGAAATTTCCCACCTGGATTTCTCCCCCATGACAAATCTTCCCTTTTGGATTTGGTGATGACCAACTTCCCCACCAATGTATCTTGCTTGTCCTCTGCCACAATTGGCTCATCTGATCATGTGCTTGTGAAGGTCAACGTCTCTCTGGCCATTCTCAGAGAACAGCCTCAGTTCTGACGAGACTGGTAGTTCACTCGGGCAAACTGGCAGGGACTGCAAGCAGCCATCACACTTCAGGACTGGTCTCCTATATCCACTGCTGCTGATGTTAATTCAGCATGGGAATTCTTCCACAAAAACCTGCTCTCTCTCATGCACAGATTCATCCCATCTCGTCTTCAGTTATCTTACACACCCTCCTGCTCTTGATTCTCTGTATCATATGGTGAGGTTATTGCTTTAAAACAACTTGCATTCTCCTCCTGGAAGGCAAATCCAACTGAAGGCAACCTCAAATCATTCCACAAAGTCCACAACAAGTGTGTGTCTATTCTTAGGAGAGTCTGAAAACAACATCTGTCCAATCTCAAGAATGAGCTTTCAAACTTGTCTACCCCCTCTAAAACCTTGTGGTGCCCAATTATTGGAATTTCTTGCGATGAAGCTGAGTCTATGGGCCTATCACTTTGCCATCACTGCCAGGTCGGTGGTGTCTGTCTTCTTCTGCCTCATTTCTTGTCTTGCACCCTTTACCCTCTCTGTGCTTTGTCCCCCTACCCCCCCCCCCCCCTTTCCAGGTATCTGTAGGATGCATGCAGTCCACCAGCAACCTCCTCTGAGTGAAACTGCCAAAATCCAGAACCATGACTCACCTCCACTCATTTATTTGTTTGTTTGTTTTTCCACCGGTGGCACCAACTTCCACACTCTTTTCAATCTTATTCTTCCCTCCAACTCTTCAAGACAGCTGTTCATCACCATCTCGAGTCATTCCCCATGGGTCATTCCGTGTCAAATCAACAAATGCGTCCAGGTCGACCATCTCAGATTTTCATGATATTTTTTTTGTGTGGGTTAGACAAATATTGAACAGAAAAAATGTCAAATATTAGTTCTGTATTCCAAGTTTTTGAGATGTGACCCCAAGAGCGTGTCAAGGTTGGTTGAAGAAAAACGACCCCCTAATTAACCTTCAATTTCAGCAACCCATTTCTTGGCATCTGTTTGAGATAAAGCAATGAATTTTTTTTTCCTAATGCAACTTTTATGGTATTTTAAAGAAAAAATAAAACCGGATACATTGCAAAAAAATGAGGTCTGCAGCCACCCTCAAAAATGGTAAAAATCAAAATAGCATGACTGAAACAGGCAACTTTGACCCATGTTAAAGTACCTTTCATTTTTTTGTGTCACCCATGAAATTTTTGGTGTGAAAAATGTACTAAAATGTCTACCAAAATATGAATTACCAGGTGTCTACTGCATTTATTTTTTTATTTTAGGCCCTTTCAATAATGGAAAAATATGAAATTTCATGATTTTCAGGTCAAAAAAAATCACGTGGCCTACCTTCAAAATATACGTGCTTGGTATCAAATGAAAGCTCCTTTCATGCACTATAACTGTACCAAATCTCATTAGTTTTATTGCAATCCTTCATATCCTACCAACCCCATCAATAAAGCTAAACAACACCAGTGCGTTAAATCTATTTATAGCACACAGTACAAAACACCTTTCAAAAAATACCCCCGAGCGGGAGTGCCGGTCATCTCTGCCAGAGTTCGAAAGTAACTCTGTGCCAGACTGGAATAGGGGCAGTTCATAAAGTACGTACGCTCTACTTCCGGGTTTTAAAAACCACCCACCCCCCAGTGTATGCAGGCTAGTGACCACCCACCCCCTCATACATCGCTAATCGCTTGCAAAGCCAGCAGTTCCTTATGAACCGATGTTTGTAAGCCATGACGATGCAGTCCCTCGCGGTGTAATTTACCTTTTTCTTTTAATATCACAGCACGTCATTGATGAAAATAAAAGTACAAATTGACATTCAAAACAATGTTAATGTCATAAATGAAAGTAAGTGTGCATATAAACTTGTGTTCCATTGTTTTAGTTAAATCTGACAAAAGCTTCAAATGTAATATTTGTCTCAGAGAGTTCCGGTTCTTAATTTAATACTTTTATTTTTGTATGTACTTTATGAATGGCCCATATGGGGAATTAGAGCGAAGTTTGAAGGGCTATAAAATCGGAACGAGAGCAAATTTCAAAAAAATGGCTTGTGTTCTTGATAATAGTCCATAGTATCTGAATCACGAATAACATTTGATCTGTCTTGATAAATGAGGGAGGAGATGCGATTTGAAATCGACGATTTTTTTTTTTTTTTTTTTTTTTTTTTTTTTTTTATACCTTGGTCGAGGCTCGTATGAGAGCTAACACACAACTCACAGCAAGGAGGCATGAGACAAGAGGGGCGGGAGTGGAAGGGACAAAACATTGGGGAACAGACACAGGTGAACTGTGGAAGGGAGAGGGATGGGGATGGGACGGGGAACATGGCGAGGGGAAGATGGACATTAAAGGGACTTTCAGGAAGGAAAGCAGGGGAATTGAAGGAAGTGGGCTTGGGTGGATTATCGGGGGTAGAAAAGATCGAGGATTTGGATGGGGGAAGATAAGAGGTGGTGGTGAACAGCTGTTTTGAAAGCCTGAAGGGAAGAATGGGAAAGAATAGAGTGAGGAAGTTTATTCCAAAGGCGGGAAAAAGAGGAATGAAAGAGTGAAGATGAGCAGTGATTCGTGATTTTGGTAGTTTTACCAGAAGGGGTTGTTGGCGGACCTTGAGCGCCCTGTGGAAATGTGGTTGGGACAAATCGCAGAGAGAGCAGGGGGGCAAGGCTGGAGAGGAGTCGGTAGAAGACAGAAAGACCACCGACCAACCTGCGGTGATTGAGTGAGAGGCCCAAAGACTCAGCTTCATTGCGGGAGATGCCAATGATCTTAAAAGCCCTGGTTTCGACAGCGTGAAGTCGAGAAAGGTGGGAGGCAGGAGCACCAGCCCAGAGGGAGAGCAGTACTCCATCAGGCTACGGACAAAAGCTTTGTAAGTGGTCAGGAGCTCAAGAGGGCCGAGGAAGGACTTTGCACGACGGAGGATTCCCAGTCGGCGACTGGCTTTTGAGGCAAGGTTGGAAATGTGACTTTCCCAGGAAAGGTCATGGCAGATAGTGAGACCCAGAAGCTTGAAAGAAAAGACTTCTTCCAGAGGATTGTTGAGAAAGTGGATGGGGGGTTTTGTAAACGGTCCTTTCGAAGAGACATAGTGAGAGTGTGAGATTTGTCTGGATTGAAAGACATGTTCCACGTGTTGGACCAGTTTGTGATTTTATCCAGATCTGCAGTGAGCGAAGAAGCTGCTGCTTGCCGGTCTGAGGGATGACAGATGGTACGGCAGAGGGTGGAGTCATCGGCAAAGAGAAATAGAGGATTTTCCAGAGAGTCCGAGAGATCATTGATGAAAACCAGAAAAAGAATAGGGCCCAGAACGCTACCTTGAGGAACTCCAGCCTGCACAGGAAGAGGGGATGAAAGAACTCCATTTAGGGCCACACGTTGACTGCGACAGGAGAGGAAGTCTGCGAGCCATGAGTGGAGATGGCCTTGAATACCATGGGAAGAGAGTTTGGTGAGTAGGGCAGGGTGCCAGACTGTGTCAAAAGCACGTGATATGTCCAGGGATACGGCTCGGATTTCCTGTCTGGCATTGAGGACCTCCATCCATTGATGGGAGAGCAGTAGCAGCATATCTAGGGTAGAGTGACCTGGTCTGAAACCAAATTGATGATTGGAAATCAAGCCATTGGAGAAGAGGAAGGATTTCATGTCTGAAGCGATGATGGATTCCATAACCTTGCTGATGATTGGGAGAAGGCTGATTGGTCTATAGTTACAGGGATCTGTTTTTGCACCTTTTTATGCAGGGCAGTGATGTTAGCAGATTTCCAAGCAGATGGCAGATGACCTTGGGAAAATGAGAGGGTGAATAGAACAGAGAGAGGGTGAGCAAGAGCAGAAGAGCAGGCTTTGAGGACACGTGGGCTGATGCCGTCTGGACCGGTTGCAGAATCTGACTCGAGGTTTGAAAGCAAGCTCTCCACCTTGTCAGGAGAAAAGGATACAGAGTCCAGGGACAGTTGGGTGCGACTGGGTAAAGTGGGTAGAGATAGTGATGGGTTTGGGACACAAGATTTAGCTGCAAACACCGAGTTTAGACATTCAGCTTTATCACGTGTGGAATCAGCAGTGCGGCCATTTGAGGTAAGGGAGGGGATGGAGGGGGAACATACACCAGAAACAGATTTGATTAAACGCCACCAGGATTTTGAGGAGGGAGAGAGGTTTGAGAGTTCAGACTTGAGATGAGAAAGATGTTGTTTTCTGGCTCTCCTGAGGGTAGCTACACACTTGTTCCGAGCTTTGTGGAAAGAACTGAGATTGCCCTCATTTTCGCAACTGACAGCCTCGTGACGTTGACCTCGACCTTGGACGACCTTGAAAGTTGTATCGTTGTGCATGTCTCATCGACCTCTATCCATTCCACTATTGGTTATTTGTCTACACTCGGTTTGATTGTGGATGGACGGATGGACAGACTTCGAGACTGTTATTATTAGGTCATCTCTACTGAGATGATAGAGATGACCTAAAAACGCAGCGCAATGCAATGTCAGTGTGGCCAGGCCATTAGTCAAAATAACTGTTAATTTCCACTTGAAAGCTTCAAAGTTGATCCCTTCAAATGACCGATAAATCACATATTACTGAAGTTATTCAGGCACTGATAATATTGTGCAAGTTTTGTTTAGAATCCAATGACATCAAAGTAATGCACACACACACATTAGCTCAACTACTGATTCATAAAATAAAGAGTATTAGTTAGAAAGAATCAGACATGCATTTGAAAATTGCCCTTTGTATGTATTTATTGTATTAGTAATAACTTTATTACTTTAACTTTATTACTAATACAATAAATGCATACAAAGGGCAATTTTCAAATGCATGTCTGATTCTTACTAAAATATACTCTTTATTTTATGAATCAGTAGGTGAGCTAATGTGTGTGTGCATTACTTTGATGTCATTGGATTCTAAACAAAACTTGCACAATATTATCAGTGCCTGAATAACTTCAGTAATAAGTGATTTATCGGTCATTTGAAGGGATCAACTTTGAAGCTTTCAAGTGGAAATTAACAGTTATTTTGACTAATGGCCTGGAGATACTGACATTGCATTGCGCTGCGTTTTTAGGTCATCTCTATCATCTCAGTAGAGATGACCTAATAATAAGTCTCGAAGTCTGTCCGTCCGTCTATCCCCAATCAAACAGAGTGGAGACAAATAATCAATAGTGGAATGGATAGAGGTCGATGAGACGTGCACAACGATATAACTTTCAAGGTCGTCCAAGGTCGAGGTCAACGTCACGAGGCTGTCAAAGTTGCGAAAATCATCGATTTCAAATCGTATCTCCTCCCTCATTTATCAAGACGGATCAAATGTTATTAGTGATTCAGATACTATGGACGATTATCTAGAACAACACAAGCCATTTTTTTGAAATTTGCTCTCGTTCCGATTTTATAGCCCTTCAAACTTCGCTCTGATTCCCCTTATGGGCCGTTCATAAAGTACATACAAAAATAAAAATATTAAAAAATTAAGAACCGGAACTCTCCGAGACAAATATTACATTTGAAGCTTTTGTCAGATTTAACTAAAACAATGGAACACAAGTTTATATGCACACTTACTTTCATTTATGACATTAACATTGTCTTGAATGTCAATTTGTATTTTTATTTTCATAAATGACGTGCTGTGATATTAAAAGAAAAAGGTAAATTAAACCGCGAGGGACTGCATCGTCATGGCTTACAAACATCGGTTCATAAGGAACTGCTGGCTTTGCAAGCGATTAGCGATGTATGAGGGGGTGGGTGGGTGGGTGGTCACTAGCCTGCATACACTGGGGGGTGGGTGGTTTTTAAAACCCGGAAGTAGAGCGTACGTACTTTATGAACTGCCCCTATTCCAGTCTGGCACAGAGTTACTTTCGAACTCTGGCAGAGATGACCGGCACTCCCACTCGGGGGTATTTTTTGAAAGGTGTTTTGTACTGTGTGCTATAAATAAATTTAACGCACTGGTGTTGTTGAGCTTTATTGATGGGGTTGGTAGGATATGAAGGATTGCAATAAAACTAATGAGATTTGGTACAGTTATAGTGCATGAAAGGAGCTTTCATTTGATACCAAGCACGTATATTTTGAAGGGAGGCCACGTTATTTTTTTTTTTGATCTGAAAATCATGAAATTTCATATTTTTTCCCTTTTTGAAAGGGCCTAAAATAAAAAATAAATGCAGAAGACACCTGGTAATTCATATTTTGGTAGACATTTTAGTATATTTTTCACACAAAAAATTACATAGGTGACACAATAAATCAAAGGTACTTTAACATGGGTCAAAGTTGCTCGTTTCAGTCGTGCTATTTTGATTTTTATCATTTTTGAGGGTGGCTGCAGGACTCTTTTTTTTTTTCTGCAATGTATCCGGCTTTATTTTTTCTTTAAAATACCATAAAAGTTGCATTAGGAAAAAAAAAAAATTCATTGCTTTATCTCAAACAGATGCCAAGAAATGGGTTGCTGAAATGGAAGGATAATTAGGGGGTCGTTTTTCTTCAACCAACCTTGACACGCTCTAGGGGTCATATCTCAAAAACTCCTTGGAATACAGAACTAATATTTGACATTTTTCTGTTCAATGTTTGTCCAACCCACACAAAAAAAAAATCATGAAAATCTGAGATGGTCGACCTGGAACCTTTGTGAAATTTTTTTTGATTTGACATGGAATGACCCCCATATAAAACCATGATCTTTTCCACACCCATTAATCACCTCTCACCCCTCCCATAATTTTGCTTCTGTATCCATCTTGTCCACCCCTTGCATTCTCCCTGACCCATCATTACCTGCATCCCTTGTTTATCCATTGCCATCTACTTTCTCTCTCTGTCCTGCTCTTGGCATTTCCACTTTCTACTGCTGTTGGTGTTTCCACTTTCTCCTGCTGCTCCCTTTTTAGATCATCTCTTCGAGCATGACCTAATAATATGGGTGTCTATGTCCTTCGATCCGCCCATCCATTCACAATGAAGTTGAAGCGGGAGATCTGGTCATAAGTGATCCTGATAGAGGTCGATGAGACGTACACGATGGTATGACTTTCAAGGTCACCCAAGGTCAAGGTCACGAGGCCTTTGAAGTTGCGAAAATGACGATTTTCAAATTCTATCTCCTCCGCCATTTCTCAAGCGATCTTGAATTTGATTGTAGCATATGAATCTATGGGACAATATTTAAATTTGGTCAGGCCGGGTTTTCGTGTCACGTGACTTCAAAGTTGGCAAAAATGCGAAAATGACGATTTTCAAAATCTATCTTGAATTTGATTGTGGCATATGAATGTATGGGACAATATCTAAATTTGGTCGGGACAGATTTTCGAATTTCGCTTTCGTTTTCGCGTCACGTGACTTCAAAGTTTGCAAAAACTGCCCTACCTTCAGGAGGCTATATATATATATATATATATATATATATATATATATATATATATATATATATATATATATATATATATTCTCTACTGGGCATGGTAAAAGTTAATGAATAGTGTCATTGCATAGCAGCTGACCTTGTCTTTCATGTCCATTCGAAAGAATACCGATATCTTCGAATACGTACACGTCAAGTGACTTTGAATTTTGCGAAAACTGCTTCATGTAGTTGCAAAATGACGATTTTCAGAATCTATCTCCTCCTACATTTCTTAAGTTATCTTGAATTTGATTGTGGCATATGAATCTATGGGACCATATCTAGATTTGGTCAGGCCGGATTTTCGATATTCGCTTTCGTTTTCGCGTCCCGTGACTTCAAAGTTGGCCAAAAATCCCTCCTGACCCGAGAACACTACACCCTAGTAACAGGAACTCATGCTTGTTTCTCGCAGAGATGACCGTCACTCCCGCACGGGTGTATTTTTACCTCTGCCACTGAAGGTGGGTGGAGGTTATTTTTTCAACCCTGTTTGTCTGTGAACAGGATATCTCAAATCTGTCGACAGATTTTGATGAAATTTGGGGAAGAGGTTGGGTGTGTAACGAGGATGAAATGATTTGATTTTGGTGAAGATCCAGATCTGGATCCAGAAACTACAATTTATGTGATTCTTCACCATTGAGTGATGGGGCCAAATCCAATAAATAGCACGATGTATCAAAACGTTATGGACAGATTCAGACTAAACTTGGTGGACAGGTTGGGTGTGAGAAGGTCGAATTGATTTGATTTTGGTGAAGATCCGAATCTGGATACAATAATTTTTAGCCGCGTCACGTTGCGAACGCTGGCTCTAAGAGAGCTCCGCATTGTTCTTCTTCTTCTTGTTCTGGTGAAGACAAAACCTTTATGACGTGGCTCTTGGACACATTTGTCCTTGTTAAAGTGATTCTTCACCATTGACAGATGGTGCCAAAAACTATATATAACATATTTCAAAAAAAAAATTGTTGGCGAGTTGAGACAAAACTCGGTGGATGAGTTTGTTAGGTGACCAGAACAAGCTGATGAAATTTTGATTCACGTTTAGATCCAGTTCCAGTCTATCAGTGGGATACGAAACGTGAACTGTTTAGCCTGGTGGAGGTATGTGCGCTACCGAGTACCGTTCTCGTTATATCTGTTGTGTCCTCACTCGCTCTTCCATGAGCCGAGATGATGTATACAAAACGCAACATTCCTTCGACTATAACGAGGATTTAATTGGTTGTTTTGCAGATAGGTTTTGGGAGTTTTATTAAGCCTCCCCCTATATGATAGGGGGAGGTTTATACCTGTTGTAGGATTCGCTTCTACAATTAGTGCCCACAATTCTCAATAGTCCCCGAGATGTAAATAGAAAGTCAATAATGTGACCAGAAAGTATGTGGGGTTGACGTAATTTTATTGACCCTGACATAATTTTAAGGTCATTCCACACGTGACCTAATTATAGAATTATTTTTTATTTTTTTTTACATTTTTCACCAAAACTCAACTAAGGTTTGTCTGATTGGAACCAAATTGTTCTCACTAGATAGCCTGGAGTAAATTTAATTTACATGATACCCCTATGGAGGAAAGATCAAGATCAAATGGTGGTCTGAAAAAAACCCCCAAAAAAACAACGTTTTTTGCCAACGCAGAATCTTCGACCGTTTCACCTTCCAAGATGTTCTTGCATCATAGTGTACCTGCATTGAAGTTGTGCACCTGATGTTTGATTAATGTCTTTGATCTACTTTTTTCAGATATTGATGTAATTAAGAAAAAGCACATTTTTCATCATAACTTGAATAATTTTCCTCCGATTTCCATGACGTCAAGTTTTATGAATAGATTGTAGATGGAGACGCATTTATTTACTTATTTACACTCCATCCAGAAATGTTGAAGTTCAAGGTCATTGGAAACCATCTTTGTATTTGGGGCAATATCTCAATTGATTGTGTTCCTATCACTTTGTAATAATTACTGATGATAGGAAATATTCTCTATTGATAATATTTGTGGAGTAACGAGCATCTACCTTTCATTTGATACCTGTGCAATTTCTGCATCCCCTTTTCTTAATCCATCAGTTTCTTATTTACTTTAAACTAATGCCATGTTGTTGTTTTTTAACCATTAACTTCACCTGTCTTGTTTGCATCCTTTTTATTATAGTTGTCTTTCATATCCCGAATCAATCTCGAGCCAGGGAATTTGACCAGGGTATACCTCATGCGCAAAGACCTTCTTTCATTTTTCTGAAGATGTACTGTATTGTGATCTACATGTATTTATTTGTAATTTCCTGACTTTTTCATATTCATATTGTTCCTTGTAATAAGATTAAGGTGAAAATACGTTATTGTAACCGGTTCCATTGGTGTCACGATTCAGTTGCTTTATCCTTGTAAAGATTGTGTACTCTCAGCGGCCAATTTTTGGTGATTAGCTTCAATTTATTTCTAGATTTTGATTTCCATTATTGAACTCGTGCAGGGCTATTGGGCAGGCAGCCAGAAGATTCCTGAACTCGTACCTTTTTACTTTCTCCCCTGGAAGCTTGCACTTCATTTCAGCTCAATTCTGCCCCCGCAGATCTAAGCTTGCATGTCTGCTTTTCGGACCTTCCTGCTCACGGTACTGTTCCTATTCTTTGCTTGTGCCGCCAGGAACCAGATTACTTTGAACACAAGTACAACGTCCGCCCCAAGCCCTACATCCCTGCCAGGTCTCTTTGCTTCAACTTTTTTCACGACTGTATGCTTCCTGTTTTCTGTCATAGATGTAATAGTGTGCACTTCCTTGCTGTTAGTCAGAGATCTGAACCTAGCTAACAATTCAATATCTATTGATGCATGCAGAAGTTGGCATATCATCAATTGATTTTTCTTTTTTAATGAGGTCTGCTACCAAATGGATTTCAGGTATATCTTGAAGGAAGATTAGGGGATCCATTTGCCCTCATACATTCAACCAATTTTTTTTTATATTGCAAAAGAAACAAAAGACTTTGTTCCAAGCTTTTTTGTGATGTCTTGTCTTTTTTTTTTTCTGCTGTTTTCTAACTTTTTTTTATTCCTATCTCTCATGCTTGTCTTATTCCCTCCTTGTATGGCTCTTTCCCTTCTGCCGTGCTTCATTGAACTCCTGCTTCTCTGCAAACGTGCCACATGATCTCCTTCGCACGACCACCTATCTCTTTTTTTTTTTTTTTCCTATTTCCACGTGACCTTTTTTTCCAAACCACGGACGTGTGACTGTTTCTGATTGAACACAACTACCAATATCTTATGCCAGTGGAATGCCACCTACGATTGTTCATCAACTTCCAACTCCGTCGCCACCAACCTTTGCTCCTTCACCCTCGATTATTTCCTCTCCTTCTATCGCCTCCTCGCCATCCATTGGCCGCACGACACCGTTGCTGTTGCCGAGTGGTTGCAGCACGCCGTCCACGACGTCAACAGTGTTGTATGCTGAACCGACGGACCTGAAGGAAATGGCGCGTGCTGCACCAAATCGCCCTATTGAAGTTGCAGTTCCAGGTGCACGAGTTATCCATGCGCAGTTCAACTCACCACTACAGATGTACTCGGATGAAAATGTACTCGAAAGCCTGCATGGTCAGGTTTCTTCAGCCTTGCATCTGGATCCTGACTCAGAGATGAGGTAGTAGTTGTGAGTTTGTTATTTATTTTGGGAGAAGAGCGGGGGTGGGGGGAGGGGAGGGTTGGAAGAAGGATAAGGTAAAAAGCGAAAACTGAGCAGGAAGGTAAGTGATATGATTGCCATGTTTGCTTATTAGGCTCTTTATATCGTGAACTTCATGGCCACAATAGATTTTATTTATTTATTTATTTCTTCCATCTCAAAATGCTTTAATGGCAGCTCTTTTTTATTTTACTCAAATTATGCACAGTACCAGTCAAAAGTTTGGATACTCCAACTCATTTAAGGATTTTTCTTTATTTTTACCGTTTTATATGTTGTAGAATAAGAGTGAAGACATCAAAACTATGAAATAATACAGATGGAATTATGTAGTAACCAAAAAAGTGTGAAACAAATCAAAGTATATTTTATATTTTACATTCTTCAAAGTAGCCACCCTTTGCCTTGATGACAGCTTTCCACACTCTTGGCATTCTCTCAACCAACTTCATGAGGTAGTCACCTGGAATGCTTTTCCAACAGTCTTGAAGGAGTTCCGACATATGCTGAGCAGTTGTTGGCTGCCATTCCTTCACGCTGCAATCCAACTCAGCCCAAACCATCTAAATTGGGTTTAGGTTAGGTGATTGTGGAGGCCAGGTTATCTGATGCAGCACTCCATCACTGTACTTTTTTTTTTTCTGTATACCTTGTCAAGGCTGATATGAGAGCTAACACACAACGTACATCAAGGGGGGGGGGGGGCATGAGACAAGAGGGGAGGGAGTGCGAAGGACAAAACAGTGGGGAACAGAGACATTGGGAGATCGGTGGAAGGGAGAGGGATGGGGCGGGGAACATGGAGAATACAAGATGGACATTACAGGGACTTTCAGGAAGGAAAGCAGGGAATTTGAAGGACGTGGGCTTGGGTGGATTATCGGGGGTATAAAAGATCGAGGATTTGGATGGGGGATGATAGGTGGTGGTGAACAGCTGTTTTGAAGGCCTGGAGGGAAGAATGGGAATGATTAGAGTGAGGGATTTTATTCCAAAGGTGGGAAGAAAGAGTGAAGGTGAGCAGTGATTCGTGATTTTGGTAGTTTTACCAGAAGGGGGTTGTTGGCGTACCTTGAGCGCCCTGCGGAAATGTGGTGGGGACAAATCTTAGAGAGAGCGGGGGGGGGGCGAGGCTGGAGAGGAAACGGAAGAAGACAGAAAGACCACCGACCAACCTGCGGTGATTGAGTGAGAGGCCCAAAGACTCAGCCTCATTGCGGGAGATGCCAATGATCCGAAATACCTTGGTTTCTACAGCATGAAGAAAGAGAAAGGTGGGAGGCAGGAGCACCAGCCCAGAGGAGAGAGCAGTACTCCACCAGGCTGCGGACAAAAGCTTTGTAAGTGGTCAGGATCTCAGGTCGGCCGAGGAAGGACTTTGCACGGCGGAGGATTCCCAGTCAGCGACTGGCTTTGGAGGCGAGGTTTGAAATGTGGCTTTCCCAGGAAAGGTCATGGCAGATAGTGAGACCCAGAAGCTTGAAAGAAAGGACTTCTTCCAGAGGATTGTTGAGAAAGTGGATGGGTGGATTTTCTAAACGGTCCTTTCGAAGAGACATAGTGAGAGTGTGAGATTTGTCTGGATTGAAAGACATGTTCCACGTGTTGGACCAGTTTGTGATTTTATCCAGATCTGCAGTGAACGAAGAAGCTGCTGCTTGCCAGTCTGAGGGATGACCGATGGTACAGCAGAGGGTGGAGTCATCAGCAAAGGGATATAGAGGATTTTCCAGAGTCGGGGAGATCATTGATGAAAACCAGAAAAAGAACAGGGCCCAGAACACTTCCTTGAGGAACTCCACCCTGGACAGGAAGAGGGGATGAAAGAACTCCATTTAGGGCCACACGGTGACTGCGACAGGAGAGGAAATCTGTGAGCCATGAGTGGAGATGGCCTTGGATACCATAGGAAGAGAGTTTGGTGAGTAGGACAGGGTGCCAGACCGTATCAAAAGTACGTGATATGTCCAGGGATATGGCTTGGATTTCCTGTCTGGCATTGAGGACCTCCATCCATTGTTGGGAGAGCAGAATCAGCATGTCCAGGGTAGAGTGACCAGGTCTGAAACCAAATTGATGATCAGAAATCAAGCCATTGAAGAAGAGGAAGGATTTGATGTCTGAATC
Source organism: Eptatretus burgeri (assembly GCF_056783735.1). Lineage (NCBI taxonomy): Eukaryota > Metazoa > Chordata > Myxini > Myxiniformes > Myxinidae > Eptatretus > Eptatretus burgeri. The sequence continues at coordinate 95,872,534 of NC_140965.1, read as the reverse complement.
GATAATGGATTCCATAACCTTGCTGATGATTGGGAGAAGGTTGATTGGTCTGTAGTTGCAGGGATCTGTTGTTGCACCTTTTTGTGCAGGGCAGTGATGTTTGCTGATTTTCAAGCAGATGGCAGATGACCTTGAGCAAATGAGAGGGTGAATATAACAGAGAGAGGGTGAGCAAGAGCAGAGGAGCAGGTTTTTAGGACACCTGGGCTGATGCTGTCTGGACCGGTTGCAGAATCTGAGTCGAGGTTTGACAGCAAGCTCTCCACCTTGTCAGGAGAAAAGGACACAGAGTCCAGGGACAGTTGGGTGCGACTGGGTAAGGTCGGTTGAGAAAGTGATAGGTTTTGGACACAAGATGTAGCTGCAAACACAGAGTTTAGGCATTCAGCTTTTTTACATTCAGCTTTTTTCCTGCTTGGTCAACTAGCCCTTGCACAGCCTGGAGGTATGTTTTGGGTCATTGTCCTGTTGAAAAACAAATGATGATTTGCATTAAGCACAAACCACATGGGATGGCGTATCATTGCAGAATGCTGTGGTAGCCATGCTGGTTAAGTGTGCCATGCTGGTTAGTTTATTCTCACTGAATTGCCAACAGTGTCACCAGCAAAGCAGCCCCACACCATCACACCTCCTCCTCCATGCTTCACGGTGGGAACCATACATGCAGAGATCATCCGCTCCCCTTCTCCAAGGGGAGATTTCCATATGTCTAATGTCCGTTGCTCATGTTTCTTGGCCCAAGCTAGTCTCTTGTTCTTATTGATCTCCTTCAGTCGTGGTTTCTTTGCAGGAATTCGACCATGAAGTCCTGATTCATGCAGTCTCCTCTGAACAGTTGATGTTGAGATGTGTCTGTTACTTGAACTCTGTGAAGTATTTACTTGGGCTGCAATCTGAGGTGCAGTTAATTGGTGATTTCTGAGGCTGGTAACTCCAATTAACTTATCCTCTGCAGTAGAGGTAACTCTGGGTCTTCCTTTTCTGTGGCGGTCCTCATGAGAGCCAGTTTCATCATAACGCTTGATGGTTTTTGCGACTGTACTTGAAGAAGCTTTCAAAATTCTTGAAATTTTCTGGATTAACTGACCTTCATGTCTTAAAGTAATGATGGACTGTCGTTTCTCATTGCTTAGCTGAGTTCTTGCCATAATATGGACTTTGACAGCACAGACAAAATAATGGTCTTTTACGAAATAGGGCTATTTTCTGCATACCAACCCAACCTTGTCACAACACAATTGATTGTCTCAAACACATTGAGAAGCAAAGAAATTCCACAAATTAACTTTTATCAAGGCACACCTATTAATGAAAAAGCATTCCAGGTGACTACCTCATGAAGCTGATTGAGAGAATGCCAAGAGTGTGTGAAGCTGTCATCAAAGCAAAGGGTGGTGACTTTGAAGAATCTAAAATATAAAATATATTTTGATTTGTTGAACACTTTTTTTTTTGCTTGCTACATAATTCCATGTGTGTTACTTCATAGTTTTGATGTCTTCACTATTATTCTGCAATTTAGAGAAATAGTAAAAATAAAGAAAAACCCTTGAATGAGTAGGTGTGTCTAAGCTTTTGACTGGTTCTGCATATAAAACAATGTTTTCTTCAAGATTATGGATCGACAGTTGAAGGTCAGGACTCACTCGAAACTTTGGTAGGCTGACTTTAAGGAATCCTGCATAGTGCGAGGAAAAGAATAGGCATTTGTCTAAAAATAAGGACAAAAAAAGACACAAACTTCGATTATTTCAACATTCTCATAAAGTAATTTTTTAAAGATGTTCAGGACCATGAAAGAGCAGAAATGGATTCCAACCACAGTTGGTCTGGCTTGTACTTGTGGATTTTTCAAGCCAGGAAAAATAGATCATCAGTTATGTTTGCCATCCTGCTGTCATTACCATAATTGGTCATTGTCGAGAATTTTGTTTTGTGTGTGAGGTCACTGTGGTTGCTTCACTGACTTTGCATAACACACAGCTCAAACTAGAGCTGCGTGTAAATAAATAAATGAACAGTGATGTATTTTGAAATTGCCAGACTGATTAGTGTAAAAGGTAGGATATAGGATTGCTTGTCGTCTTCTTTCGTATGCAGCACTTGGCAGTGTGACATAATTTTCTGGGGATGCGGTGTCCCTTGTAGGTTGGAGCAGGAATTTGGAATATGGTCAGGGTACCGACAATCGATCACTGACCTTGGAATGCTTGTGATGGATAATTTATTGCTTTAGTGAGGTCATTGAAAATAAAAGTGTGCAACAATCGTGTTTCATTCTGCTTTCATGCATTCTTTATGCAATCATTTGCTTGTGCATTGACTTGCTGGTTTAAATTAATTTATTTCCTTTCGATTAGCTTTGGAGCTTGATAACTACCTGAACTGATACTTTAATTTGGGTTGAATCAAATATTGCTGAGATGTATCTGCAAGAAATTGGAATGTTCATTATATAATAAACTTTGAGATAACCTAGTTCCAACGGGCTGTTGTAAGGGAATTGGTTCCTAATAGAGTGGAATATTTGGGAAGATTGCTCAGAATGTCCTTTGACAGCATAATAGCGGGGATCTGTGGAAATTCCACTTAATGTGTAAAATGGGACTTCACATCCTCAACACCCCCCACCCCAAGTCCTCAACCTCCCTCCCCCAGCTCTGTCGCCTTGCCCTCGCACACCCAACTCTGTTCTCTCCTCCACCTTTCTTGTTTAAGTTCTCAACTCCCCCTCCCCAAGTCCACAAGCCCCCTCCCAACCCCAAGTCCTCAACCCCTTCCTTTCCTTTCTTTTCTCTGTGCCTCCCCCCCCCCAAAAAAAAAACAACTTTTTTTGGTTTCATTCAAAAACCCCCTTTCATTCAACTCCTCAACCCCAGGTCCACAAATCCCCCTTTCGTCAAGTCCTCACCCCTCACCCATCCCCCCAACCCCAAGCCCATATAATAGTCACCAACTGTTAAGACTGCTGAGGTTTCTCATTGAAGTTAATCGACCAAAAGGGAATATGTTGGACGGAACTGACTGAATAATTTGTGGTTATATTATTTTTTGCTTCCGGTAGGTGTGCGAACCAGCGAGTGAGCCTATACACCACCCATGTGCGCAACAAAAATGTACATAACTCAAAATTGCGTGAATATCAAAATTTGTAAACAACCGCATGTACTGTCAGGACCCAAGAGCTCTTAAATGAGGTATAATTCAACGTTACATGTGCTGTGGTTACGACATTTATCCCGTTCAGATACAATCGCGCAACTTGCACTAAAATAGGTATCGAGATAGCAACTCCAGTTAAAGTTTGTCGAAGTCACTTTGTCATTAAGATTGGTGAATTTGTTTATAAAATTACTTGCAATAAATGAGAATCTGCAGAATGGTTAAGCATTTTGAAGAGGTGTAAAAGGCATGGAATAATAATTTTCATGATTGCAGTTCTTGTTTTATCATGCAAATCATCAAATAAAAAGGCTTACTTCATATGCATATTCTTACTGTGCAGCTTCAGTCAATTAGTTTGCATATATTGAGAATTTATTTGTTCTTTGTCGTCATTACCTCTGGCCACATGTGTTTGGCTTCCTTTGTGGCCACACAGTTCCCAGGCTGAACATATACCATCTCATCATGACTTAAGCCAAGACTCGGAGGCCTACAAGCTGAGACAGGAAAATCTGGAATTGGGCTCTGCGCCTCGTCAGTCTGGTTCTTTTCAAGTGCTTCAGGCCATGCTTGATCAAGAAAACGGTAAGCTTGAAGCTGATTATTTTTTTTCTTCTTTTAGAAAATGGTATAATTATTTGTAATTGTGGGCATCAACCTAATTGCACCTATTGTGTGATGTCCATGTCTGCCTTGTCATCCCTCTCCACCTTCCGGCACTGAACATTCCTCCTAATGTGACGCTCGCCACGTGATTAACTGAATATTTATAGATCTTATACAGGTATATACTTCATAGGTCATAATAAAGTAGAGTTTATCATGTGTGTCCTTTGATATTCCACAAAACAATTTGGCTGAAGTTAAAAATTTGGTGATCTACTTCTACTCAATGGTGCATTCACAATTCTTACACTAAACCCTTCCTTACCTACACAAGGTTTGAAACAGCAAAAGACTCACCTTGTGTTGCATTTCATGGTTGCTTTTTATGTAGCTTCTTTGGCTGGAAGAGCATGGGGGGGGGGGGTTTGGGGAGGAGGAGGAGTCGATTTATTTATATAATCCTAGCCACCTCAGTTTATTGATGAGGTGAGAGTTTAAGTTTTTTTTTTTTTTTTTTTTTTTTTTTTTTTTCTCCTCCATTCACAGGTAAGAGATGTGGTGGGTCTTCATTTTTATACGCCCGATATATGTATATATATATTGGGGTGTATTATGTGATTCTGTCCGTCTGTCCGTCTGTCCGTCTGTCCGTCTGTCCGTCTGTTCCTGTCCGCACTCTAACTCCCAAAGTTTTCAACTTTCACGTTTCATATTTGGTACATAGGTACAGACTGTGGAGACGGTGTGTCGTGACATACGTTCATCATCTAAAGTGGTTGCCATGGCAACCAGGATGCTGTTTTCCATGTAGTAGCACAATTCTGTATATACCTTCTTGTTCGGGCGTATATTGTGCTCACTTGCACTCTTGTTGATCTATATATATATATATATATATATATATATATATATATATATATATATATATATATATAATTTTTTTTTTTTTTTTTTTTTTTTGACGTTTACATGTGGAATGTGCTTGGGAGTCTTGTTGGTATGTATTTGTCTGCGCTGTCGCTGATTCACCAACAAGCGATGAAACCGATCCTGCAGCTGAGGCGGTGTGTCGCATTGGGATTCTCATGTATGTACTATTTATGAATGTCTTTACAGCTGTGGAAGAACTTTGGGAAGGGTTTGAAACTGCAAGGGGCTTACCTTGGGTAGCCTTTCATGGTTGCTTTATGCAGCTTCTTTGGCTAGAAGACCATGTGAGTCGATTTATATATCTCTGCAGTGTCTGTCCTGTGTTGTCACTGAACTACTACCTCAAACTTTTGTTAAATTGGACCAAACTTCAGGGCTGCACCGGGTTCTCCCATGTTTGCCCTCAGGGTATTTTTTTTTTTTTGGAAAAAATAAAATAAAAAATTACACTTAAATCTTCAACCTCAATTGTTTATCTTGAATATTACAAATAAATTTGCAAAACAAATGTTTAAATTCTGATTGATGTAAATCGTGACAACACGGCAACTTGTATACTTATCTTCAGTGAAAACAAGCATGTCCTAAGAGCGACGTGTGGTGAGGTGTTTGTCCCACTGTTGTGGCCTACAGTGAGGTGAGCTTAGCGAGCTGATCCACATAGATATATATGTACTAGACAATCCGTGAAACCGTTGGGTTCCCGTTATGACAGCGGTTGATGTAAAAATAAAAAAAAAATCGTTTCAAGAAAAAAAAGATAGCTCCAGTGAACTATACCGCTGAGGTTGTTTGCATTGATCAAATAATCCCGAAGAGTACTTCACTGAATCGGGAATTGATTTTTTTTTTTAATAATTTTTTTCGTTACCCAATTTGAACGAAACTTGATACTGCACACCACCAGGGTAATGGTGAGTAAGGTGGCCCGAAAATTTTTGTGCTATCGTGTACCGTTTTGGCTGTATTTCGGGAACATAAAAAATGAGTTTTAGTAATATATAGATATATATGTAGCATCTCAATGTAGTAAGTAGGGAATCTGTGAGCTTAATTGTTACGTGTGACCACATGAGGGATGTTGTGGTGTTGATTAGCTTTGGGAGTAAGAATAAGGTCCCCAGTACGTGATTGCCCCTCTGTGATTTTTTTTTTTGACAGAATTTATTTTTGATTTTTTACGCTGCGGCATTGAGCCTTTAGATGGAGTGCCACTTGTGGTTAGGGCCAACGTAAGTGCAAGAGTGGTAGAAAGGAGGGTTTTTCTTTTAATTTTGTGTCACCCTTTGTCTGTATTTGAGTCTGTGTGCGAGGCCTCAACTGTAGGATTTATTTATTTCATATCATTGTCATTTCCTTTTGAATTATCATCCTTTGTGAATATTTGTTTTATTTTTCATTAAATATATTCCTTTGAAGGCACTGAGGAAGTACAGGAAAGTATAAGGAAGAAGGGGTTGGCGAAAAGGAAGTGGGATAGTCAGAGAGATGAAGAAAGTAGGCAGGAGTACAAGGAGTGGCAGCGAAAGGCACAAAGAGAGGTGGCAAAGGCCAAGGAAAAGGCATATGATGAGCTGTATGAGAAGTTGGATACAAATGTAGGGGAAAAGGATTTATACCGATTGGCAAGACAGAGGGACCGAGCTGGGAAGGATGTGCTGCAGGTTAGGGTCATAAAGGACGCAAATGGGAATGTGTTGATGAGTGAGGAGAGTGTGTTGAGAAGGTGGATGGAGTACTTTGAGGAGCTGATGAATGAAGAAAATGAGAGAGAGAGAAGGTTGGAAGAGGTGGAGATAGTGAATCAGGAAGTGGGGTGGATCAGTTAGGATGAAGTGAGGACTGCTATGAAGAAGATGAAAAGTGGAAAGACTGTTGGCCCAGATGGTATACCAGTGGAGGCCTGGAAGTGCTTAGGAGAGATGGCAGTGGGGTTGTGAACCAGATTGTTTAATGAAGTCTTGGAAAGTGAGAGGATGCCGGAGGAGTGGAGATTAAGCGTACTGGTTCCGATTTTCAAGAATAAGGGTGATGTGCAGAGCTGTGGAAATTACAGAGGGATAAAGTTGTAAAGCCACACCATGAAGTTGTGGGAAAGAGTAGTAGAAGAGTAGTAGAAAGAGAAGAGAGTAGTAGAAAGAGAAAGAGAGTAGTAGAAAGAGAAGAGAGTAGTAGAAGAGTAGTAGAAAGGGAAAGAGTAGTAGAACTCCTCTCCTCGGTTGAGAGGAGAGGTGATGATCTGTGAGCAGCAATATGGGTTTATGCCAGGAAAGAGCACCACTGATGCAATGTTTGCTTTGAGAATGTTGATGGAGAAGTCGAGGGAAGGCCAGAAGGAGTGACATTGTGTGTTTGTGGATTTAGAGAAAGCTTATGATAGGGTGCTAAGAGAGGAGTTGTGGCATTGTATGAGGAAGTCGAGAGTGGTGGAGAAGTATGTGAGGATCGTGCAGGATATGTATGAGGACATGTGTGACGGCGGTGAGGTGTGCGGTAAGAATGACGGACCGCTTTAAGGTAAAAGTGGGATTGCACCAAGGATCGACTCTGAGCCCTTTCCTGTTTGCAATGGTGATGGACAGGTTGACGGACGAGATCAGACTGGAGTCCCCATGGACTATGATGTTCGCGGATGACATCATGATCTGTAGGGAGAGTGGGGAGCAGGCTGAGGCGAGCCTCGAGAGGTGGAGATACGCACTGGAGAGAAGGGGAATGATAGTCAGTCGGAGGAAGACGGAGTACATGTGCGTAAATGAGAGGGAGGGTGGTGGTATGGTGCGGTTGCAAGGAGTTGAGGTGGGGAAGGTGGATGGGTTTAAATACTTGGGATCAACTGTCCAAAGTAACGGGGAGTGTGGGAGAGAAGTGAAAAAGAGAGTGCAGGCAGGATGGAGTGGTTGGAGAAGAGTTGCAGGAGTGATTTGTGACAGAAGGGTAGCTGCAAGAGTGAAGGGGAAAGTATATAAGACGGTAGTGAGACCAGCGATGTTGTATGGTTTGGAGGCGGTGGCACTAACAAAAAGACAGGAAGCGGAGCTGGAGGTGGCAGAGTTAAAGATGCTGCGATTCTCGTTGGGAGTGATGAGGATGGACAGGATAAGGAATGAGTATATTTGAGGGACAGCGCAGGTAGGACGGTTTGGAGACAAAGTGAGAGAGGCGAGATTGAGATGGTTTGGACATGTGCACAGGAGGGAAACGGAGTCTATCGGGAGAAGGATGTTGAAGATGGAGCCGCCAGGCAGGAGGAGAAGAGGAAGGCCAAAGAAGAGGTTCATGGATGCGGTGAGGGCGGACATGCGGGTGGTTGGAGTGTCAATGGAAGATGTGGAGGATAGAGCGAAATGGAGACTGTTGATCCGCTGTGGCGACCCCTAACGGGAGCGAGCCGAAAGAAGAAGAAGATATTCCTTTGAAGGCACTGTAGCATTGTGCTGTCCTGGTGCAGCACCCTGTGCTGTGCTCCTTACCGTGCTCCTCCGCGGTGGTTCACCTCTCTGCCATTACGCCCGATAAACGCGCGCGCATTAATCCCGAAGTCTCGGTTGTTGCCTTCACGGGGGAAGCTTTGCCATCCGTCCAGGTCTCAGGTTGGGTCTAACCCCCTGGGCACGACATTATATATGTATTCGCACCCTTCAATCCACCCCTGTGGATTCGTTATTTTCAATCTCCCTGGGTTCCAAATTTTTTATTATTCTTATTTTTGGAATGATTTGCCTATAATTCCAAAATCTTGTAGACATCAAGCACATCCTCCATGGTAAGGTGCCAAAGAATCAGATCAGCCATAAGAACTGTCTGCAAACTCTCTTGCAAAAGGCAGCAGGATCTCTTCCTGCACCCCCTCTCCAGGATCCGGAAGACCCAAGTTTCTCTCATCCGCTCCCAGAAGCATGAACCCCCCTCTGCGATCTGGTAGACGCAGATTTCTCTCGTCCACTCTCGATCGATGCCTACATCCTCTTCAAGGATGAACCATGGCCACAGACAATGCCACGGCCCAGCGGACCCAGCCAAAACTGCACCACCTGGGTGCGCCAGGCCGAGGATGGAACAAGGCCACAACCGGCCGACCCACAATCAGCATGAGGATTACTCCCAGGCACACATGGATGCTGGCAACTGCACTCCACCATCCACTTTTGACAAACAGCCACAATGGTTAACGTGAACGCCATCCCCTGACCCCAGGCTGTTACGCTCGTCTGCTCGGCTGCCTGCGATGAGAGTTGGAGTGAGTTGGGATGTGTTTTGGCTTCGTGCAACTCTGTTTCTCTTTCATCTTCCGATACTGCCGTTTACTTGCCCTCACTTTCTTTTCAGCTCCAGTGAGTCCTTGCCGTGCTTGTTTGGCTTATTGCTGGTGCAGCCCATCCAATTCAGCTTGCAGAGCTAGGGCATGAGCCTGCACATGCTGCCGGCAGCTGCGATCGTTATCCAACTCGGCTTTGAGTTCATGCACTCTCTCCTGAAGACTTTTCATCACTTTCTGGGTTTCGCTCTTGAATGACTGCAGTTCAGTGTGCAATGCTTTGTTCTCCTGGCGTAAACTCTCGATCAGATATTTTTCATCGGGTCCCTCTGAAATGCTTTGTTCTGAAATCAGCAAAGGCTGTGGTTCTGGTTCCACTTCAAGTTCCGGCTCCTCCTCTCCTGGAATCACCACTGCCGGACACACATGTTCAACCAGTGCAGATGCCCTCATGTGTGGCCCCTGCTCTCCATCACACCACAGTTGTACCTCAATGGGATGGGAGACTCGAAGACTCGGATCTGGTATAACCTGGGTGAGAGGTGCCAGACGACACCGTCTGGCCTGTGTCATGGAAATAGCATGCAGAAGATCTAAAGATGCAAAACCTGCTTCAAAACTGCTAAGCTCACTGCCCATACAGGTGAACAGCTCCACTATCAGTGAAAAGACTGTGCCAATGCCACACTCTCCCACAGCACCAAGCTTCCCCGTCCATCACTGCCAAGCCAGATGGGAAAAACAGCCGCCCAATCTGGCAGTCAACTTTCCTTATGTTCAACATTATGTAGATGACCACAAGCCAACCACAATGGCCATGATTGTGGTTCCACATGTGACCAAATTCCCCCAACTGAGCAACTGGAAGTGAGGAATCCTGCGGAACAATGCAGTACCCACCACGCAAAAGCTTATGGAGCAAATTGCAGAATGTCCAGCTGAGAATAGAGTTGCTGGTAAAGGAGAAAGTGCCTGCTACATTCAAGACTGTGGTGGCACCTTGTGTTGCCCAAGATGCAAATGCAGACATGCTTCTCTTCAAAGCCTGCACTTGACTCACTCTGGTCCAATTCAAGATGACCTTCTTGCTCAACCTACTTTAAGCTACCGTTGCTGCAACTCTCCTCCTACATGTCCTGCAAATGGTTCAAACATTGGCTCTCCTAAATCTGTTCGACCTGTTCGACCCTGTTCAGAAACATCTCCCATGTCAAAATGCTGCAAGTCCAACGCAACTTCGTACGAGTCGGTCAGTCCAAGCATGGTCCCAACAGGACCAATAACATCACTCCTGAGTGTAACAGAACCCCCTGGTTCTATCTCCTCTCCCTTTACGGCTTTGTCCCAAGTATTTAGCTGCTCCTGTAATGTCTCATCCATCCTTTACTCATTCAGTCGTGGTTCCCACAAGCCTTTATCAACTAACACCAGCTCTTGTTCTATTACACGGGTTTCCAGATTTTGCACTTAGCTGCCACCCTGAGGATGACAAGATTCAAATTCCTGTACCCGCCGTAGCATTATGGCATCAACATGGGTGCGATAGCCTTCTAGATCCTCATTCACTTTGTCAATTCTTTTATTTGTGGACCCAATTTCTTCCAACTTTTCCCCCATTTGGACTGCTTGGATTTTACCCTCTTCTATTTTCAATGCCATGTCTTCCCGTTTCAGCTCAAACTCGGTTTCCATTTCATTCCTTTGTTCATCAATTTCTCTTTCCATTCATTCATACTTTCCCCCTATTCCCATCAATTTGTGCCCCCAGTTCATGTGTCATTCCTTTCTTTATTTTGTTTACTCATTCCCTTCATGTCACTCTCCATTCCATTAATTTGTCTGATTCTTTCCCTTGTTCCTTCATTTCCTCTTTATTTCCTTTGCGTACTGACGCACTCGCCTCGCATGGGACGAACGTGCAGCGGTTATCCGTGCGCTGCTTGCCTTCGACTATGCCTTTACCTCCTCTACCAGCCCAGCCTTTACCTCACGATGCATTGCTTGTACATTGGCCGTGAATCCAATGTGTATTGCTTTCGGATCCTCAGCCAGCATCTTCCCGATCAGTTGGTTTTGTCCTGTTTGTAAAATCCTGTTCATATTGTTGTGGTTGAGGAAATTCACAAACCACCATTCAGGTCCCGTCGGTGAGATATCTCTGTAAGTACATGTGTAGTTAGCCCCAAACCCGTTGTTTAGAGGGAATAAATGTGATTCATTCGGGCTGCGACCCTTTAAGATAGCCGTTTTTCTGTTCTATCTTTATTTTGAACCAACCACGTCTCAACCGCCATCACACAACAACCACCAACCGCAACGCCGCTTCACAACAACAACGCCAACAGCCACGACCTTTACCTTCAGAGCTCGCTCTCGCAAACATCGCATCACCACCATTCCAAGCGTCACCGTGGCCAGGGACCGCCACTTTAGACCCTCCACCACCTTTGCCTCTCCTTCTGCGGCCATTCCCGCACTACTTGTGAACGCCGAGCGTCAGGCTGTCCTAGCCTCGTGCGGGACGCGCGCCGAGCCGCGGGTGCAAAAAGCGGCCTTTCCGAGGAGAAGTCGGATCAGGAATGATACACGCCCACTTCCGATCCGTCCTATCAGCAAGCGCCGGGCGATTTGGCCCCGCCTCCAGGCGCATCGGAGTAGAATCGATATATGCAAATTCGAGGATCAGGGGAGGTTCACACCCACTTTTCCTCCGTCCAATGGGCGAGCGTGGCTCCGCCCCCGAGCTCATCCTGATCCGGAAATTTGCATATGGGTTCTCCTGCCGTACTATAAAGCGCCGAGCGCGGGGCGAATTCAGTCAGTTTTTGGGCTCGGGCGAGTTGGAGAGGTGTGGCGGCGGCGGAGTGTGGCAGCAGCAGTCAGTCTGTCGGGGTTCGGAGTCTGTCGTGGAGCTGCAGAGAGGGGAAGCCGGGAGCGCGGTCGAGGTCGCAGTGGAGTCGCTCGTCGCGGGACCCAAGCAAGCCAGCTATCCTCTTTCCCCAGAGCATCAACAATTCCCCCCTTTCCCCCCCCCCCCGCGCTGAGATAGTGCGGAAAGGGGGCCCCGTTCCCACCCCATTCCAAGCAGTGCCAACGAAACCCGCGGAGTCGGGGCACCGCCGCGACATTTGCGGCTCATCACAAGACGGGTAAGCTCCACCCGGTCTCGCGCCCACAGGCCCGTCTGTCCCCTTGTCGTTGAGGGTGGCCCTTTTCTTTTGCTTTTGAGTATATGTGTTGTCGGCACCGTCTGTAGAGTAAAACTGTGTAAGTGCTGCCGTGTGCTCATGTCGTCGGTAGTAGATCTGCATTGTGTTTCTTTTGTTGCAACTGCTTTTGGTGCATAATTGTTGTAATTGTTTATGTGTGCCACGGAATAAATGTTCCTTATGTTGAACTGTTTTTCCCGTTTCGCTTCGTCTTTTCTTTAATTGAATCTCCATCTTACTTCACGTAAAGGGTTGGTAGTGGGCTAAATACGCCCGATAATTAATCGGAACCGTCGAGGTTGACGATAACACCGCTCGGTTATCCTGATAGTATGGAACGGGTCGCTTAAAGTGGCCCGTGTCTGGAGTCGACCTGCGGCGAGGTGCGATCGCCCGGTCTACCCTCCGTGTGGGTACTTAGGTAGGTCGAATTTGGCGAACAACCCTATCCCACGCGGGGGGGCCGATTGGCACGATCGTGGTGAGGCCGAAAGGCCCACCCGTGACTAGTTCCCGGCGTTAGTACGAGAGGGTCACGACAGAATTGTCCGTCCGGTGGGTGACGTGCCGCGATTCGAGTTACGTGGCTGCTCGCACGCCGGCGGCGCGAATTCGCAACACTGGTGTCAGGTCGTGGGACACAAACTCATCCCCCTCCTCGCGGCACTGGTGTCGGAGAACGGGAAAACGGGCTCTCCTGTCTCCAGCTAAATTCACGGGAATCGGTCCAGGGGTGAGAGGAGCGATCCCCGATTCCCTCCAAATTACGAGCGATTTAAATTAACCCCTATGAGAAATAAGATGGAGTCTCAAGGCGAGCGGGAACCGGGGGTATTAGGTATGTGTCGTCATGGAGGATCCATGGCCCAGGTCGGTTCTTTTTATAATTATAACCCCACCACTAACTGTGGTCAGTGGGAGCGGCTTGAGCACGAACGTTGCCGGCAAACGGAGTCGCACAATGGCAGCGCGATCGCACCTCAGCGCAGCACGGAGCGAGCTGATATTAATGGCACAGCACGAGGCGTGAGCTCCCAGTCACCGGTTCAAGGCACGTGGTCACGGCATGCGCCATGGCAGGCATGGCAGGATGACTATGCGAGCATTGGCAGGTTTCAGGCACAATTGGGGCATGTCTTGGAAAAGGTAAAGCGTTATGAAGAATATATCGAGGAGGTGCAAAGTGGAGTGGACGAGTCGCAACGGCATGCAGACGAGCTTCAGAAAAATTGTGTACGGGGGGACACAGCGATTGGACGATTTACTGGAACGAATTCGGTGGCAAAAACATGACTTGGCCAATAGAGTCGACGAACTATGTGGGAAAAAGAATTTGGTAGTGTTTTATACCCGTCAGTTGGAATATGCGAAGAGCAAACTGAACAAAAGAATAGAGGAACAGCAGATTGGTATCTCCCAGGAAAGGAAACAATGGGAGGAAGAATGGAAAACCGAGCTCGAAAAGAAACAAAAGGAGCATGACTTGGAAGTAAAACAATTAATGGAAAAATTATTGGAGGAAGCAAGGCGGTTCAAAGAACTGGAAGGGAGAGTGAGGGAAATACAGTTGGAAGAGAAAAAATGTGAACACGATGGGGAGTTGGAACAATTGAAGGAAGAGATAAGAACAGGCAATCAGGAAAGAGAAAGCCTGGAATGGAAGATAAAAAGAGGAGAGACACAGCTGGAGGAAAGGACGGAGGAATTGCTGGAAAAGTCAGAACAGTTCAAAGAACTGCAGGGAGAATTGAGGGAAGAAGGAGAAAGGAAAACAAAGCTCGAAGAGAAAAAACGCAAACAAGATGGGGAATTGGAACTACTGAAGCGAGAGGTAAGGGCAAGCCAGTTTAAAAGATAAATCCTGGAAGGGGAGATAAGAATGGGAAAGGAATGGCAGAAAAAACTAAATGAATACAGTAAAAAAAGGGATGAATTGAGGAGGGAAGCGGTGGAAAGAAGAGATGAAATGAGTGAAGAAGCATGCAAATTGAGGGAGGAATTAGAAACAAAAACTTCTGAGATACTGAAACATGAAAACAAAGAAAGAGGATTACAAGACGAACTGAGGATATTAAAAGAGGAAAGGAAGAGAACAGAGAATGAAATGTTAAGGAACCAAACTGTACAGATTGAACAACTAGAAGCCAAAGCAAAGTCTGAGTGTGCGGAGATGAGAAAGGAATTGGAAAAGAAAATTTCTGAGTTACAGAAACACCAAAACAAAGAGAGGGAATTACAAAACGAGTTGAGGATGGTGAGAGAAGAAAGAACGACAACAGAGAATGAAACGTTAAGGAACCACACTGAACAGATCGAACAGCTGGAAGCGAAAGCCAGATTAAAGAATGAGATACAAGAAAGAGTAATGATGGAAGAACGAATCAGACAGGAGAAGGAAGTCAGCCAACTGAAAGAAATAACGAGATTGCAGAATGAGGAACAAGGAAGACAGTGGAACAGGAAATACAAAGAACAAGGAATGAGACAGGAGAAAGAAATCCGTCAATTAAAGGAAACGATGAGATTGCAGAACGAGGAACAAGAGAGACAGTGGAATAAAAAACTGAAAGAGTATGAATTTGAAACTGAACGACAAAAGGAAAAAAAATAGGTTGGAATACGAGGAGAAGTTGAAGGAGCAAGGAATGAAGCAGGAAGGAGAAATCAGGAGATTGAAGGACACAACGAGATTGGAGAGGGAAGAACGAGAGGAACAATGGAATAGAAAAAAAAAGAACATGAATCTGAGGTTGACCAATTGAAAGAAAAGCTGAGGCTGGAGTACGAGGAGATAGACAAAGAACAGCGAATGAAACACAAAAAGGAGATGAACCAAATGAAGCAAACCATGAAACTGGATAAGGAAAGACAGGAGAGGAAACGAGGAAGAGTAATGAGACAGCAGCGAATGAAACACAAAGAGGAGATTAACCAAATGAAGCAAACCATGAAACTGGAGAAGGAAGGACAGGAGAGGAAACGAGGAAGCGTAATGAGACAGCAGCAAATGAAACACAAAAAGAAGATTAACCAAATGAAGCAAACCATGAAACTGGAGAAGGAAGGACAGGAGAGGAAACAAGGAAGAGTAATGAGAGAACAGCGAATGAAACACAAAAAGGAGATTAACCAAATGAAGCAAACCATGAAACTGGATAAGGAAGGACAGGAGAGGAAACGAGGAAGAGTAATGAGACAGCAGCAAATGAAACACAAAAAGGAGATTAACCAAATGAAGCAAACCATGAAACTGGAGAAGGAAGGACAGGAGAGGAAACGAGGAAGAGTAGTGAGAGAACAGCGAATGAAATGCAGGAAGGAAATGAGCCAATTGAAAGAAACAATGAGATTGGAAAACAAGAGCAGGAGGAACAGTGGGAGAGAAAACAACAACTATGAGTGTGAAATTGAACAACTAAAACGGAGAGCGAGATTGGAGTCAACGGACATTGAGGAGCTCCGGAGGGAGAACGAACAGCTCATGGGGCTCAGAGAGAAAGAACGACTCAGATGGGAAGGAAAAAGGAACCAGGAAGAGACAGAAATAAGGAACAAGGAGAGAAAATGTATAGAGACACGGGAGACAGAAAAAATAGAGACTGCATGATAATGACAAGGTTAGAGACGTACACACACACACACACAGAAGTAGTGGAGGACCATGAGGGGGAGCTGGTGGACTGGGTAGAGACCCAGTGCGAGCAGCTGGATGGCCTCCTCCAGGAACGAGGGGAGGGAGTATGCCCCCTTGAGGCGAGTCACGACCAGGTGGGTTCGGTCGTGCTTTGCGAGGTTGAAGGGAGGAGTGCTGCGGATGGGTGCACGCCGAGCTTGGGGGGGTATAGAGGCCCTGGAGACCCTTGTGGGGACACGAATCCCCAGTGTGGTTGTCCCGGTGTGTGTGGTGCAAGGTGTGAGTCAGACCCCGTGTGTGAGTGGTGTGGTGGCAAGTGTGCCGAAGGGCGTGCTCCCCAGCACGCCGTGTGTGGATGAGACAACGCGGGCGAGTGCCCCCGCGTGTGTGAGTGGAAGACCGCGAGTGAGTGGAGCTGCGTGTGCGAGGGAGGTGACATGCGTGAGTGAGCCGCCGAGTGTGAGAGAGACAGCGTGTGCAAGGTCGCTGTGTGTAAGGGAGATGTCGGTCGGCATGCGGGAGCACGCAGCCGCGTCTCCCGGGGTGAATGTAATGGAATGGTGTATGAGCATCGTGACACGCAGGTGTGCGTGGGTTGAATGGCGATGACGGCGACAGAGAGACAAAAGCCGAGTAGCGGCTGTAGCTGTTTCGGGGACCGTGCTGGGTTCACCCAGCAGTGAGCGCGAGGTCCGTGCTGTGCAACGCATGAGGCCCCCACGTGCTCGCTTGCGGGAGTGAAGTCCCGGTCCGGAAACGCACGCGGTGGATTTGCCGATCCCGCGGACGGACAAAGTTTAGGCAGGATTTCGGATTTGGACCGGACGGGTTCTCCACGCCAGCGGTAGTGTTCAGCTCCAACGGGCAGAGCACATGTGTTCGCGTGGGGAACCCCTCGAGACGTGGGGCTTGTGTTTTTTATGCGCACGGTGACGTCATGGCTGCACGTGGGGTTGGAATCCGGCAGGAGGGGTATCCCTGCCGGATGGTACCATCCAAGGAGGGACGAGGTACACGTGCAGCTGCATGACGTCACGGGCAGGTGCAAAGTGCGCGAGCTGTGAGTTGCCGCACTGGTGCTGCGCATGTGAAAAGAAAAAAAAAAAAGCAAGCCTCGCTTTCGGGTGAACAGGATTCCTCGGGCAAGGGGTGGAAGACCCCCTTGCCTGGGCACAGGATGAAACTAGTTAGGGGGAAGGGTCAGCTTAGTAAGTCCGGCTCCATGGGGCAGGGGTAAGTCCTCATGGGGCCCGTGGAATGGATGAGGTAGAGGGATTTAGTGAGCTTTAGGTGGGGAAATGATTTTTAGAGATTTGGAGACAGTGACAGACTTTGGATGTGTAGAGAGGACGTAGTTTAGCTACGTAGTGTTAAAAGGAACGTGCTGTAGTTTAAGGGATGACGTGGGAGCACGAGTTCGTTAGGGGGTGTAGTTAGGAGGATGGCAGAATTCAGCGGTATGTGTTGAAGAGTTGGTGAGTTGAGTGGAAACATGTACTTGGTGAGTGAGTGAGGCCAGCGGGTCTGTGTGAGTGGAGCGAATGGGGAATGCATGGTGAGATGAGTGATTGGGGGGAGGAGTGACTCCCGCCCAAGGGACCCCGGGGTCAGTGTAGAGTGAGGTAGCTGGGTCAGTTAAATTGAAAAATGGAGGTCGTTTTGTTCTTGGTGGGAAAGTAGGCTCGAAACCCGTTTGGAGGGGTGCAGGAGCCCTGTTGACGGGCTGGGAGTGTGGCTGCGAAAGGTGAGTATCGCTGAGTGGGTACCCCGGGCACCAGGCTAGTCGGCCGTAGTAGGCCAAGGGCCCATGGGGGGCCGGGATAGCGTAGTGGGCACGGGTGCGCCTGCTTGGTGCGGGGGCCCGGGGCGCCATTAGCCGCGTGGGCAGTGTTGTGGGCACGGGTGACCCTCGGAAAGGGGCCCGGGAAGCCAGCCTGCCACGTGTGCGTTTCAGGGGAGTTGCCATGGGGGGGCACTCCCCGGTGTTTAGGGAGCTGGTAGGCTCGGAGGCAGTGTAGTGCCCGGGGGTGCCATAGCTGGAGAATCGGCAGAGGGTCATGCCTGCCAAGGGGAGCCACGCGTCCCGGCCATGAGACCGTGTGAGAGCACGGAAAGAAAATTGGGGGGCGAGGCCCGAAATTGTGAGGACACCAACACAGGCGACGGGAATCTGGGTTTTTAGAACCAATAGTTTAAGCGAGAGGTGCTTGTTGAAAGCCCCGGGGTAGTTTAACAGTAAAATGGTTAGGGTAGATTAGGAGATGTACCCCCTCCGCACCATCCATCCCCTCGCTCTCGTTGTGGGCCGCTGGACCCACTTTGTGTTATAGATCGCTGAAATCTGGGGAGGCCATCCTGAGGCTTCGTTGGGCCTCGACACAGGATGCCAGCTCTCCCTTATTCCCCTCCGGGAAGGGAATGTAGGGGTTGGGAGTAGGCAAGGTGACAGGATAGGTTAGCCGAACAAGGACGATAAAGGGGGTTAGGGGACGAATTATAGTGGGAGAAAGAAAAAAAAAATCAAAATTAATAAGTTGGGGCTAAATTGGGTTTCACAAATTAAGGGGGTGGGTATGGACAGTGACAGGCAAAGGCAATAGGTGGGAGGGAGACAGGAAGGTAGGTCCGAGCTCGCCTTCCGAGTGGCCAGCACCACTGCACTCCCTCCACCAACCTGCACTGCAAGGCAAAGGCCGGCCAACTTCACCGGCAGCTGTGTTGTGCTGCAAGGCCTGTACCGGCCGGATCGTCTGCAGCTGTTTTCTGCAAGGCCTTTGCCGGCCAGTTCATCTGCCGGCTGTGTTTGCCTGCAGCGGCCCTGTTCTGCAGGCTTTGTTTGCTTGCTGCCTTTGCAATGCCATGCCCACTGGCCCTGTTCACCAGCCCCGTTCAAGTTTGCTTTGTCCCCCCCCCCCCTGTTCATTGCCATGTGCGCCAGGATCAAAGCAACAGTTTGCAAGTTGCGAGAACTGCCCTGTTGGCAGCTACAACACGGGCCTGCAGTGGCGGCCCGTGCACCGTGTTTGCGTCCATCCATTAATCCATCCATCCATCCATCCGTTGTGCTCATTGCGTGTGCCACTTGAGCTGGCACGGAGACTGCGTTTGTGCAGCCCATGCACCGTTGTGGTTCACTGGGTTCATTTCGAAAGGGAAGGCCTTGGACTGCGTGTGAGCAGCCGGCCATGTTCCCTGTCACCTGCATTGTTTGAGCCAGAGACTGCATGCGAGCAGCCTGGCTCCCTGCTAACTGCTTTCTTTTTGCAGAGTCCATTGATCCTGGGCCATGGTTTAGTGTAAAATTTGTAAGTTAAGGTTAAGATGTACTGTAAATATGAGTACGCCCCCGGCATGTATGTCTTGGCGCCGGCAATTTTATTTAAGTCGTCCGTGTGAGTGGGTTTGTTTAGTTAGTTACTCAGCCCTCAGGTTATTTATTTTGGGGACACGAATACCATGAATGTCGCACTCAGGGATCCGTAGGTAAAACGTACTAGGGGAGAACTACACATGATGGCACACGAAAATTTGACGACTCGGGACGAGTCTGTAAAAAGGGGAGGGGGTAGTGTTGTGGTTGAGGAAATTCGCAAACCACCATTCAGGTACCGCAGGTGAGATATCTCTGTAAGTACATGTGTAGTTAGCCCCAAACCTGTTGTTTAGAGGGAATAAATGTGATTCATTTGGGCTGCGACCCTTTAAGATAGCCGTTTTTCTGTTCTATCTTTATTTTGAACCAACCACATCTCAACCGCCATCACACAACAACCACCAACTGCAACGCCGCTTCACAACAACAACAACAACGCCAACAGCCACGACCTTTACCTTCACAGCTCGCTCTCGCAAACATCGCATCACCGCCATTCCAAGAGTCACCGTGGCCAGGGACCGCCACTTTAGACCCTCCACCACCTTCGCCTCTCCTTCTGCGGCCATTCCCGCACCACTTGTGAACGCCGAGCGTCAGGCTGTCCTGGCCTCGTGCTGGACGCACGCCGAGCCGCGGGTGCAAAAAGTGGCCTTTCCGAGGAGAAGTCGGATCAGGAATGATACACGCCCACTTCCGATCCGTCCTATCAGCAAGCGCGGGGCGATTTGGCCCCGCCTCCAGGCGCGTCGGAGTAGAATCGATATATGCAAATTCGAGGATCAGGGGAGGTTCACGCCCACTTTTCCTCCGTACAATGGGCGAGCGTGGCTCCGCCCCCGAGCTCATCCTGATCCGGAAATTTGCATATGGGTTCTCCTGCTGTACTATAAAGCGCCGAGCGTGGGGCGAATTCAGTCAGTTTTTGGGCTCGGGAGAGTTGGAGAGGTGTGGCGGCGGCGGAGTGTGGCAGCAGCAGTCAAGACGGGTCTGGAGGAGAGTCAGTCTGTCGGGGTTCGGAGTCTGTCGGGGAGCTGCAGAGAGGGGAAGCCGGGAGCGCGGTCGAGGTCGCAGTGGAGTCTCTCCTCGTGGGACCCAAGCAAGCCAGCTTTCCTCTTTCCCCAGAGCATCAACAATTCCCCCCTTCCCCCCCCCCCCCCCGCGCTGAGATAGTGCGGAAAGGGTGCCCCGTTCCCACCCCATTCCAAGCAGTGCCAACGAAACTCGCGGAGGAGCGCGGAGTCGGGGCACCGCCGTGACATTTGCGGCTCATCACAAGACGGGTAGGCTCCACCCGGTCTCGCGCCCACAGGCCCGTCTGTCCCCTTGTCGTTGAGGGTGGCCCTTTTCTTTTGCTTTTGAGTATATGTGTTGTCGGCGCCGTCTGTAAAGTAAAACTGTGGAAGTGCTGCCGTGTGCTCGCGTAGTCGGTAGTAGATCTGCATTGTGTTTCTTTTGTTGCAACTGCTTTTGGTGCATAATTGTTGTAAATGTATATGTGTTCCACGGAATAAATGTGCCTTATGTTGAACTGTTTTTCCCGTTTCACTTCGTCTTTTCTTTAATTGAATCTCCATCTTACTTCACGTAAAGGGTTGGTAGTGGGCTAACTACGCCCGATAATTAATCGGAACCGTCGAGGTTGACGATAACACCGCTCGGTTATCCTGATAGTACGGAACGGGTCGCTTAAAGCGGCCCGTTTCCGGAGTCGACCTGCGGCGAGGTGCGATCGCCCGGTCTACCCTCCGTGTGGGTACTGAGGTAGGTCGAATTTGGCGAACAACCCTATCCCACGTGGGGGGCCGATTGGCACGATCGTGGTGAGGCCGAAAGGCCCACCCGTGACTAGTTCCCGGCGTTAGTCCGAGAGGGTCACGACAGAATTGTCCGTCCGGTGGGCGACGTGCCGCGATTCGAGTTACTTGGCCGCTCGCACGCTGGCGGGCGCGAATTCGCGACAATATCATCCATCAATGTTTACCTTTCACTGTATATCATTCCTCTGTTGATCCATCATTTGTTTCATCCTTTCCATAAACTGCTGCGGAGTCATTGGCTTTAGCGAGGCCAATCCACTGCCATTGGATGTGGATCCCAGTGGAATCGCTTTTTCCCCTGTGAGGGGGATTTGGCCGGTGGGGGCCCCAGCTCAGGATGGGGGAAACTTTTACCCTACGCTTTTCAAACAGATCCACCTTCGACTCGCTTCCTTCACACATATTACCACCTTCCCTCCGAACTGCCATTTCGAGCACGCATTTAATCTCCTCAGAAAAAAAAATATATGTATATATATATATATATATATATATATATATATATATATATATATATATATATATATATATGTATATAGCCCACACTCCTGACTCCAAATGTCGTTTGGGTGGTGGCCCAGGTTAACCCCCCGACCCAAATTGTGGTGACGGCGATTAACGCCGCCGGCCTCCCAGATGGCCGAGTGGTTCCTTGTAGGAGGTGGACCTATTTATCCTCGGAGATTATTACATGTGCTCGAAGGGCATGGGGCACAATGGCAGAGGGGCGGAGGAGCACAGCACAAGGTGGGGGTTGATACTCGAACCCCACTGCAAATGCACAGCTACAGCTTACATTTAATGAAAATAAACAACCCTGCAAGACCATGGTCCCTGACAGCCAAACAGCTCTTTTGCTGTATGCCTCTCCGGGGAGGGTCTCCTCACATCCAGGCTCTTACACAGCCTCATACGAGTTGCCAGGGGTTTCCTTACCGCTGGTCACGGTAAGGAATAAATTTAATGTGCTTGAAGTAATAAAAGGAATACATTCAATGAAAATAAACAAATATTTACAAAGGATAATGATTTAAGAGGTAACGATAATAACAAAGTAAATAAATCCTACAGTCAAGGTAGCTCTTCACACAGACTCAAATGCAGACAACAGGGAAACAAAATAAAAAGAAAACCCTTCCTTTCAACTATTCTTGTACTTTGCTTGGCCCAGAGCTCATCTTTGTGGAACTTGAAATTGAGGGGCCTATTCGCACGTGCCGACGCACGCAACAAAATGGCGCTTCTCTCGTAGCAGGACAAACGCACACCAGGCAATCAGCAAGGGCACTCCATACCAAAGCTCAGAGACCCAGTGCAATGGCTTTGTGCACCAATCGTCCTCACCGACCTAACCGAGAGCCGAATCGCCTCAACACTAATGAATACAAGGGTCGTTTCCCCTCGGCGTGCGCTCACCCTCCACTCTCACGTTTCCAAAATCCGCAACCCCCTTCCTCTTTGATCACGTCTTTCCAAAATGCGCAAGCCAATTTTCCTCTCGATCACGCCAATATATCCAGCACCTCTGGAGTGCGGCCTTCCCGCACTAAACCTGGGAAGACGGGTCCTCCGCCAGTCTGGCTAGCCTCTGATGTCACGCCCATCAATCATCCCTCAAGGGACGTGACTTCGCCTGTTGTCACCCTTTTGAAGGCAGGGCTTTCCGCCCACTTGTTGTGGTTTTAGGGATGTGTTTCCCACCTTTATTGCCAATCTTGAAATATAAAAACATAGGGAAAAACCATAGAAGGGCGATTTACATACTGGGGAAGCTTATTCTTAAACACTAGCTCATCAACACGACACCACTCTCTCCACCCCCGTGTGGTGAAGGGTAGCACTTAAGCACACAGTTTCCCTACTTAATCATGTTGAGATGCCTCCCACACATCCACGGACTAAACTGCTCCATTCAATGCTATATTCCCTATTAAATTCTTCCATCTACCCCCACAACAGTAACGATATGTATGTGTGTATATGTATATATATATATATATATATATATATATATATATATATATATATATATATATATATATATATATATATACACACACACATGTCAGGTCAGGTTCGATCTGTGACCTGCTACAGGTACCATGTAAACCTGTACTAACCTGTTCCATGGTCGGGTTGGCGGCGACTAAACCGTCTCCCCCACCAGGTTTTCTGGTGAGGAGGGTGTTTGGATATGGACACCCAGCAGGATTAAAAACAAAACCTGTCAAAGGGCGGAGGAGCTCCTTGTGAGCCAACGGCCATCCATATCTAGTGCCCAACTGTGTCTGCGGACGTCCTCCTGCAGTTGGGTCACTTCTTATTAGGAGGTTGGTGGCAGGATTTGCACTCCGGCCACCGTAAAACGCTTCATTCCGCAAAACGCAAAAACGCAAAAAAATCTGAAAACCCACTCCGTGGGAGTACCTCCTGTGCAGCTTCCCTTCACAGGGCAGCTCACCGGATGACGGGATTGGGGCAAAGCCTTCGGGACCCCCAATCTTTGATAGGAGGGAAACCACGGGGTAACATCCCTGGGTCAGATTGCGGGAGAGTGTGTCGGAGTGGTGCTGAGGTGTCGTCCACCAGACGGCGGTCTCCTTGGGTTAACCTGAGGCGGTGCGGCAGTATTGGTGGGGCAGAGTCGGGAGACGGAGCTCGGAGCTCGGAGCTGAAGTCTAAAGGCAGACGGGGGCCGATTGACGGAGAGAGAGAGCTCACCGGCCACGCCAGGAGCACGAAGCCAGGCACAGCTACGCTGACATCACGGCTTGCCCGCCATCGCGCCACGAGGGCGCGGGTAAGACCCTTCGGTCTCGTGGACCTGGCCGCTCATCCAGGTTCCACGCACATTTGGTCCACGAACCTGTCTGCCACCCTTGCCTTTGAGGGTGGCTTTTTTCTTTGCTTTTGTGTGAATGCATGTGGTGGCGCCATCTTATAAGTGGAATTGTCTAAGTGTGCATGTGAAATAAAGACTTTATTCGGTTGTAATTCTTCATTTGCTTGCTTGACTGTGCATATGTGCCTGAATTACTGTATGGCTGTAAAATACGTGCTTGGCTGAGTGTGCAATAAATGTGCTTGGCGAACTGTTCCCCGTCTCGTTGCATCCTTTCCCTTGTTTGAAAGTTCCATCTTGCATCACGGAAGGAATTGGTAGAGGGGTGTAAGCACCCAGTAAATAATCACGTCCGTCGGGGCCGGCGACAACACCGCTCGGTTATCACTGAAGCACAGAACGGACCGCTTAAGCGGTTCGTGTCCTAGGCCGGCCAGCGGCGAGGTACGATCGCCCGGTTAACTACCCGCGCAGGTACTAAAGGCCCAGTCACACCTTGACGTTTTAGCTAGCTTATGCCGATTTTTGGAAAAATTGTGTAAAACGCTGGTACACGTCGAATACGTTATGGGTAAGTTTTGATAACATTGAGAGCACGCTGAAAAACACTGTCGTACGTCGTAGTACGCTGGCTTTAAACGTTGTACTTTTCGGTTGTCCTCAAATTTTCCATGCTTGAAATTTTAAGACTTATGCCAGCGTATGACTCACACGTTCCGCATAACGCTGGCCATAAGTTGTAAGCACGTTACGCGATCGTTGACACACGTTACTTGTAAGTTACTCATAAGCCGAAACGCGTTGAGATAATGTTTAGCGTACCCAAAACTTATTTCTAACCTATTAGTAACGTGTTGTATGCACGATATGTGAACGTTGGCAGGCGTCGACAAAAGTAACTTGTTAGGTTGTAAACTGTTGTAAGGTCGACAAAAGTAACTTGTAAGTCGAAATATGTCAATGTAATGGTTAGCGTCAGTGTTCCAGACTCCATGGTTTTATTTTATTTTTTTTTCTTCGGTATGACAGTGATATCGACACTTCGATTTCTAGTGCAGTTATAATATAATATGATTAAAAGGCTGCCACTCAACGATTTAAATCAGAACCGCACTAGAAATTGAAGTACTTTTTTTACTTTCTCCCCTGGAAGTAAAAAGGTGGAGTCTGGAACACTGACGCTAACCATTACCTTGAGTGTTTCGACTTATGAGTAACTTACAAGTAACTTTTGTCGACGTGTGACAACGTTGGCATATCGTGCGTACAACTTATTCCCATCGCATGCGGAACGTGTTTCATATGGCAAGTACGTCGTAAAATGTTTAACACGTTTATAATTACAAGACGTACTCCACTTAATACGACGTATGATAGCGTACTTTAGTGTTTTATTCACGCATACCAAACTTACCCATACCGTATTCGACGTGCACCAGCGTTTTAGACGCATTTTTCAGAGGTCGGCACACGCTGGCAACATCGCCAAGGTGTGACTGTGATGTTGACACTTCCATTTCTCCGGCGGTTATGATTTGAATCGTTGTGCGGCAGCCTTTTAATAGGCTACGCCACGTGATCGTCGGCGATACGTGCAGCGCGCGATGCATAAGTTAGATTATCGTTGGGCATAGGTTGTGAACGCCGACAACAGGCTAAGCATTCGTTGGTATAAGTTATCTATAAGACAACAAAACGTTCTGTGTCCATTACTAATATGTTATGCATACGACCAACCCGTTATGAATACGTCCGAATATTAAAAAAAAAACATCAAAAGTTCAACGTAAGCCAGCGTTTTACATACATTTTGATGCATTGCCATTGCTGGCTAAAACGTCAAGGTGTGACTGGGCCTTTACAGTAGGTAGGTCAAGTTTGGCGGACAACCCTATCCTGCGCGGGTGGCTGATTGGCACGATTGTGGTGGGGTTGAAAGACCCACCCGTGACGAGCTCCTGGCGGTAGTTCCAAGGAGGGTCACGACTGAATTGTCCGTTCTGGTGGGCGACGCGGTCGCGATTTGAGTTACGTGGCCGATCACACACCGGGAGGACCGAAATTCGTAACATATATATATATATATATATATATATATATATATATATATATATATATATATATATATATTTATGACTTTTTCTTTATTAATGACTTTTTCTTTCTCTTGTATGATGGTTGTTCAGAAATTGTACATGCAGCATTAGCAATATGGCTTGAGGTGAATCTGGGTTGTTGTTGATTCAGTTGAGCGAGCCTTTGAACTCTTTGAACCCGAGCAGCCGTTTTACCGGCCGCTATTCTAACCTCCATAAACCTGACTGACCTGCTTTTTTCTCCAGGGAGCCCAAGGTGCGAAAGCCAAAAGTCCAAGTTGCTCGGGCTTCGAAGGGTTAACTCTCAGCAAAACAGGAGTGCAATTTAAAATCGATGGATTTATTAATTTTATTTTATTTCTTTTTTTTAAAGTACAATATTTTATTCTGCCTTTGAAATGGATTAATTATTGACTTTTGAGTTTGAGCTGATAGACATTGGGACATGTGCATGCTTTGAAAGTTTGGCCTGATTTCAAATTGATATCAACTTGTCCTTAATCACTGATGTGGAGCTGCAAAAATAATTCTCATGGTGGCAAGCTTTGAAACTCGGAGCACAGTCAAGTTGTTCCAAAGATTTAGTTCTAATGATTTCGCAAATGTACTGAAGTCAAGAGAATTAATTAAAAATCTTTCATTGGTGAACTTTGACCAATTTATGTTTATTGATCTAAATTTCGGAAAAAACAGAACCAATTAGCCTGGAGCTTTGACTCTGTTGGTGAATTGAAGTCATTTTCCAAAATGAAACGGTTTGTGTAAAAGGCTTTTTTTTCTGCAAATGTTTGATTATTTACCGACATCCTAATGTGCTTGAATCTTTGTTCTTCAGGTGTTTCTAACTGCAAATGCATCATTAAAATGAAATGTCAATGATATTTTTATTCATTCTTGATTGAGTCACATCTTGTGGTGCCTGTGCTCCAGGTGGATCAGACCGTCCTATGGGCATACGATCAGTGAAAGCGCCTATCCCGAAGGTTGGTGCCGTGGGTGGCGAGACACAAAAACTTCCGATCTGCAGCAAGTGTGGCACTGGAATTATGTGAGTTTACACCTGGGAGAATAATATCTGATCATTCCATATTTTTTAGGTGGAGCTTTCTTTTTCTTCTACATTATTGCTTCTTTTATTACTTGTGAAAATCGAAAAATTTTCAAGTTTTATATTGGTTAGTCTTGTGTGTTGTTTTATCTGTTTGCTACCTGTAAAATCAAAGATTTTTTTCCCAACTATATTGGTTGGTCGACTTTGTTATTCTGTTGGGTTACCGAAATAGGTGACCCGTATTGTCAGTAATTCTGTCTTTGTTTGGATGTTTGTTCGTTTGTCATCAGCATAATTGGTAAGTAAACGTGGGCAGATTTTGACCAAACTTGGGTGGTAGGTACATCTTATGACCTTGTGCTTTGGAAATTGTGATGGTTGCTAGGGACGCTTTGGTTCCCTTGCAACAACCGAAAAACCTTCAAAATCGGTTCCGTTCACGCGAAATCAATTCCAAAAGCCATTATCCCACGTTGGGTTATGAACTTTGGCACGAATGATCTACAGGTGATGCTCTATCAAATTTATTCCGGTTTTTGTGATGTATGGAATACTTTACCCACAACGCCCCCTACAATTAGGGTATGCGCGAAAATTAGCGAACATTGAAGGCCCCCGAGCTACCAGGTGAGTGCATTGATACGAATGAAACTTTGCATGTTCATGGTACTTACTCAATGAGTACTACAACTTTTCCTCAGGACACATTGACCGATTTCGCTTAGGTCATGGGTCAAAGGTCAATTAGTGCAAAAATCGATAATATGCGAGAGATGGAGGTGCCTTCGCGCCAAATGCTACTCCTCCTCGGGTTATGGTCGGATGGTCATGAAAATTCACACTAATCGTCTGGAATACATTGTGCACAAACGCTCGAACCGGATTTTCGATTTCGATCTTTGTTCACCCACAGCACCCCCTCAAACTTTGGGGATTTCCGATTTCAAACCGCATTTTCGGTACTTTTCATTCAAATTGATACCGAGTAGTTATCAGTAGATGGAACTGGATGAGATTTGATATGTATAATCTTAAGGTGATTCCCTATCCGCTATATGACATCCATTTTGCTATATATCTTATGGTTTCCATGCTCGGTGACCCATCGCTGCCTACCTGTCTGTCTCTGTCTGTCTGTTTGTCTGTCAACTGCCTACAGGTCACAATTTTAAACCGATCTTCACAAAACTTCACCAAATGGTAAAGTTCATCAAAAGCAAGAAGCTTTTTGTTTTTGAGGTCAAAAGGTTGACATAGGCCAAAGGTCAACAACATTATCACATTTCTAAAATCCTTGATTTTCATCTAATTAACTTGAAATTTGAAGAGGATTTCTATTTCAGGTAATTGAATTGAACCAGACAATTATTTTTGAGGTCAATGAAGGCCAAGAGGTCAATAACTTAGGTGAGATTTCTCAATTTCTCAATTATCATCTGATTAACTTGAAATTTGAAGAGGATTTGCATCTTTGATCATTAAATTTAACCAGCTAATTACTTTTAAGGTCAAATTTGCTTTATGGATTTTGCAAGTATCGTGCTCTGCACATCTTTCGTGTTTAATCATTACCTCTGCCACTAAAGGTGAACGAGGTTGTCACCCCATCTGTCTGTCTGTCTGCCTGTGAGCAGGCTATCTCAAAAAGGTATGGACAGATTCGGACGAAACTTGGTGGACAGGTTGGGTGTGTGACAAGGACGAATTGATTCAATTTTGGTGAAGATACGGATCCGGATGCGATCATTTTTAAGTGATTCTTCACTAATGGGAGAAAGGACCAAAAACTATATGTAACATATTTCAAAAGTTGGATGGGTTATGACAAAACTATGTGGATGAGTTGGGTCAGTGACAATAAAAAGCCCATTCGATTTTGGATGTCCGGATGCAGATCTGGCCTATCGGTGGGATATAAAACATAAATTGTTCAGCCTGGCAGGTATGCATTTCACAGAGTGCCGTTCTAGTTTTCTTCC
Organism: Eptatretus burgeri; assembly: GCF_056783735.1. Taxonomy (NCBI): domain Eukaryota; kingdom Metazoa; phylum Chordata; class Myxini; order Myxiniformes; family Myxinidae; genus Eptatretus; species Eptatretus burgeri. The sequence continues at coordinate 95,843,568 of NC_140965.1, read as the reverse complement.
TCTTTCTCCCTCTCCCTCTCCCTTTCCCTCTCCATTAAAAATAACTTGTGCTGAGGGACTTGATATGGTTCTAATTTTATTTCATGGGACAAACTTGGCAGTGTGATGTAGAACTGGTAAGGGAAAGTCTCGAATAGACAAGATTGTCAGAATTTAAATTCCATGCATTCCACCACATGACCAGTAACAGCATATCTTGTAATGTTTCCAATTAATCTGGGCCTATTGCCTAATTTGGTATAAATTTCCAGTTGTTCTTAGCAATTTCCAACCTCGGTATTTTAATCATAGCAACAACAGGCTGTAATTCAACTTTTTCTTTATTTCTTTCAACTGCTTTTTTCTCTTTTTTTTTTTTCAACCTTGAGTTCACCTGTTTTGTTTTGGTTTTTTTTGTTGTTGTTTTTTAAGAGGATCTGAGGCTCGTAGAGGAGCTGACACACACGTCTCACACACACACACACACACACACGGGACTGTTAGACAAGACGTACACAGCCACTGAGGTTGGAGTAAGTGCCACATCCTGGGGCACTCTTCGTACCAGCAACGTCACAACAATGGCACCACATTTCTCATCACACTCAGTGGGGCATTTGCTCAGGAGAAATTTCCTCCTCCCCATCAGTGCCAACCAATGGGGATTGTCTGTGCTCTATCATTTTAAATGCCGAACGTCAAGGAATGAAATCTCACTCGTTTTAAAAGTCTTTGGCATTAGTCGACCCGGGTTTGAACCACCGACCTTCCAGATTTGAAACGGATGCTCTTGCCATTATGCAACTGAGTCTGCTCATGGTTATTGATGGAATTGGGGTTATAGTGCAGTACAAAATCCTCTTGTAGTTATTGATTGTTAAGTTATTGGCGCAATAGTTTATGCCTTCTCAATCTGGGAGGGGCATGCATTTTTAATGCTTTTTTTTTTACTTAAAAAGGGCAACTCTGCACATCCAGCTACGCTGTATCACTGCCCTATCAACAGAACTCATCACATTATATTTGTCTTGCCAATTTGTCATTTCCAGTTTTTTTTTTCTTTTTTTGTGAACACAGTAAAGAAGGCCTTCCCCAGCCCCATTCATTGTATTTTGCTCCTTTATCCTGCCTACTACCACCTCACCGCCATCTTGGTCAATCATGTTAACATACTGAGGCATGTAATATTTATTAGATATTTACATCTCCAATATATTGTTGCGGAGCTGGTGGTCCAGGTTAAGACCCCTGACCCAAATTGTGGTGACGGGTGGTTAATACCGCCATCCCAGATAGCCGAGCGGTTCTTCTTAAGAGGCGGACACATTGATCCCCGGAGATATAACGCGCGTGAGAGGGGCAGGGCGTAATGGCGCAGCGACGGAGGCACGGAGGGGGGGGGGGTTTGTACACGAACCCCACGACAAATATGCAGACACGTCAACTTAAAATAACTGTGGAATTTAATGACGATATAAATATTTACAAGGGTACTTCAAAAGGTAATAATAACATGAAGTAAATTAATCCTAAAGTTGAGGCGTCTCGACACACAGACTTAAATACAGACAAGGAGAAACAAAATGAAAGAAAATCCTTCCTTTATTCTGGCACTTACCTTTCTCCAGAGATGCTCTTTGAGGAACTTGGAATCAGGGCGCTTCGATTTGCATGTGTAGACGCGTGCAAAATGGTGCCAAGTCGCTGTCTCACAGCGAGACGAATGTACGTCAGGCAATACGTGAGCGGTATTCAACACCATGACCCAGAGACCCCGTGCAGTTTGGAATGGCGCCATCCCATTCGGTGAGTCAATAGCCAAGAGTCTCTTGCCAGCGTCTCGCTTCAGCAGGTGAGCCAAATCGCCTCAGCACGAATACGAGAATCGTGCAGTCTTCTTCATGCATCAAAGGAAAGCCATTTCGTCATGCCGAGAGGAGAGCAAAACGAGATCCTCCATCCGAGCCACGTTCCTACCACGACTACAACTGCCCTCCTCACACCAACCTCACGCGTTCCTCCAGATCTCTCTGATGTCACACCGAACCATCGTTCCATGTGAGCGTGGCTTGCTCGCACGAAACCTGGGAAGGCGGGGCCTCTCTGTCTGTTCGGCACACCTGCCTCACTTCTGATGTAGTGCCCATCAATCATCCTCGGGAGCATGACTTCACCCACCGTCACTCTTGAATGCAGGGCTTCAGTTTGCTCGGCCGGTTTGGCTCGCTTGTAAATGCAAAAACTTCGGAATAGGTTACCGGGGAGGGAGGCAATCACAGACTGGGGGAACTTATTCTTAATCCCTATCTAATTAACACCGCACCACCCCCCTGTGGTGACACGTAACACTTCAGCTCAGTCTCCCTACTTAATTACATTGAGATGTCTCCTACACGTCCACGGACCAAACAACTCCATTTAATCCTAACTTTCCGATTAAATCCCTCCATCTATCCCCACAACTGTAACATACATTCCTGCCTTTTCTCAGTCTTCATCATAACTAAGACTGGAACCATTCCTCGTTACTTTGTTTACCGCTCGATATCGGGCAGCTATTTCTTTTCTCTAACCTGTTAACTAATACTGTACAATTCAAGATGTATAGCTTCTAAAATAAAATTGTAGATGTGTCTCTCGATGAAGCTCCAACTAATTTGACACCTATCTTCAGTAGTATGCAGCACAGGGGTGCAGATAGCATCATTGGCTGAGGGTGAGGCTGATGCAATGCCCTCTGCTGGTTAGGGCAGGAATTTGTAATTTGTTCAGGGTGCCGGTGATATCTTGCCTTCTCTTTGTGAAGGACACCGTGGGATCTTTAATGTCCACAATCAAATGCTGGCAGACGGGAAGCCCATTTAACATCCATTTGAGGAACGGCACGCACATTGAATCGCCCTACCTGTGAAACACTAGGATGACAGTTTTTAGCTGTTGTTGGTATTCAAACCCAGGCTAGACAGCTCAGGTGAGTGTGCATACCTCAAGGCCATCCTTTCAGCCCATTAAACATCTATAATACTACAGCACAACTTACATTCATTTGAACATGATGCCACTCTTTCTTTATCCTAAAAGTATATTTCCCTTATTGCTGCCTTACACTATATATATATATATATATATATATATATATATATATATATATATATATATATATATATATATATATATATATATATATATATATATATATATATCCACTCACCTCTGAGCTGTCTAACTTGGGTTTTGAATATCCACCCAGTTATAAACTGCTATCCTGGTGTTTCGCAGGCAGGGCGATCCATCAAAGTGTGCGTCATCCCTCAAATGGACATTAAACTGGGCGTCCCGTATGCCAGCATTACTTGGTAGATGTTAAAGATCCTACGGTGTCCTTCATGAAGAGTCAGCATGCTGAATAAATTGCAAATTCCTGCCGTGATTACTCTTGGAAAGGCAACTGTAAACCACCCAGTGTAACGATTGCTGTGAGGCTGCTTTGGCAGCACTGAGTCTGCCTTCAGGCAGGATACCAGAATCATATTAGATTAGATGATACTTTACAGACTGCTCGAAGAATATATATATATATTTTTTTTGTGTGTTACCTATGTCAGAATTTCTTGAAAAGGTATTTCCCGTTACTGGTGCCTGCTGAACTTTGCATCCATCTTTTGCAAGAGGTATGTCATTGGATCCAATCCTCCCCCACTTATTCTTGTTTTACTGAGAGGAAGTGACACAGTACCAAGTCCAGCTCTAGATCCCACCTGTTGACTGTGAAACAAATTGAGTTGGTTCAGACTTCCTTGAATAGATGAGACTAATCCTCTTTTGTTTTATTCAATTCAGCCAAATTTTGTGCCTGAAAAGTTGAGAGTCCCCGAAATCTAAATTTTTCGCTTTTGTTTGTTTCTGATTTCTTTTCTGTTTCTTTTCGCTGATTTCCGCAGGGGCCAGGTGGTTAAAGCACGTGACCACATGCGTCATCCAGAATGTTTTGTGTGTGGTGACTGTGGGGTGAACCTCAAGCAAAAAGGCTTCTTTTTCGTTGAAGGCCAGCTCTTCTGTGAGATGCACGCACGTGCACGTTCACAACCACCACCTGGATATGAGCTCATCACAACCCCAGCCAAGTAAACCACATGACCCATGTCCTTTTTCTGGACTTTATCTCAATGGCTGCACAGGCTGTGAGGATGAATTATGCGCTTGTAGTTACATTTTTCTTCCTTGCATTGCTGCCAATTCATCTCCATTGGAAACCGTGCCAATTTACTTGTAGTGGAATAGTTTGCAGTTTTGACATCCATTATTAGCATGTCTACAGTTTATTGTCAATAGAAGTGACTTTTTTGTTATTGTTGTTGTTGAATGTAACTTCATTGACTATCAACTTTGCATCCAAAAAAAATCGGAGTGGGGGGGGGGCTGTACGGAGAACATTTACCTAATTAACATGACCCAGCTAGTGTAGCAACGGTTGGACCAATGCTGGGCCAACAGTGGCCATTGTGTTGGGCTAATGTTGGGCCATCTTCCGATCATTGTCCACCATTAACAGACTGACACCTGACATTGGCTGAATGTTCTCTTTACATTTAAAAGGCAATGTTTGTAAAGTGCTTATAACAAACCGCAACGATGCCAACCCAAGCCAAATGTGTGACCAAGTGTAACTGCCAAACTGGGCCTGTACGGCAGAAATCACAGCATTGGCTTATTATTATTTTTCATTTTAATATGGGATTTTGACTGTTGTAGATGCAATAAAATAAGTCACCAAATTTTACTGCATTTTGACTTTAAAAAGTATACGGGTGCCTATCGTTGATGGCCGTGTAGGCACAATAAAGAAGTGTGTGTGTGTGTGTGTGCGTGTGTGTGGGTGTGTGTGTGTGTGTGTGTGTGTGTGTGTGTGTGTGTGTGTGTGTGTGTGTGTGTGTGCGTGTGTATATATCTATCTAATGGTCAGACAACTCAGCGGGTATGGCAGGAAAGGATCTCCACGTCCGCCGAGTTCATTTGATGCAAATCGGCGTTTCAGAACATACGACCGCAACAAATCTGCTGACAAGATTGGCCGAGCGGGCCTGTCAGTGATTCGCTTTTGTGTGAACCCAATCTGCCTGTCTGAAGGTTTTATGAGCCAATTTTGCTCAGTCATGTGGAACCCTCTCCCAAAGACCTCCAGAAGACCTCACATGGTTTCATGAAAAGGGGAATATATATTAATGGGGAGAATAGGAGGAGGAAGAAGAACACTGCCACACAGCGACAATCAGTCGGTAACAAATTAATCATGAATAACCCCAACACACCCTTGGAACCACATCATTTTTAACATGTACAGTGTGCCTTATCTTTCATTCAGGGGAGCATGGGACAGAGACCTTAGAAGATGAGACAAAGAAAACTTCCTCACGCACACGGTGAAGGTTCCTCATTCAGGTTTGCACGGACTGGTATGGTACTGGTAGGACCGGTAGGTGGGCCTCGCCGTGCTTTGTGTGCTTCCTCAGCCACGTTTTCAGTGCATCAGCTCTCCAATGAACCATAACTTGCACCACAAACCATTCTGCAACACAGATCCATGAATAACCAGGTACCACAAACCATGAAGCAGCAGGCAGGACCCAAAAACAACCACACATGTATTCAGTGTGGCCTGAATAGGTGTGCACCTTTTATAACAACCCACGGGGCCAATCGGACCGTCCGGGCTGTGCACCCATTGGCCAAGGCAAATTGACAGATGTCCATATATGGGTATGTTCCCAGTGCATCTTGTTCTCTCGCTGACCCCACAATCGCACTCTTAGGTCATGCTGATTGGCTGTGAATACAGACACTGGGGCAGGGGAGACGGCGACTTTCTAAACATGTGCTCGACACGTTTTATCATTTGAGAATTACACCGCACCTACTCTCCCATGTACACAGAAATAACTTAGAATCTATCCCCCATTTTACCCCTTAGACCAGATCTATAACACTATATAGACAGCATGTTATAGATCTACAACACTATATAGACACTATATAGTCAGGAGCCAGATATGATTTGGGTAGTTTGACGATAATTTTTTTCCTTGCATACTATTTTTTAAATGTATTTAATAAAATTAGTTACCCCTTCTCTCTTTCCAGATAAGTGATGGCAGCAAAACTAACAAAAGATGAGAGACTGGAACTTTCTAAGAAATTCCCAAACATCATGTGTATGTAGAATCGGTGCTTGCAAGTCAATGGCCAACAATTTGAACATTCACTACAATTTACTCGATCAGTGGAAATCTCACATGGTAATCAATGAATATATAAATTCTCTTTACTATCATTATTATTATTTTTTTTTTTTTAACTTTATACAACATCAACCCTGTGCCTCCTGACTTTTGGGCCACCTTGAATATATGCATCGTTCGTATCTCCTGGCTGTAATGGTGACCATAGACTGCGGATTATGTCTCTCAGTAAAACTGCATAATCCGGAAACAACAACCATCATTCTGCCATCCAGATGATTGTTCCCGCTCATACAAACTAATCAACCAGAAGGCAAGTGGTGCGATCAGCGGGTAAATTGAAATATGTGGATAATGAGGGTAAATAAACCTGAAATCTGGATAGGCAGCTCCGTTTGATGTTTAACTGATGTTCACCTTGTAATCTTTGTCAGTTTGACAGTTGCCGGGCCGAGGCCTCCGGATTGGAGGTGACGCTTTGGTGCAGGACTTTGTGTCCATTGTAGATCAGGGAGTGCTCACACACTCCATATATTTTGATATATATATATATATATATATATATATATATATATATATATATATATATATATATATATATATATATATATATATATATATATATATATGTCAAAATTTGCTAATGTGTTACATTGCTTTCATGGAATTCGGTACGTTATAATTTTGCCTCTTTTTTTTTTTTTTAGATACCTTTGCCCAGTGTCGGATATTCTATTCCCACTACGTAGTTACATATCGTAGGACACGTCTGTAATAAAGTGCGCAGCATCGAAATTCATCGTTTGTCCGATTTTACATATCTTGTTCCAAAAAACGTTGATTCCGATGCACTAGTTTTGTGACGTCCGCGTAGAACGTATTTGCATACCCCTAGTAGCCGTACTCGCATACGTCTATTGGAATATTAATCGCCTTTCCCCCAGAGAATATGTTCAGAATCCTTTGTTCTGCAACACGTTTCGCCGGAAAGATCGACGAATTGCTCATATGGAGCGATGTTTCCTCACGTGATCGGTTCACGTGCGTAATATGTGTCCGTCAAAATTTCACGGGGGAGCATAATTGATGATAAGCTTTACTATGTAGCTGCATTGCAATAAAGAATAAAGATATCAATTATATGTATTACATCGTAATTGTAGTATACCGATCTGCATTAATCGCCTCTATTGATGGGAGTTGTTTTGCACGATCGGCCGACGAAACTGATGATGCAGGTCTGTCAATTTCTTACGCACGTGAAAGTGGTCTGCAGGTCACGTGAATTAGGTACAACAGAAGTGATGACGCTATAGATGTGTGCCCAGTGGCACTGCACAAACAATACGTCATTGTTTTCCGATGAAGAAGCCCGTAATGGCTGTGATATCTCTGCTATTATGTGAAAAACGGCATTTTATCCCCTCATATTTCGGTCAAACCTGACGCACGTTAACCCCACTTTTTTGGCAAACATTCTATATTTTCTTCGTTTTCCAGTGACTGGAAGCGTCGAAAATGAGTGAAACCCAAAATGTGGTCTCAAATGATTCCAGAAGTGACGAATTGAGCGGAATTATTTGAATATGATTTTTCTGACCGGTTGTCACGCATTAGCGAATTTCGGCGTGTGTGTGTGTGTGTGTGTGTGTGTGTGTGTGTGTGTGTGTGTGTGTGTGTGTGTGTGTGTGTGTGTGTGTGTGTGTGTGTGTGTGTGTGTGTGTGTGTGTGTGTGTGTATATACATATATACAGTAGACTAGGTGTAAGTCGGCAGCGTGTAACTCGTCACTTCGCCAAAGTCGGCAGCGTCAAAAAGTCCCGAATTTATCTCATGTTAAATCCCTTTGAATAAAGGGTCATCCCTTTCTAAGTCGTCACTTCGTCTAAGTCGTCAGATGTCCGTTCCCACGTAATGGAAACTCAAGTAAATTACCACTCCTAACTCGTCACACGGAACTGCTGCCTCATGAGAAGCCCGATTTCATGGAATCGTGATGCTTGCTCATTGGTTTACACCGCCAGTGATAGGCTATTTATAACTGCGTACACACGTTGATCGCACTGCAGGCAGGACAATGGCGACTAAGCGTAAGCTTACAACTAAAACCTACCAAGAAAAATACGACATTATCCAGTTTTGAGGCGAATCCACTGATGAAGAAAACAGACATAGCTGAGAAGTTCGACATCAAACGGCAGATATTGAACGATATCTTGAAGAATAAGGGCAAGATATTTGGACAAGTGGAGAAGATCGTGAGGCCGGTGGGAAGTGTGAAATGCGTGAAATGTGTGTCCTTTGAAGATGTCGATGACGCGCTCATCATCTGGTTTCGGCCAAATATTCGGCCGATACTGTCTTTCGGTGTCAGATTGCCCAGCCAACATCATGGAATACAATGACCGGTTTGAATCCTTTCTCATGCACCAGATGCCCAAGAGTTTGAGGCATTCAAACATAACGGATTACTTCGCGAAGAAGTAAAGGATCGATCGAGCTTAGTGTTGAAGTCCGATCATGGTTTTATCTTGGCTTGTTTTGTACATTACCGCACTCACTTTCACATCGGCATTGAGTGGTAATCATCACCACGATGACTGTGTGTCATGTAATTTGTCACCATACCATCACCAATGGTATACGAGTTGTCTTAGAGTTGTTCATTATCTTTACTTTTGATAAACTGATTCATGAATTCCATCTTTGCTTGATCACTTTCCAACTCACCAACTCACCCCCACCTATGCCCCAAGGATTGTGTTTTCCTTTTGGTACAATAGCCGGCTCTCACACATATGTGTCCAGGCCACACGCGACTTCATCCTTCACCCCACAGTCATCATGAATATTCGCATACGCTAAGTCGTCACTTTTTTCTCGGTCCCGATGGTGACGACTTACGCCTTGTCTACTGTGTATATATATATGTATATATATATATATGTATATGTATGTATATATATATATGTATATGTATGTATATATATATATATATATGTATGTATATATATGTATATATATATATATGTATGTATATATATGTATATATATATATATATATGTATGTATATATATATGTATATATATATATGTATGTATATATATATGTATATATATATATGTATGTATATATATATGTATATATATGTATGTATATATATATGTATATATATATATGTATGTATATATATATGTATATATATATATGTATATATGTATATATATGTATATATGTATATATATATATATATATATATATATGTATGTATATATATATATGTATATATGTGTATATATATATATGTATATGTATATATATATATATATGTATATATATATATATATCTCTCCAATTGATATATTTTCTTTAATTGGACCGAAAGATTTCTTTATTTTCATTTTTTCAAAAGTCCACCCATTCTCTGCTCCCATCTTTAAAAAATAAGCTCAGCAAGGATATTCCCCACCAGCAGTGCTTTTTTGTTGAGACGATGGGTAAATGCCTGAAATATCAGCTTCTTGCTTCCCACGGCAGTTACCATACCTTGATCACCCTCCTGTTGATTCCAGCCATTGTTCTACCTGTCCTCAAATGCACAACGCTCGGAGGCTGGTCTTACATTGCATATAAGAAGTCCTTGATCATTTCGTGCTGTCTTTTTGTTGTTGTTGTTGTTGTTGTTGTTGAAATCCATTTTGAATTTTGTGCCTGTTTTTGTAACAAAGTATATGCTACATACTGTATATATATATATTTTTTGTCTTCAACCACTGTTTTGCACGCATTGCAAAGCCCTGTGTTTCATTGTGTATGTTTGATATTAAATGATAATCTTGCTGTGAGATTTGTTTATTGCTCAAATAAATGCTTACATTTGTTTGAGGTTTCCTATTCATGTATATTGATTTTATTTGATTTTTTTTCCTCTCCCACCCACTTGCTGTAGAAACCCTGGTGGTTGCTTTGTTTCATGCAGTGTCGATTTATCAAAAATGGTTGCAAAATATTGCACCACCGTGGATCTGTTTCAGTATCGTGTTAAAAAAATTGTGTTTCAGTCTCGCGGGTCGTGTTAAAAAGTCCTCAACCCCAACCAAGTCCACGGTCCCGAGTAGGTTCCCAGGCCTGTTTGCCACATTACAATGACCGTGGAATTGGCCAGGTGAAGTGCTGATAGACGCTCGTGACATCTAATTCGGCTGAGCAAACTGTTGTTTATGAGCATGGTCTAACGTCTCAACTGCACTCCAACTACCTAAACCACCAAACAAAGCAGACAGAACAAATAATTGACCCTGAGACCAAGTCAGGTTTGTAAAGTGTATTTGTGTAACAACAAAAGGAACAAGAATACACAAGAAGAAAAACACTTATAATATATGCATCCATACTAAAAAAGGGTGTGTGTGTGTGTGTGTGTGTGTGTGTGTGTGTGTGTGTGTGTGTGTGTGTGTGTGTGTGTGTGTGCATACTCCATAACTCCAAAACTATCAAACCGAGCAGCCTGAAACTTTTCATGCATGCTAAGAAAACCCCAAGGAAGTAGAAGAGTGAAAATTAGGTGTTTGGGTTAATTAAAACACCCCTGTTGAGGATAATTAACGGCTTTATTTAATTATTTCCTTCATCAGGTGATCCTCACCCACCTCACTCTTTGGGGTGTTTAGGCGTTCCCTGGATAATCTTGTTGGGTTCTGAAGCTGCCATGTTTTCTGGCCTGCTCGACCATGACTTCACTTGGAACAGGCCACAACGATTTCTTAATGATAAAGTTTATTTTTCACTTTCCTCACTCATATTGAATGCCTGTTCATCGTGGCTACGAATCGTTGTGTACATCGCTTTTATAAGTTATATCAGTTTTCAAATTCGGAGCCGCGAGCGATTTTCATGCATTACGAACCGATTTTTCCACTATCTACTCTCACGGACTCATGAAAGTATATCGTCAAAATATCACATCACTTTTTAGGATCGGATATCGTCCAGACTAAATAAGTGTCGAAATCTGTTGTGTAATCTGATAGTTATACGACTCGTTATTTCTCTAAATTAATCCGATACCTATTTACATTAACCAAGCAAGTAGTACACCAGCCAAACATGGAAAAGTCCTCTAGAAAACGATTTCTTGTGCATTTTTTTTTGTTAATAGCAGGCATCCATGCTAGATCAATCAGTCATAGGGTGGGGAAGAAAATGAAGGTGGATGCCACCCTCGATTTTGACCCTAAAGGTCATTTTCAAGGTCAAATAGGTCAAATTTTGTGTTTTCTTTTTTTACATTGTGCATGAATTGACATCAACTTTGCCTCCTCTATCCAAATAAACTATTTATATTTTCAAAAACATGCATTTAGCCTGTTTAATTAATAAGTGAATTTTAAGTTTTACACATATGTGTATGGCATTCTGAAACACAAAAATGTGATTTTCTCGAAATGTGTTTATTTTACATGTTCAAGTAATTTGCACACCGAATATTTTTGGTTTAAACTATCACACACATTCAGTATACTAATTTGTCACTGTAAAATCCTTAACAAACTTTTTTTGCAATGGCCACTCGCTTTATCTTTAATGAAATACTGTATAGCCCCCTCTTGTGGCAGTCAGATTTGTTCTAGTCAACCAGCCAACATCTGATTTTATGGTGAATTGCTTGTTTATAACAGGCATCCATGCCAGATCAATTATAGTTATCGTGTGGGGAAGAATTTGATGTAGGTGGATGCAACCACTGATTTTAACCTGAAAGGTCATTTTATCCTGGACTTTTTGCCGTTGAAAGCTCATTTAATGTTTATATTTGCAAAAAGATAGTTATGCTCTTGCTGAAGTACACAGTCTCTGCAACATGCAACATTGTGTATTATATGCCTTAAATGTATGGCCCTACATGTATGATTTGAAACGGCAAACGTTTGTGATCTGAAAAAGGGCTACACAGTTTCGCCATTTATCCATCATTACAATGTGTTTAAAATATTAATTAAATTAATGTGATGTTGCTGAGTGTGACCAGCTGGGTGACACAACGGAAAAGGAACATACAGTATTGGGTGTGTCGCATAAGCCTACGTGTACATGCATGTGTATCGGCATGAGGCTCTTGGTATGAATCTACTGGCCAGTTGGATTACAACAGTCAATCGCATCACATCCGCAGGCAAAAGTGCACCTGAAGTTCTCTCTGAAGCAAGTACATCGAGCTGTTCTGCATTTTGATTTGCATCCACAGGCTACCAGCTCCAGGCAGGCTTTTGGGATTGGGAGTAGCCTTGTCCACACGGCTTTAAGGCAACCGGACTCCTTCCTCCAAGCTGAGGTGTCTGCAGGTGATGAGACATCTATGTGTTCCTGGTCTGCTTGCAACCAAATCTTTGACTGATAATTGGCGCGTGTAGCGTGAAGTTCCAGTGCATCCCTTGTCGGTGGTAACATCTCTCGTCCCTTCTTAGCCTTTCCAAAGAGTTGGGGCCTGGCATGGTTGACGGTTCATTGGTCAGGTGTCCCATACAGGTGACACACAAACTGTTCAATAGGTGCAAGGTCTCCATCACGACCGATCCCCTTGACAAGAAGTGGTTGGCTTTCAAATGCTTTCCAGCATGACTTCTTTGCATGGTCACTGAAATAAGTTGTTGTGTCACAACCTGTTAGCGCATGGAAGCTGAGTAGGTTTTCCCTCACAGGTTGTGGTAAGTCTCTCAGATACGGCATGTAGTGGGTAATATTTCCAATTCTTTGCTGTTCCAGACACCATCCACACTTCGGATATTCTTGTTGATACAAAGTGTATCAGAAGTAGCATGACATCTGTGTGTCTGCAGATTACGAGCACTCTTTGGTATCCTTCATTAACTACCTCACACGAATGGAGTATCAGCCTCTTCATGGTTTCTGTGAAGCCTGGGGTCATCTCTCCTTGTTGACCTTGCATCAGTAACATCTGTAAATCCGCTTCCGGTTACCAGCTCAATTCGCCCGGGCAGATCTTTACCTTTCTTTATGATTCCTCAGCTAAGAAATTGGCAAGATCAGCTTTGTTCTCATCCAAGGCAATGAACTGGACCCAAACCTGTGGGAGTGGGACATTGGGCCCATCGATGAGCTTGCGGATTGGTATCTTTTTTCCCAGTCGCTTTGAGCGAGTCACTGCCTTGATGGAGCTTTCTCCGATGTAGCGATCAAATACTACATCAACTCTTGTGTGCTGTCCAAAGTGACGTGTTACAGTTTTTACAAACGCATCAGCATATTCACCAAATGTCTGACACCCAACAGGCTTTCTTAGAGCTTGGATGAGGGCGTGACCATCTATAATCACACAGGTCTTCTTGTCAGCTTCTGGAACTTCAGGAGGTACTTGTAGTCCTGCCATCAATATGTTAATCAGCTCTGACTTTGAAGCAGAGTTCATCTTCCCTCCAACCTTGGCCAGAGACAGTGGGATTGGAGAGAGTTCATGCTTGAGAATGGTCGCCATTTCCAGTGGTCGCCCAGCGGTGACAGCATTGAGCAATCGCTGCAGTAGCTTTCTGTCAGCTTTGATTGTTTTCTGTACATTCTGTTTAGTAGATACATTTGCCTTGTACAAATCATCGAAGGTTTTTGAGTGGTGCTTCCTGAGTGTGTCATGAAACCCGACAGTTCCCTCAATCAGCCATAAGAACGTTTCTTTGTACATAGTACTGCATCAACGGTACGGGGCAATACATGTGTAATTTGACCCAAATGTGGAATGATGGTCCGTTTTACGGCATTCCGTCATTCCAAACACAATTTTAGTTTGTCCTCTGAATAGTTGTTTACCAATTAACAATATGGTTTAACTCAAATCTAAATGTGGAATTGCCAGGCTCAAACTTAGACCAAATAAAGACTCCCCATACACAGTGTTTCCCAGCCGTCAAATCAGACGTGTAAATGCCCCGGTCCCGTATCCTTAATGGGCCCAGATAATTGTTGTATATATCTCTCTAACCAACACATGTCTATTTTTTTTTATCAAAATTACTCACTTTTGATGTGCAGTTTGCGTCAATAATGTACACTGCCTGATAAAGCATGGTCACAACACCAAACCGCCATGTTGGAATTTCTTTGAACAAATCTGCCACAAGAGGGGGCTATAAAGTGTTTAAGAACAAATAAAGCAAGTGGCCATTGCAAACAAAATAATTGTTTGGCATTTTACAGTGACAAAGTAGTTTATTGAACGTGTACGATAGTTTAAACCAAAAGATTTGGTGTGCAAATTACTTTAACATGCAGAATAAACACATTTCGAGAAAATCACATTTTGGTGTTTCACGATGCCATACACATATGGGTAAAAAATAAAATTCACTTGTTAATTAAACACCCTAAATACATGTTTTTGATATTAAAAATAGTTTATATGGATAGAGCGAACAAAATTGATGTCAATTAATGCACAATGTAAAAAACACAATTTGACCATATTTGACCTTGAAAATGACCTTTAAGGTTAAAATTGAGGGTGGCATCCGCCCAAATTTTCTTCCCCACCCTATGACTGATTGATCTAGCATGGATGCCTGCTATTAACAAAAAATGCACCCCAAAGTTAAAAAATACATGTTGGCTGGTGTACTAAAGGCTATGTTCTCTCCATACATACACAAGAAAATGTGTAATTTCCAAAGCATTAAACTTATCTTTTTCTCCTGTTTGGAGAATTATATTGAGGAAACAAAAATTTAAGAATGTAACAAAATTAACCAGCTTCATTAAGCTGTACGATTTAATGCATTCACTACAAGACCTTGCACCCTGTTCCCCAGAGGGACTTGCCTATCCATAGCGTCTGCCAGATCTGTGTCTATATTTTTGGAGGTTTCACGATGTGCTCTTCAGGGATTCGAACCAAGTGTGGTTAAAAAAAAAAATATATATATATATATATATATATATATATATATTTGCGAGGCCCTCAAACCAATGTACCACGTGACACATGCACAGACAAGCAGGCAAAATGGCAGATTTTCTGCAATATTTATTTCAGGGAATTGGCTTCATTGAGCTGTACGATTTAAGGCCCGGTCACACCTTGACGTTTTAGCCAGCGATGGCAACGTATTAAAATGTATGTAAAACGCTGGCTTACGTTGAACTTTTGATGTTTTTTTTTTTTTAAAGATTCGGACGTATTCATAGCGACTTGGTCTTATGTATAACGCATTGGTAACGGACACAGAACGTTTCGTTGTGTTATAGATAACTTATACCAATGAATGCTGAACCTGTTGTTGGCCTACACAACCGATGCCCAACGATAGTCTAACTTAGGCATAGCGCGTTGCACGCATCGCCGACGATGTCGTGACGTAGCCTATTAAAAAGCTGACGCACAACGATTCGAATCATAACTGCCATAGAAATGGAAGTGTCAACATCGCGGCCACACCTTGGCGATCTTGCCAGCGTATGCCGACCCAAGAAAAATGTGTCTAAAACGTTGGGGCACGTCAAATACGGTATGGGTAAGTTTGGTATACGTGAGTAGAACGCTAAAGTACGCTATCATACGTCGTAGTAAGTAGAGTACGTCAAGAAATTTTAAACATGTTCAAAATTTTACGACGTACTCGGCGTATGACACACGTTCCGCATGCGATGAGGATAAGTTTTACACACGATATGTGGACGCTTACACACATCCACAAAGGCTACTTATAAGCTACTCATAAGTCGAAACACGTCGCGGTAATGTCTTTTTTACGCGAAACTTATTTCTAACTTATGTTTGACGTGCTTTGAACCAATTCTTTACGTAGTCCCAACACACATCGACGTATGTAGACGTATTCCAATGACGTCTTCCGGTCGACAAAAAAAAAAATTAACGTGTTTCTAGCTTACAACTGCCATATAAAGACGTGTTCCCAGCCGTTTTGAGAATTGGTATATAAAAATGCTGCTCATAAAAGGGGAACCCAACAGTGTTTTTGAGTCCTTTTTGAGTCGATGTCCATGTCAGCAGTAACAGTATTAGTATTAGTGTTAGTAGTAGTTTGTTCATGTTGGCAGTAGTAGGTGAGTGTGAGGGGGAGGGTGTGGGTTATGATGGATCGTCCTTGCGTTTAACGATTTAAATGATAAACTCAACGATTTAAATGGCTGCATCTCCACTATTGAAAGTAGACGCTTGCGCTCAACAATTGAATTTTTTTTCCACTCAACGACTTTTAAACGGTACCACTCAGCTATTTTCATTGTTTACAATGAACGATTTAAATTGCTGTCACTCGCCTTTGTTTTTTGACGCTGGGGTTTGGAAATTTGAAGCCTTTCTTCTGAACGTGTTAAAACGCTCAAACTCGACTATTTTAAATAGACGCTGCCGATGGACAATTGGAATCATAGCCAAGCTAGACATCGAAGTGTGAACATCCTCGTCATGCCGAAGAAAAGTTTGAAGAATGCTGCAAATAAGTGTCCTGGCCGTGGCCGTGGACGCTGACGCAAGGACGATCCATTATACCGACGTCTTTCAGCCTATGAGTAACTTAAGAGTAACGTCTGTCGACGTGTGGCAACGATCGTGTAACGTGCCAACAACACGTTAATCATAGGTTAGAAATAAGTTTCGGGTACGCTAAACATTACCTCGGCGTGTCTCAACTCATGATTAACTTACAAGTAGCATGTGTTGACGTCTGTCAACGATCGCAGACCGTGCATACAACTTGTGGCCAGCCTAGCGGAACGTGTGAAATTTCAAGCATGAAAAAAATTGAGGACAACCAAAAAGTACAACGTTTAAAGCCAACGTACAACGACGTATGGCAGTGTTTTTCAGCGTGCTCTCAATGTTATCAAAACTTACCCATAACGTATTCAACGTGTGCCAGCGTTTTAGAAAAAAAATTCAAAAATCGGCATACGTTGGCTAAAACGTCAAGGTGTGACCGGGCCTTTAATTCAATCACTCGAATGTCTGTTCATCACAGCTCCGAATCGTTGTGTACATCGCTTTTGTAAGTACTGTAGTTTTCAAATGAGGAGTTTGGAGTGATTTCATGCATTATACGAGATGATTTTCCATGATTTACTCTCACAGACAAATATTATAGTATATCACCAAAATATTATTTCGCTTTTTTTTAGGATTGGATATCGTCTGGACTCTAAGTGTTGAAAGTGTTGGTCCTGGAATAGTTTAAGGTAAATAATTTAACGTGGTGTGTCGGTCGTGGAATCTTTTACGGTAAATAAATAAATAACTGGACGTGCTGTGTCGGTCCTGGAATCGTTTCAGGTTAATATATCCTAATAAAAGGCAATGTGTGTCTTTGTCTACATATGGGGTTTCAGAATGTGGAATGGAGTCCTCCCAGGGTGGGCTCAAAGTATCCACCTTCATTTTGTTAAGGGTCACGATTCACGGACCAAGTTGTGAAGTTTTCTGTTCTCAAAGTTTTGTGCCGAGGGTTCCCTTCAGGATCGTGACTGAGCCCAGGACAGTTTCCAACTGCAGTTTGTTTGCAGCGATATTCCCAGGGATGATTTTTAATATCTCTGTGAGGTTCTTTGTCATCACTGGTACAACTTTGGCATTCTTCAGCTTCCAGGATCTTTTCACTTCGTGCTTGAGGTCTTGGTATTTGGTCATTTTGCTGATTTCTGCATTGTTAGTCCAAAATCACTGGTATTAACACCTCAATTAGCAATGCCTTTTTTTTGTTGCAACTAAGTATAATATCTGGTCGCAATGCTTTGTTTTTGATGTTCACGCCCGATGGGATCATATGGTCGTACATGAGCGGTACTTCAATGTTTTCAGTGATTGCTTTTGATTCATTTTCCCACAAATTTTCTGGAACTGGAATATCAAAGTTTTTGCAGATGTACCAGCGGATTACTTTTCATACTCTGTTGTGTCGTTGTGTGTACAGGTATTCTGACATGTTGTTCTTTTTTTTTTTCATGTTCGGTCATTAAGTGTCACATCATTCTCTTTTTGCGGGTGGCGGGTGGGGTTAGCAAAACCCCACCCACACCCCTCACCTGTCCTTTTTTTTTCCTCCCCCCCCCACCTTTCTTTCACTTTGTCCCTTCCTCAGTCCCCCTTCTTCATAAAATGCAGCACTCTCCTCCCACACCTCTGTCGCTCTCTTGCTGTCTGCCTGTGTTGGTGCTGCAGAATGGTGCCACATAACAGACCAATTGTGCATTTTCGGTGAAAAGCATGAATATTGGCACAAATGTAGCTTTTAATGTGCTGAACATTTCTCGATATGGGGCCATTTCAGTTTCTTTCCAAGTTGGCCGCCAAATTCAAAATGGCCACCACTGAGTAAAAAAAAAACTGCTTTCTGACTTGTTTATAATATTCAAATGTACTAATTTCATATTTTTCATGCTCTTTAACTGTGATATTGCCTAGTTAGTTTCTATACTGATGTTCGCATATTTCAACAATGCAACAATTTTAAAAATTGCGCAGAAATCCCAGATGGCTGCCATGCTTAAGCAGTTGAGGAGATCTACCTCCATATCTTGAGACTCAACTATGTCTTTCACATGACTGAGCCACCTATAAAGCAACAAGAAATAAGCATATAGGCACAAACTGTGCGACAGTTCAGTGCTCACATTCACAATAATCTACTAGTATTCAAAATATAAATAAATATGTGTTGGCAGATGCACAATAAGCGAGCTCCTACGACTGGAACATATTGAACTCACCTGGCATTGTCTTGCAGTGCTGCATACATTCCTTCATATGAAGCAGGCGGGAGAACTGAAACTTCTGGTGCTGTTGGTTCTTTTGTATGTAGGGAAGCCGGTGCAATGCTGGTGTATTCCTCTGGCAATTCTGATAAGATCTTCTCTTTAGACTCACTTTGCCGGAGGATCTCTGTGTCTCTCTCTACTCCATGGACATCATTGTTCGGGTGCTGAAAGAGGGATATTCCTGTGCCATGATATGTCCCTTGACTGGTCGTGGAAGTAGGATTGTGGTCTATGTTATCAACTGCACTTGTGGTGAATAGACCATGGCGTAAGTTTGCAGGACAAACAACATGTTCTGCTTCATATCTTGCACAAACTTCATTACCCAAATCCTTTGAAATGGTAAGTACTCTGTCATATGATACGGAGAGCCCAAGGTCATACATTGTGTCAATTAACTCATGCTTTCTTGTCCTTGCATGGATAAGGAGTCCGACGTAAGTAGGCAGGGGTGTCTCATGATCCACACTATGGTAGTGAGAGGTGGATCCTTCACGACGTCGAATTATGACATTTTGGTGAATCAGCTGCGAGACAGTTAGTATCGCCTGGGTATCAGTGGCATTGGTTGATTGCTGCACTATATTTGATCCACCCATTATCATCCCAACGAGGGTTTTCGGAGACTTAGAAACTGATTAGTGCTGACACTCCATGGAGAATTTCCCCATAAATACAGACTTTTCAAGCTTCAGAATGTCCTTACGAACGATTTCAGCTGCCTTTGCCAACACGATAGCCTCCTCGTCAAAGTCACTTTCCAATGCCCTCTTTAGCGCCAGTCCGATGTCATCCTGAAAAGCAAGAAGAACGTTCCTGCCTTGCTTGTGGGCTTGTAAGTCTGGTATGTTGGCTAATATTCGTTCTTTCAGTCTGGTTAAGTGTTCTCGAGTAGATGTGTCTGTTCCCAGGTCATTTAGTCTTGAAGTGTACATCTGATTTAAATCTGCTAGTTTGAACACCAGTGCTACGTCATTCTCCATGCTTTCTGCACGACAGTCTTAAATATACGAAAGCAGCTCCGCCAGGACAATGCCGTGCAGTTGTTTATCAGAAGAACTTTCTCCACTGTCAGAGCATTTAACCGACTCTGCTTTCTTGTAGAGTGTTTTTAAGCAATTGCTGTGGTACATTGCATCTTGGGACATCATATCTCCAGTGCTCAATTTGGCAACTAACGTATGGTCTCGCACAATTTCTGCACATCGCCGAACATTTCTGTCTAGTTTCTCCGTCGATGCCTTCTGGAGTTTATCTGATTTTTCACCACAAAAGAAGCAAGTGTCTTGCGATGTTCTGGCTGCACCACCACTGCTGTAGCGAGTGACACTTTTTTTGGTGAGTCATTGATGGTTTCACACTCAACTCTTTTCCTGTTTTCTACCCGTTGAAGTTTGGTATTGTTGTACTTATCCTTGCATTTTTTGTGCCATTGAGCTGCATTAGACTTTAGAGTTGAAGCAACTCCTGTTCCATTGTCTAACCTTGATAAGTTTATATTATCTGGAAGACTGAAGCTCTTTGAATCTTATCAAATTACCTGCAAGATTATCATAAAGTATACCAATGCCAATATCAGTTCTCTTTGAATCAGCTGGGCGTCACAGTGGTTCTCTTGGTGTCTCTGGACACAAAAATGCATTTTGTCCAATCTATCGGTGATGATGATTATTCAGATGTTGAAAGAGTTTCTAGACGTGGTCTGGGGTCTAACATCTTGAAGGATTTAGCCATTGTTGGTATTTTGATTACTACACAACCACCACTACAGCTTCTACAACTAACAGCATGCACTGTGACATGGAGATACTGATCTGAAAGAAGAAAATGAAGGATGAATGAATGCGTGCGATATACACAGATTAACTGGAAGAACGTTAACTGTGATGCATGGTACAATTACCACATTACAGTTTCGTATGTTTGTCACCATTTTATCATGTAGCAGCCATTTTGAATTTGAAAGCCATCTTGGTTAAGAAATGAAGAACATGTGAAACTTAAGGAAAAGCTAGTGGCATTTCACATTTCTGGTCAATTTTCCAACCGATCATAGGAAATATATTCATTTATATGGTTGTATCGGTAATTTCGCCCATGGCCGGGGCCATTTTGAAAATGGCTGCCATGTTGGAAAAAATTCAGTTGGCCCCACATCTAATATTGTTCAGGAGGTAAAACAGTACAACTGTGCAAAGTTTCATGCTTTTCACCAAAAGTGCACAATACTTCCACCATTCTGCAGCACTATGTGTGTTTGTGTGTCTGCCTCTGTCTCATGCACCCCTCCCTCCCACAGTGAATGGCAACATTTGGTGAGGTATCGCCCTTCCCACCCCCCCCCCCCAATTCCCATTTCCCTCTCTCACCCTACACCTGCCTCCTCTCTTTCCCCTGCCCCCCCCCACACTTTATTGACCCGTCAGCGAAGCGACAGGTTGTATTTGCTCGTACTTAATAGCACAAACACCCCTTACTCGATACGTGCCCTCAAACAAACCAAGCAATCAATAAATTTCTTAATTATAATTCAGACTCAATCAATCACATGACAAGAAATATACCTAGGGAATTTTACCAGACAATGAAACAATGAGGTGAGGTAAAGACGCGCACGAGTCCGGGCAGTTCAACTCTATTGAGTGTGGTAAAGAGGATAGAGCAGTCGGTCTGAGCCAGAGAAGGAAGAGAGAAACATGGTAATGCAGCCAGGTCCCAGTTGAATCCCCTTGCAGGTTGAGAGTTCTGTGGATAAGGAAGGAAGTGAAACTCGATTTGTCTGATGGCAAAGTAAAACCGAGCCTTCTCATCAATGAATAACATTCTCATTCAAAGTGCAACCCTGTCTCCCAGTACCTTCATCATCCTCCGGCTGGTCTGAAGCTCATTCGTGCATAAACCTCCCAGTGTGTGAGGAATGGCAAAAAGCCACACGCGTAACGGGTTTTCCACATGGCCCCTGTGGTGATTTAAATGCTGTTAAAAATAGCATCTGTTTAATTTCCCCCTTGCGTTGTGTGCTTAAAAAAAAAAACATAGGACAGAGAACATAAAACATAGCCTCAGGTTTGGTGGGGGGTAGAAACAATAGGGGGACAGCCGGCAGGGAAGACCAACATCCATCTGCACATTATCATGATGCATATCCAACATCACAATTAATTGTTATGCTTATTCGAAAACACTTAAGATACCAATACCATACTAAGCATTTGTTAACCTCTAAGAGTCATTCCCACAACACTGAAGTACTTATTCCATAAATAATGCTGCAGAAATCTAATTTCACCATGGAGCTGGTATGGTATATGTTTGATCAGCCTTCTGTGTGACTAATACAGTTGTCATTTAATTATAATTCCTTTTAATTGTATGGCATAATGGGGGAGGGGAGGTGGGAAATCAAAAATGGGAGAGGGAGAGAGGAGTTAACGAGGTATAAAGTACTGTATTCAGCAGGTTAGAACACCTTGGGCAGAGGAATGCAGTTGTAACACATGATTTTGACCATTTTAATGCAATTAAGAAATCGAGTTTAAGGGTGGAGTGGTCCAGTTGTGGGAAAATGAGAGGATAGCTTGGATTTGCATTGTGTTACAAAAACGTCAGCAGATTCTTTGAGTAGTGACATGGTTCAAACATTTCATTTGTATGACCCTCAGATTGCCAAACTGCTGACTGTTTGCAGGGCAAGTGAACACTTATGAGGATCTGAAGTGATTGATGGAAATGAATTATCTGGTGTGGGTAAAATGTCAGAGAGGGGCTTCTTTGTTCATATGAGCTGTTCCACAGTAATATGCTACATTTAAGGGTCTTATCTTCAGGAGCTATCACAGAATCCCTAAAGTATCCATAGAATACCACTAACATGTTTTGAGGTGTGTATAAAAATGTAGATATATATATATATATATATATATATATATATATATATATATATATATATATATATATATATATATATATATATATATATATATATATATATATATATATATATATATATATATATATATATATATATATATATATATATATATATATATATATATATATACTATTTATAGCAAAACCGCTATTGTCCTAAAATTAAAGTGTGGAGATAAAATTTTATTCACTGTGATGGGAATAAATCTTTGTCTTTAGTGTTTTATTAAAAACTAAATAGATTTACCAAGAGTTTTATATGAACACATACGTTTTTGATTGAGACTGGTTTAGATTATATGTGTAAAGACTTTTTGCCATTCCTGGTAACATTATGATATCCCACCACCCTGAATTTGCCAAAAATATACTTTAATGTGAATGCTGGGGGGTTGAAAACAGAGTAACAATCGTTATGCTATCGGTCAATTCGTCATGAAAGAAACAAAATGCTCAAGCTGCACAACCTTTAAAAATATGGTCTTGTTATTTTTGTGATAATATAACTTAACCTAAATGACAAATGTGTAACAAAGGATAACATTAGTGGTAAGCCCATATCGCCGTAAAAGCTGTACAAAAATCTGGCTTTCCGATTGCGGACCAAAGTCACGTTTGTTACAGAAGGCTTTGAGCCATTTCTGTTAATGAAGACAGAACACCCCATCAATAAATTGTGCTGGGTTAGATTATCTTCTTGCTGTTGGATTCCAGTAGTGGAGGGGTCAGTCTTTTTTTTTCCCCCTGATTTGCAAGATAAACTGGACACAATATGGACTATGTATGTAACACAATGGTTACCCATTACTGTGGAAAGGTTCATATGCAGCTTAAGGCTGTGGGGTACCATCATTGGGTGAGGTTGTGGCTGTGCCACTGATTGCCCGAGTCAGGGCAGCAATTTTGAATTTGTTCAGGATGCCAGCGATTCGCTCACCTACGATTCGCGAAGGACACTGGCATCCTTAACGTCCACCAACAAATGCCAGCAGATGGGACGCCCGTTTAACGTCCATCCGAGCGACGGCCCATACACATTGAAGAATCGCCCTGCCTGTGAAAGACTGGGGGTCGGGATTCGAACACAGGCTAGACCGCTTAACGACAAGTGTGTGTACCTCTATGGCCTATGCCATTCTGTCAGCCCGAAGGGTGATGGTGATGTCAGGGTGATGATATGCTATCATAGATTTTTTATTTTATTTTTTTAAATGGCAATAACAAAGGTTTCAGAGTTGGGATAGAGCAATGTCAAAGCATCCATTAGACCCAAAACCTCGTCAGCAAAGCTGTGGTTAAAACATTTTTAAATCTCTCATCTCATTTCAAACCAAACCTGATATACTGCTCCATTTTGGGGGTTTTTTTCTTTTATTTGAGGAAATGAATGCAGTCGGCCGGGGGCCAGTGAGACCTACTTGCACCCCCCTCCCCCCCCCACGACAATTTTTCAATGATACCACAGTGTTCATATATATCCCAAGTATCAGAAAAATATGTTCCCAGAAAAATAACTCATTTGCACTTTGCTTTATTAAGCTGTTTCCATGGCAACCAATCAAAAATAGACGAATCTCACAAAGATCAGCAAAATGTCAAAATCTCCGTCAAATATAAACATAAAATCACAAAATTGGTGTCAAATTAAAGCTTATACATTTACTTATTAAAATGTATTTTGTTTATGCTAATTAGCTCATTTGCATATTAATTATATTTGACTTAACGGCAATAATTCCCACAAAAATGCAAGAATTTCCATTTTCTTTCCTTGTAATTACTACACATGTCAGTTTTTTTGTCAAAAAAACATTACTTAAGTGTTGCCAGTTCCAAGCCAGGTTGGCAAAAAATATATTAAAATTTTGAATTTTTTAAAGTAGGCTAATTAGCATAAAATACAAA
This sequence comes from Eptatretus burgeri, assembly GCF_056783735.1. Taxonomy (NCBI): domain Eukaryota; kingdom Metazoa; phylum Chordata; class Myxini; order Myxiniformes; family Myxinidae; genus Eptatretus; species Eptatretus burgeri. Next base: position 95,818,743 of record NC_140965.1, on the reverse strand, counting down.
GCACAATGAATCGTTCGAAAATCATGCGAAATCAGACTAATCAATATAATTAATTACCTGGGCCTGATATAATACATAACTGCGACTTATGATGTCTGTTTTGTGTTTTAGGGAAACGTAACTATTTTCTGTTTGAGTAAAAGTAGTGGAAATAATTTTAAATGCATTGATATGCTAATTAGGATCCACCATTATGGAAATTCTCATTTTCGTAAATATCTCAACTTCTGGTACATGGAAATTTGTAAATGATGAATCTTCACATATGTTTGGAGGGTCAAGGAATACAGTGAACATATTTCCTTTGTTGTCAGAGATGTAGAATAATGTTTGGAAAGCTTAATTAAATGCAAAAATGGAAACAGCTTAATAAAGCATAGTGCAAATGAGTTATTTTTTTTGGGAACATCTTTTTCTGATACTTGGGATATTTATGAACACTGTGGTATCAGTGAAAAATTTTTGCGGGGGTTGGGGGGGGTGCAAGGTAGGTCCCACTAACCCCCGGCCTACAGGTCATGTTTTGCAATCTTATTCCACCTTGGCAATGAAAGTAACATTTGATTAATATATTTTCAAAAATTCATGGTTTTTGAAATTGTCTTTGTGCCTTAAATCTGATATCGTTTCTAACGTGGAATTTAACAAAACGCTCTTCCATACCTGGAAAATCATGGAATTTCACTGATGGTCATGGAAAATCCTGGAAATTGAGAGCTAGTGTTTTCTGGTATTTTCAGAATAAAACAAATTTGTACAAACGAGCTACGTTACCGAGAATCGTTCGTAAGTCTTTTGTTCCATACTCAGAATGCAATTTCCCATTGACACATCACAAACCTGCAGCTCAGGACAGCTCAACCAATGTTCTCACAGGATGATACGAGCCGTTTCTCTTGCAGTAAAACGATCTGTCTCTCTTCGGTTTTGATTTCTGGCCTGTTTTGTTCTTTACAGGCCTTCTCCAACCAGCCCACCGCATTGTCATGTTAACAGTTACCTAATCCATTATTCAACTGAAGCAGGATAGTGGTTGACTGAGAGTGATAAAACCTGATAAATTGCATAATCTTGCTGAGGTGTTTTGAGGTAGGGGTGAGTAAAATATATCTGTCAGATCAGGTCAGGTATGGGAACATGCGCCAGAACAGCGCGTCGCTGCATCCACTTTCCGCCAGTACTCCAGGGGCCTCCGTCTGCCTATCCCTCAGGCAGATACCTGGCCCATCCCCATCTCCTTGAGATGCTGATCAATCTGCTGCAACTACGAGGCACGTGGTCCATTGGCTTCCTCCATTCACAGAGCTCCCTTGCTGAGAGAATCTGATCAGCAGGATCAGCATCAGGAAAATGAGGCACATGTCCATACAGCCACAGCTGACACTCACAGACTATGCAGGTAACAAATCTCATTTGAGTCTCTCTCAGCAACCGCTCGTTGGACACAAAGTCCGACCAGCGATAGCCAAGGATTCTCCGAAGAGACCTAGTACCAAAGAAATTAAGTCTCTGTCTCAAATCCCTGGTCAGAGTCCAAGTCTCACATCCATAGAGCAAGACTGGGAGCACCAAGGACCTGAAGACTCAGACTTTCGTCGTCCCGTGTAGGTACCGGCAGCGCCATACCCTATGATCCAGTGAATCCATGACTTCTCAGGCCCGACTCGAATGTCTGTTGACCTCTGGCTCACAGCCAGCAGAGACATGAATATCACTGCCAAGGGAAGTGAATCTCTCCGTGACCTCAACATCCTCATCACAAATGGGTACAGACAGGAGAGGAGTCTCCAAGATGTCATTGAAAGCCTGGATCCTCGTTTTGACTCCTCATTCAGCACCTCGAGGGCCCCCAAAAGGATATCCAGCATCTCCGCAAAGATGACTGCATCATCTGCAAAATCAAGGTCAGCGATTTTGACATTCCCAAACGATGCACCGCAGCTTGATCTCTCCGACATCCTCCCGAGAATCCAATCCATACAAGTGCTGAAAAGTGTGGGGGCCAGAACACACCCCTGATGAACTCCAGTAACAACTGGAAATAAGTCAGAGATGGCATCACCACATCTCACAGCACACTTAGCACCAGAGTAGAGTTCATACATCAGATCGATCCATTTTGGTGGCACCCCAAGAAGACCACAAATCCTCTAAAGGGCATCCCAATTCACTGAATCAAACGCTTTACAGAGATCAACATAGGCTGCAAGCAGCTCCTGCCGAAACTCTCGCCTGCGTTCGGTGAGGAAATGAAGAGCAAGGATACGGTCAATCATTGACCTCTTTGGTGTAAAGCCTGACTGCTCAAGCAGATGGTGGTGAACCCTCTCAATAATTATCCGAGCAAAGACCTTGCCCGGCACTGAGGGCAGTGTCACCCCTCAGTCATTGTTGCAGTCTTGGCGATCACCATTCTCTTTCCAGAGAGGGACAACAAGACACCTCTTCCAGTCAGTTGGGATGATGCCTGTGTTCCAGGCAGAGCACAGAACTGCATGCAACGACACGAGTGCAGCATTTCCACCAGCCTTGAGAAGTTCAGCATGGATGCCACAGATACCTGGAGCTTTACCCCATTTCAACCATTTCAACAAACAAAGGTGGACCACAGTTGATTGGAGGGTCAGTAAGAGAGATTAGTAACACCCCTGATGTCCAACTCGACAGCTGGTGGATCAGCCTGGTACAGCCGCTCAAAATAACTGGCCCAGCGGGCCTTCACAGGATGTAAGCAGGCCCTGTAAGCAGAACGAGAATCGCTTGACCACAAGTGATGCTCTACCCCTCACAGATTCCATGCACATAGGCCTCCTTGTCTACCCTTAGTACATGTACAGTTTTACGCCTCAGCTTCCTGAACAGCTCAGCTCTGCCATTCAGCCTGGCCCTGCGTCTCTCGGCAATGGTATTCAGTGACCCTTGAGAGACAAAATTCTTCTTCGCCCTCTGGTGAGTTCCAAGAAATCTTCCGGCAACATCAAGGATGGTGGTCTTGAAGGCACTCCACAACTCTTCAGGATCTCCCAAAGCACCCCGATTTCCCCCCCCCCCCCCAAATCTCTACTCAGCATGTTCCAAAAGTCATTTACCCTTTCATCCTTAAGCTTGCCAACATCCAGCAGAGGTTGGGATGGTACCATTCCTTTGGATTAAAGGTGCAACTTAAGAGTTGCTACAACAAGCCTGTGGTCAGTATTGAAGAACTGAGCACTCTGGTAGACCCTGCGGTTCTGGATCATCTTCCAGTGACCATCAATGAGGACATAGTCAATCTCCTTTGCCACACCACCAGCGTTGGAATACCAAGTCCAGCGATGAGCTCGTAGGCGCTGAAACCATGAACCAGCCACCCTAAGTCCATGACTTCTTGCAAAGTCAAGGAACTTAGTGCTATTCTGGTTCATAGTTCCTGACCCATGGGGATCAACACACACCTCATAACCATCCCTATCAGTTCCAGTCGATGCATTGAAATGCCCCAAGACTAGAAGTGTAGCTCGCCTGGGGCACTGATCAACCACAGACTCGAGCGTGGAATAGAATGTGTCCTTCACGGTGAGGTCACTCACCTTAATCAGAGCTTATACAGAGACCAGTGAAATAACACCCAAGGAGTGACGAATCTTTAGTCTCATAATACGCTCGTTGACCGGTGTTTCCTCAATTATCATTGGAGTCAGCTTATTGGACACAGCTGCAGTAACTCCTTGGGCATGGTAACCATCACAGTGACCAAACCAATACTAGGTGTCACCACCAGCCATGATCTTGCCGCAATTGGGTCTCCAAACCTCACAGAGAGCTGCAATACCAAAGTCAAAACGCTTGAGCTCAAATGATAACAGAGACAGGTGATCATCCTCTCTTTGGGATAGGATATTCCAGGCACCCACCCAAAGGGACCACCTCAGGTTAACCCAAGGAGACCGCCGTCTGGTGGATGACACCTCAGCACCACTCCGACACACTCTCCCACAATTTGACCCGGGAATGTTACCCTGTGGTTTTCCTCTTATCATCAAAAATTGGGGGTCCCAAAGGCTTTGCCCCAATCCCGTCATCCGGTGAGCTGCCCTGCAACGGGAAGCTGCACAGGAGGTACTCCCACGGAGTTGGTTTTCAGATTTTTTTTTTTTTTGCTTCTGGAATGTTTTACGGAATGAAGGGTTTTACGGTGGCTGTAGTGCAAATCCTGCCACGAACCTCCTAATAAGAAGTAACCCAACTGCAGGAGGACGTCCACAGACACATTTGGGTACTAGATATGGATGGCCGTTGGCTCACAAGGAGCTCCTCCACCCTTTGACAAGTTTTATTCTTCATCCTTCTGGGTGTCCATATCATACACCCTCCTCACCAAGAAACTTGGTGGGGGAGATGGTTTAGTTGCCGACAACCTGACCATGGAACAGGTTAGTACAGGTTTACATAGTACCTCTTGCAAGTCACAGATCTAATCTGACCTGACCTGACTCCCTGTGTGGGGTCATGGAAAATCGGTTAAGGGTCATGGAATTTCAGACACCCAAAACGGTATGAACTGGCAAAATTTCAGATACCCAAAAGGATACAAAGCCTCTTCTGGAAACACAGTTGCATCGGCATCACCTATTTATCGGCGTGAGCTTAACAGGGAGAGCTCCATTGTCAACAGAACACAGGCCAACAAAAGTCATTCCAGTGGCTTATATGTGGTACATGGGAGTGATATTAGCTCGTAGCTTGAGGCGTCATCATCTGGTTTCCCTGATTTGAGGATGGTAATGACCTTTGCCTCTTGTCTGGTGTATTAGCGCAGTGGGATGCCAATCGGTCCAGTCCTCTGAGCCCCAAGTTCATTAAAATCAGCACTCAAAAGTGATCCATTTTTTTACGTGCATCACTGGATTTGGAGGGAGGTTATGTTTTCAACCGTGTCTTTTTGTTATTTGCGAAATCGAAGATTCATAAGTATATTGGTTGATCTGGTCTGTTATTTGTCCCCTCCTGGTTTCACAGGAAGGGAGTTGAGGCTTGCTCTCCATCTGTCTGTCCATTCCACCTGTGGTTTTTTTCGGACGTCCCCCCCCCCCCTCCATACCCCTTAACATATTCAACTGAAACTTGGTACATGGCTTTATTATGATGTTACAGAACAGTTTCGAGTTTCAGGGTATTTCATCAATTTTTCACAGAGTTCTGCCCTTTTTAAACTTCGAAAATATCACATACATGACTCGGTGTTCAGCTGTCCTGACTTCACCGCACTGGTTTACTCCCATTGGTGGGACAGCTGGCCTAACTTCACCCCAATAAAAAAATCAGACACTTCCATTGTGTGAAGCAGCACAGCTCGGGAGGAAGAACGTTATGTTTTCACTCCTTTCTGTCTGTTACTTGCAAAATCAAAGATTTTTCAAGTACATTGGTTCGTCGATTTTGTTATTCCGCCTGTCTGTCTGTTTATCGCCTACAGGTCACAATTTTAAACCGATCTTCACGAAACTTCATCACATGGTAGAGTTTGTCATAAGGAAGAAGCCTGTTGTTTTTGAGGTCAAAAGGTCAACATAGGCCAAAAGTCAACAACTTCGGTGACATTTCTAAAATCCTCAATTTTCATCCGATTGACTTGAAATTTGAAGACTATTTATATTTCAGGTCACTGAATTCAAACACCAATTATTTCTGAGGTCAATTTTTTTTTTATGGATTTAGCAACTATCGTGCTCTGCATGATGTCTTCTTGTTTGTTTGTGTGCAGGATATCTCAAAAAGTTGTGGATGGATTTGAATGAAATTTTGTGGACAGGTTGGGTGTGTCACATGGATGAATGGATTCGATTTTGGTGAAGATCCAGATCTGTATCAGACTACTAGAATTTTCAAGTGATTCTTCACCATTGAGAGATAGGGCCAAAAATGACATATAGCACGATATCTCAAAAAGTTGTGTACGAATTCGGACGAAGCTTGGTGGGTGTGTGACAGGGAAGAATAGGATCAATTTTGGTAAAGATATGAATCTGGATATGAGAATTATTTCATTTTTGGAAATGATTCTTCACGATTGAGAGATAGGGCAAAAAACGATATACAGCATGACATTTCAAACATGGATTCGGCCTGATGTGTTCTCGTGGATCAGGCATTACGTGGCGGAGGAGTGCGCTCTACCGAGGGCCCTTCTCGTTTTAACATGAAATTGGCAAAGCCCAGAAACTAACGAAATACTGTGGGTTCGTTTATTCGTTTTTGGCTCGAGTTAGCGTTAAAGCAAACCAATTTTCATCTCTGGTTTGTTTTCCTCGTTGTCTTTACTGGTTTCCAGTGTACAAAAGGTATGAATAAACGAAAATTGCTTTTCCTTTTATTTTTCTGAATAGACCCAAACAGTCAGAAGTCAGAAGTGTCAAATTGAGTTTGTCAGCGAGAATAATTGATTTTTCAGTGCCTCAATACAATGGAATGAAAGTAGGGGGGAGGGGGTGTCAGGGTTAAGTAACAATGCTCCTCGCAGACAGGGTCCGTAACGATGTTCCATACACACAGGGTCCGTAACGATGTTCCTCGCAGACAGGGTCCGTAACGATGTTCCTCGCAGACAGGTTCCGTAACGATGTTCCTCGCAGACAGGGTCCGTAACGATGTTCCTCGCAGACAGGGTCCGTAACGATGTTCCTCGCAGACAGGGTCCGTAACGATGTTTCATACACACAGGGTCCGTAACGATGTTCCTCGCAGACAGGTTCCGTAACGATGTTCCTCGCAGACA
>NC_140965.1:95789489-95806989 GCF_056783735.1 Eptatretus burgeri | reverse complement strand
TGGCCAAAAGGTCAGTTTATGATTTTCTTCCACCATATAAGGTAATTCCTCACTTTTATGGAAGGGTTACATTCTTCAGATTCCTTCTGTAAGGTTAATTTCTGCAAATCAAAACCAATTTCCCCATATATACTCCCATCATAAAAGTGGAGATGTGTTTCTATGGAACCAAATCTTAACTCTGGGATGTAACAAATACACTTTCACAACAAGGTAATACAAGGAAATTGAACACAGATGGAGGCCATTCAGCCCATTATGCCTGCACGGCCAGACTAATTTATCAACACAAGATCCAAGGAAGAAAATGCATAATTTTTAATAAATAAATTAATTGTTTTTCGTTTTGTAGTTTTCTTTTCTTTTTCTTTTTCTTCTTCCCCTCAGGGGAGGGGGTATGGGCTTGGATAAAAACACATCGTCAACCACACAACACCCCTTGACGAGAACCCCACTAACAGGACTCCATACACATGCACACAATCACCCATCAATGCTCAAACTACCTAAAAGTTCTGTCAACATCCTTGTACCCCTCTATCTTCATAACTTCCAGGAACCTGTCTAATTCTAATTTTAACTTATCTCCTGTTTCTGCTGCCACTACCTTTCCAGGGAGACCATTCCTTGCATTAACTACTCTCTGAGTAAAAGTCCCCTGCCTTGCTACCATCTTAACTCTCCTCTTCTTCACTCTCAGGCTATGGCCCCTGCTCCGATCACTGTCTTCTCTGTTGAAGAATTCATCTGCACTTAATTTATCTATACCTTTCATTATCTTAAACATCTCTATCATATCTCCTCTAACCACCTCCCTTCTCGTGTATAAAGCCCTGCCTCTTTCAGCAGCTCCTCATCGCTGAGTCCAGCTAGGCCCGGAATCAATCTCGTAGCCCTGCACTGAACCCTCTCTCTGGCATCTATGTCTTTCCTGAGTTGTGGTGATCAAAACTGCACACAATATTCTAGATGTGGCCCTCACTAAATTCCTGTACAATGGTAACACCACCTCTTTTGATTTATAAATGACCCCCCTTCGAATCCAACCTAAAACTCTATTTGCTTTGCCTGTAGCTGATTGGCACTGTGCTGCCTGCTTACCTCCCGTATCTATTACCACCCGCAGATCCTTCTCCTGTGTGACACGCTCCAAAATTACCCCTTGCATCCTGTAATCTCTATTTTCATTGTTCTTTCCCATCCCCAACACCTGACACTTGCTCAGGTTAAATTACATCTGCCAATCTCTACAAGCATCAATACTTTCCTGTATCTGATCACCACCACCTCTGTTATCCACCAAGCTTTGTGTCATCTGCAAATTTGGAAAGCTTACTCTTCACCCCATTATCCAAATTGTTGATGTAAATAATGAACAGTAATGGTCCGAGTACTGATCCCTGAGGTACCCCGCTCCTTACCTCTTCCCAGCAAGACATCCTCCCACTAACAGCCACTCTTTGCTTCCTATCATTAAGCCAGTTTGCAATCCAATGAGCTACCTGACCAGCCACTCCACTAGCTCTCACTTTAGCCAACAACCTCCGATGTGGAACCTCATCAAATGCCTTCTTAAAGTCTTGATGTACTATGTGTTTTATCATAATGGAAGACAAACAAGTATTACCAAATGGGATTTAAAAAAAAATGTTAGTCAGAGATGCATTTAAATACATTGGAGGATGGATGGAGTGCAGAAGAAAAAATGGAATGGAGGAAGGAAACATTGTAACAGGTGGAGATTTTCGACACGGGATGAAGGAAAGGTCGAATTGAAATCAGGTTTTTAAAGAAGAGCACAGCAGAGGGAGGAAGTCGAAACATTTTAAGAGACCCTTTTTATCTTGCCAAAACGAAGTTTTGCAAGATATGTTAGTCAGCTTGTATGTTTTGTTTTTTTTGTTTTTTGTTTTGTCTGTAATCACGTATAAATCACTCTGCAGAGCAGAGTTATCATTGGAAATTTTTGTAACTTCGCATATCAGAGGCCTATAGAGGTCCCTTTCAGCGCATAAAATTTTGAAGGTCAAGGTCAAAGGTCAAGGTCACTTTCTCGCAAATCAGGGGAGTCGACGAAACCCTTATTTTTTTAGTAATTTTGATCGGATCGTCTTCAAACTTCATGGGAATATAGTTCATGGTCTGGCGCTCAGCTGTTTAATTTTTGGTGGTGATTGGCCTTGACCTTCATGGTTAGCGCCTCAGGTCAAACATATTTGACCCCAAGGTCAAATTTTCAAGTTTTAGGAACCATATCGTGACGTACCTCAAATTGAACACCTCGATGAGTACTTTCTAGATATGTCAAGCTTGAGAATTATGACGTCATTTGGTGACGTTATGAGGAAAACACATATTTTTCATGGTTACTCTGTAGAACGATTCTCATCGGAATCTCTCGTAGGCAGATATTCCTCAAGGAGTCGCTCCTGGTGGATAGCAGCTCTGTTCACCTCAGTGTGACCTTAAAGAAGTCACACGTGGTCACCTTTTGGCAAGATACGGGTCATTTTTTTTTTTTGAAGATTAGGGAAGAGGGGGGCAGAGTGAAAGAAGAGTTTGAAGAAAAAAGTCATGAAGATGAGTGTTGAATACCTTCATGATCAAAGTGGGATTAGAAATGTGGAAAGGTGTGGAAGAAAAATAATTATATTCATGTATTCTCAATTGTAATTGTTGCTGGTACTTTATAAATTTAATTTTTGTACTGTAGTCGAATTGGCAGTCAGTAATGTTTCCCTTTTCCCAAGAGTCTTTTGACCTACTTATGGATAAAAGGAATATTTTAATATGAAAAAAGGTCTTGCTCGCTGCATAGAAACAGGGTGACCTGGTTGACAACACTGCAAACTTTTGTCATGATTGTGTCATTCTCTCCCTCCCACCCAAAGTGGCCACGTATTGCAGTTCAGAGTTATTTTGCCTCGTGCTTATAAGCTCATCCCATAGTTGAATTGCCAAATGTTTCACCCTCCCATTTTTTGGATGTCAAATTGTGTTTTAGAGGAATTACTTCGGGCTTCTGTTTTCATGAAGTTCATTCGAATGTTTCAGTGAATCATTGAATGTTCTTCCTCCGTATTTATAAAATTAAAGATTCTCTGTTTGTATGCTGATCCAATGTGGAAATTGAGTTCTTTTCCACCACAAAGGGAATAAGAAGAAGGAAGAGGAAGAGTCCATGCAGGAAGTCACGTGGTTACAGGAGGGAAAGGTGAGAAGGGAAAAGATTCTTGTTTTGTTTTTTTTTAACTAATTTAAGACATGAAACAGAGGGTATAGTTGGGATGAAATTAAAGGAGTAGTGAAGGTATAGTGAAGAAAATATAAACTCAAGTCAATAAGGAGAAAATACAACAAACAAGATTGTGACCACAGAGGGGAGGAAGAAGGGTAGGCCTCAAGGAAACCCGATATTAAAAGATCGACGAATACTCGCCAATTAGCACAAGTTTTAACACAAAACCGAATTAGAAACACAGTAAATATGAAGGTAAAAAAACAGTAAAAACGACTGGAAAACCTGTCTTTGAGAAAGTCAGCAGAGGCCCTGAAGAGAACCGCCACCATCGCTCAACATCCGGAACCGGAAGCGGAAGTCTACCAACTGCTCACTGCCACTCATTTATTCCTCTCTTCTTCTCACTTGTGGAACTGCCTTCTACACTCTCTTCAATCTCATTCTTCCCTCTGGGTCTTCAAGACAGCTGTTCACCACCTTCTCAGGTCACTCCCCATCCAAAGCCATGATCTTTTCTACATCTGTTAAGCCACCCCAATTCCTCACAAAATTTGCCTATGTAACCTTCCTGTCAACGCCTTGTGTTCTCCCCTACCCCTCATTGTTACTTGCATCCCTTGTTTGTCCGTCTGAGATGTATCATTCGTTTATGCTCATGCATGCATACATGGGTGCACCGGGGTGTGGTTAAGCAGTCATGTGACCCGCCCATGTTCCAATGCTGTGCTGTGCCGTGTTGTGCCCATGTCCAGATTAAACCTCTTGTTCCCACTTCAGAGCCTTCGCCCCTGTCCATTGAGTACATTACAGTGGCGACAAAGATGGGATGTCCTTGAGCATCAGCTTATTGCAAGAATATGCAGTGAGGGAGGGGAGTGATTGGGAAGACTATACTGATCGTCTGAAGCAGTTCTACATGGAAAACAAAATGGACACCGATGAGGACACTGAAAGGAGGCGAGCTGTATTACTGACCGTATGCGACACCCAGACAGACAGCCTCACCAAAGATCTTCTTGCCCCAGCCAAACCTTACAAGTCATATGAAGAGTTCATCAATCTCGTGAAAATACATTATCACCCGAAACCGCGAAAGATCGTCTCAAGATATAAATTTTATACCCACCATCATCAAGATGGTCAGTCAGCATCTGAATTCGTGGCTGATTTACGCCGACTCGACGAACATTGTGAGTTTACAGATAAACTCGAAGAGATGTCATTTGATTTCTTTCTAATAGCCATCAATGACAACTCAATTCTGCGGGAACTCCTTTTTGAATCCGACCCCAATTTGGCTGAAGTCATGGAAATGGCCACTGCGTGTATGCAAACTGCTGAGAGCCTGCGCGTGATCTCTAACAAGTCAAAGGTTTTCCATCAGGACCCATCGGTTAACAAGGTAACCTTTGGCTACAAGCAAAAGTGTTTTAGCAAGCCACCAAATTCACCTCCACCTCCTGACATTTGTGAATCTACCCAGAATGTTGGGGTGACTTGTTGGCATTGTGGTAATCCTCAAGTTTTCCAATGTTGGTGCAGTAATTACACCTGTGACAACTGTGGGTATAATTTGTGACAACGGGGACACTTGAAATGTCGTTGTTCTCGATCCAAGTCGAAGAACTTGTCTTCTGCTTATCACATTGGGGTGAACTTTGATGCAGCGGATGATAGGTCACGGAACACAGCCTGCAGCCGAGAGTCAAGTGAGGAACTTTATGAGTTTTTTCTGTTGGAACAAAGAGCTCTGATGCTCCAATTATAGTTGATGTAAGAATCAATAAGATCCCGGTGAGGATGGCAGTTGATACCGGCGCTTCCAGATCAATGACAAGTGAGAGCAAGTTCACCTCCATCTACCCTCGAAGAAAGGCTCCGACAAACTGGCCTGTATATACTGACTTGCGAACATACCCCAAGGAGGTGGTTCCTGTCGTTGGCTCAGCTAATGTAACTGGAGGATATGGACACAGCACTCATGTCCAACCACGACTGATAGTGTGTGGAGAAGGACCAACCCTCATCGGCTGAGATTGGCTACGAATAATTAATCAGACTTAATTGGAGTGATGTAAACAGTCTCCAACTCTGATGCTGGATATGATACCATGCTCAACAAGTACCCTGGCCTTTGCAGGGCGATGATGTTGGTGATGGTGTTGGCACTTTTTCAGGGTGCAAAGTGAAGATTCATGTTTCTCCAGATGCTCAGCCATTGTTCCATAAGGCTAGAACTGTGCCCTATGTGATGCGATCAATGATCGAATGTGAGCTTGATCACCTGCAGAGTGAGGGCATCATCTCGCCAGTTGAGTACTCTGACTGGGCGGCACATATTGTTCCAATACTCAAAGGAGATGGAAGAGTGCACGTTTGTGGGGACGACAAAACGCCGATCAACCGCTATTCAAAGCTGGATGACTCCACTTTGCCCAAAGCAGAGGATCTGTTCACCACTCTCATGGGTGGCCAGACATTCACGAAGCTTGATTTGATCGAGGCCTATGCTAAAATGGAACTGGATGATGATTCCAAGCCCTATACACGCATCAACACTCATCGCAGACTCCACACGTACAACAGATGCCCGTTTGGCATACGCTCTGCTGCACCAATCTTCCAACGCAAGATTGTGACATGATTGAAAACTGCACCAAAGACAGTCGTATTTCAGGATAACATACCAGTGACTGGCAAGTCACAACATGAACACCTTGAGAACCTAAACGAAGTCCTCAATCGGCTGTCACAAGCTGGGTTACGCCTAAGGTATGAGAAGTGTACCTTTATGGCACATGAAGTTGAATATCTGGGTCATCAAATCTCCTGTCAAGGCATTTTGCCCTCTCCGAGCAAAGTTCAGGCAATTGCAAATGCACAAATGCCACAAAACATATCAGAACTTCGTGCATTCCTGGGTATGTTGACCTACTTTGGTAATTTCATGCCTCAACTAAGCACAACCGTCGAGCCTCTGCATCTTCTCCTCAGGAAAGGCATTGTCTGGAAATGGGAGGCTGTCCAAACAAAAGCGTTCAAGGCCACTAAAACCATGCTGTCCTCTTCATCGTTACTTGTCCATTACGACCAATCCAAGGAACTTATTCTCAGTTGTGATAGCTCTTCATATGGCATTGGGTGTGTGTTGTAACAAACAAATGGAACCAGTAATCTCCAGCCTTTTGCGTATGCATCACGAACCTGATCTGACACTGAACGTTGCTGTGCTCAAGTAGAACGAGAGGCGTTAGCGTGTGTCTGGGGCACCTTAAAGATGCACCAATATGTCTTTGGAAGACATATTACCATTGAGACTGATTCCAAACCATTGTTAGGTCTCCTGGGAGAAACCAGAGCCATTCTGCCCACATCATCAGGTCGTGTAAAACGTTTGCGTTGACCCTTGCCGGTTATGACTATTCATTGGTTTTCCGCCCGGGTAAGGAAATGTACTGTGCTGACGCACTCAGTCCCTTGCAGCTTCACATAACCATCCCAGAACTTCCACAATCTGGCGATGTCACTCACGATGAGGCGCCCGTAACCGCTAAGTAGATGGCTTGTGCTACCAAAAGCAATCCATATTTGTCACATATTAAACGCGGTATTATGTCAGGTGATTGGGCATCACTACCGGAAGGGGCGAAAACATACCTCATCCGGAAGGATGGGCTCTCTGTTGATGCAGACTGCCTGCTTTGGGGTAGCCGAGTGATAATTTAGCCGAAATTCCACGGAAAAATTATCAGTGAACTCCACAATGCTCATCCAGGCATCGTCACGATGAACACTATTGCCCGAGTCTATGTTTGGTGGCCTGGTTTGGACACTGACAATGAGTCCAGTGCATGCCAATGCTACGCTTGTCAAGCCCATGCCAAGACATCACCACAGTCTCCTTTGGCCATGTGGTCATGTCCATCAAAGCCATGGTCCACACTACACATCGACCATGCTGGTCCATTTCAAGGGAAGCTTCTCCTTATCGGAGTTGATGCCCACTCCAAATGGACTGCAGCTCTCATGGTGCCATCCTCATCCTCTGCTGTAACAATTGAAGTTCTGCGTACCATGTTCGCACAACATGGTATTCCTAACTCTATTGTATCAGATAATGGATCGTCATTTCCGAGTTCAGAGTTTCAGAACTTTTGTAAAATGATCTGCATTAAGCACTACACATCTGCCACCTACAAACCTGCCAGTAAAGGTCAAGCTGAATGTGCTGTTCAGATCGTCAAGAATGGTCTCAGCCGCGTCAAGGAAGGCTCCATTCAATCTCCTCGAGCTCCTGTTTTGCTCAACTACCGCACCAGACCACATCAAACCACCAGTCGCTCACCTGCCAAGCTTCCGATGGGTTGTGCATTAACAACACGGTTTTCATTAGTGCACCCGGATGTAACAGTCCAGGTCGAGAATAACAAGTTTCAATAGAAACGTAATCACGACCAAACGTCTGTACAACGCGACTTCCAGATCAATGATCCTGTATACATGTTGATCTCGGGATGTGGAACCAAGTGATTATCTGACATCATTATCAATAATATTGGTGAAATCATGTTTCTTGTGAAGTTGTGTGATGGTAGACGCATGAGTAAACATGTTGACCAACTCAGGTTACGTCATGGGGAGCCAAACATTGAACCGGCTCAAGTGCCTTTGTCACCCACTCTTGTATTAACACCACCTGTGTTTGAACCTAAGGTGTTTCTTCAGGAAAACTTTTCACCCATCAATGTACCTGAACTCCTCCTTGACCCTGTACCCCTTATTGAGAAGCCCACAGCAGTTGCAAGCAAGGATAGCCCTCCACGAGCCTTTAGATGATCAGATTGTGTCTGTATGCCTCCAGAGCATCTTGATTTCTAAAAAAATAAAAATAAAAAATTAGAAAGGGGTTGGGGGGATGAGATGTATCAGTAGTTTATGCTAATGCATGCGTTCATGGGTGCACCGGGGCATGGTGAAGCAGTCATGTGACCTGCCCATGTTCGGATGCTGTGCTGTGCTGTGTTGTGTTGTGCCCGTGTCTAAATTAAACCTGTTGCTCCCACTTCAGAGCCTTCGTGCCTATCTATTGAGTGCATTAATACAATCTCCCTCGATATTCTCCCTCCGCCCTGCTATTGGCAATTGCCCTTTCTCCTGCTATTCCCTTTGTTATGCTGTGTCCTCATGTGTTCTGTGTCCTCGCTCTTCCACGAGCCGAGACCATACAGAAAAAAAAAACACCGCACACGTTCATCTCCTATCCTGCATGCTCAACACCAGGGTGACAGTTTATAGTTTGGTTGAGATTCAAATCCAGACTTCTCAGCATACCTCTTGCCTATCCTGCCACCCCACACACCACGAGATAAACAAGTATGTGCATATAATATCAATGTCATATAAATTGATACTGTATCCCACTGCCAGGACAACATGCGGCACGTGTCAAGATCCATGGATGTCACACACCGGATTTTGCCACACGGATGTGCAACACTGCCTATTGCCACAGGATCTTGACAAACACTGGATGGGCGTGCCACATCTTCCTCTAAGTGGTCCACACAAGCATATCTGGAGAGGCAGCTGGTACAATTTACAATTCTTCAAACCACAATTACTCTTTCTCAAAAATGCAATCAATTGATTTAAAAAAAAAAAAATTGGTGTAATTGCAAACGCACAAATTTTTTTCTATAGTTCTTGATAATAGTAAACTATTTTCCTTCTGCCAAGAAAGGTGATAACAGTGAGTGACTATTTCTGTCAACTAAACAAGGGTTTTATTTTTAATACAGTGAAGTTGTGTACGGATTCGGATGAAACTTCGTGGACATGATGGGTGTGTGGCAAGGCCCAATTGATTCGATTTTGGTGAAGATCTGGATCTGGATCTGCATACGAGAATTATTTATTTTTAATGTGATTCTTCACCATGAGAGATAGGACCAAAAACGACATAGTATTGTATAGCATGACATTTCAAAAATGTATTGTGTCCGATATGTTCTCATGGATCAGGCATTACGTGGTGGAGGTATGCACTCAAACCAAGTACCCTTCTAGTTTTTCATGTTACCTTAAATTGAGATCAAATTTAACAGTGGGTTCGCATGTAATGTGGGAGGAGGCTTTCCCACGAATGCTTACATGTCCCATTCTACTTCCTACTTCTTTTCATAAATATAAATCTGTTTGGCAAAATAAAAGAACAGAATGGTCGAGTTGCTGGAATGTAATATCGATACACTCTTTTCTGCCCTTCACGAGATGGCAGAGTACGTGTCGTATCTTATCAGCAGAAAATCAAAATTAATAATTCATCAAATGAAAACTCTGACATGACAAACAACTCCCCTTTTCTCCACCCACAACGTTCCAGACTTAACCTCGTTCAGTTGTTTTTTTTCCTCTCATTTGTTGTTTGATACGTGTTGCAGGTGAAATGAAATTTCCAATGTCAACCACAACAATTTCCTCGCTTGGTAAGGCTTCAGTTTCATGTTCAGTGTTTAAACTGTTTAAAAGATGCAGAAAAACGTCTTCGACCATATTCTCAGGATACATTCACAATGTTCCACAATGTGTAATTTGATTGTAATTAAATTTGTGCAAGTGTATATAAATATATTGAATATACCTTTGTCGATGTTTCTAGATTATGTTGTGATTATGAAATGGATTAGATGTAGTAATTATCAGGCTTTTGAAAATTCGAATTTAGTTTCTTTTTGGATTTCAGTGGTAATGGGTAAAGAATACAAGACTTTGCAAGGTGAGTGTCTTTCTGTATCGGTGGACAATTCAAACACTAGGTTATGTCAACTAAAAGTTAATTGATGTGTGCTGACTGCCGTGGGAAGCGAAGTGACACTCACGTTACAGATGTTAATCCGTTGGGCAAGAGGATGAAGGGCTAATGCCTGAAATGTGAGCTTCATTTTAATGCCATGGCAGTCAGCAAATCTTTATCACCTTCCACTTGATAAAACCAATCATTGCAACTCGGGAACATACAGACTGCTAATAAGCCACAGTCGTGTACACACATACAAAAACAAAAAAAAATGTGTATACATAGACTGTATGTATGTACATGGTTTTTTTGGGGTTTTTTTCACGTCACTCTCCCTCCCGAAGATCTGCCTACACTGTCGGCAAGATCGTTGATTTGGTGGCTGGTCAGCTAGTTGACTGTGGCAGTTCTCTCTCAACTCGGTGGCAAATTGTGTGCCACCTTACTTTTGAGGGATTTCCACATCATACCCCTTGTTTTCTGGCACCCCAGCATCCTTTAGGTCTCAGCGGGTCACACCTCCCCACTGTTTAATTTTCATGTGAGCCAGACTTAGGAAGCCAGCTAAATATGAGTGCAAAGTGTTGGCATCCATGGAGTGCAAAGGGTGGGCAAGTAGATAAGACGGCCGAGCCACTCAAGGTGTTGTTTAGTCACCTTCGTGATTATTAGTCGCATACTGGTTTCACCGTAGGGGACTATGGGTTTGCTCTCCGTCTGTCCCACCTGTGGTTTCTCAGCCTTCCACCCCCCCCCCCCTTTTTAACATATTCAACTGAAACTTGTTAACATGACTTTGTTATGATAAATTACAGAAAGTTAGAGTTTCAGGGCGTTTTGTCAATTTTTCAAAGAGTTATGTCCTTTTTAAATTTGGAAAACATCACATTGGTAGTGGACATGTATTGCAAAGCAATTATCGCTCTTGTTGTTTCTGGATCTCCCCAACATCACCTCGGTTCTCACGATGTCATCCGATCTAATGATTGGGGTCTGTTGGAAATGGCGATAATGATTTAGTAACACCTGGGATGAAAGGCGTTCAGTCTCTTTCAATGTTTCATGGGTGGTGTTCACATTTCAGAACCATATAAGAGCACCGACAGCACAGACCTGGTACACTTTGCATTTGGTCTTTGCAAACAGGCATTTATGCAGAAAAATTGCCTAACGCAGAGCTCCAAAAGCTTTGAGGCTTGCACAAACCCATTCGTTGATACCGAGGATCCATTCTGCCTGAGGGTGCAGTTACAGATCAAACGTATGTGAACTCATTGATCGACACACATAAATACAAACACATACACACGAAGGTCGATACTTTGAGACCGAGGAAAGCTCCATTCCACCTTTTGAAAGCGGCATAAAGCCACTTGGCGATCACTCGCCAAGCTGATTGGTCATGGAACGCACCCCACATTTGCAAGGGTATGTTCAGTTACCAAGTTTTAATTTTTTTATTTTTTTGTGCACATAGATGAGGCTCGTAACAGAGCTAAAGGTTTCTTGTGGAGGTTCAACAAGTGACTTAAGCACTCCAGTAAGCAGTCCAACAAAACCGTTGATAAGGAATGGCTGACTTGGCAAGCGATAACAAGGAAATTGCTCATAGGACACACTCCAGATGTGCAAGACCAAAGACCCTTTTCTGGTTGTGCTATATTTGTGTGACAAAAAACGTTAATTCCGGGTGATTTTCAATGCCAAAAATACCGGGTCCCTCTTCAACCCCAACCCTTCCACTGCCTCCTCCCACATATATATATATATATATATATATATATATATATATATATATATATATATATATATATATATATATATATATATATATATATATAGTGACGTCCACGGGACTTGAACAGTCCCGCCAACGTAGAATGAGCCGAAACAATGGAGGCGGTTTATTTATTTATAACCCCAACATGGCGGTTCTAATCGCTCTACCGCAAACGGGACGAGGAAGGTGGCATGAGTCACTTTTCACTGAGTTGATGATGTTTATTCGTTTTTTATTATTACCAGAAATAACAAGACTCGCCAAGAAGAGGGATCCGGGGCGATTCGACGGGATGGTGTGGGATCGGGCGTGGGGAAAAAAACACAGACAATTCCAATGAATATACAGATCTCAAACCCTCAAAGGCGCCAAGCACACACACACACACACACACACACACACACACACACACACACACACACACACACACACACACACACACACACACACACACACACACACACACACACACACACACACACACACACACACACACACAAAACGTAGCTATTTCTGGTGGTCAGGCTGGACTGTGGTGTGGACGCAACTGTCCCTGGATCGGCGTCGGACGAGCTGGCCTTGCTCTCGTCAGGGGGGCAGGAGAAACCGTGGTGCTGTCGACCTCCTGGTCTTGGCCCAAGTCCGCTCACAGCCACCAGGAAACCAGTTCTGGCGCCAAGTTGCGAGCAGGAGAGGGAGGCAGGTCTGCCCACCGTTCGACCCCGTACTCCGAATCAGCAGAACCCCAGAGCCAACCAAGGTGAGGCACGAGGCTCGGCAAGGCTCCAGGACACGATCAAGAACACGTTCGACTCAGCACAACAACCAGGACGCTCTCTGCCGCCACAGCTTCCACACCAAAAAAAACCACGATCTTTTTTGGTTGCAATCTTCTTCCTCTTCCTTTTCGACCCCGAACAGAACCTTTTTATCCTTCGTCCTCGTCACTCCCAATCGAGCCGTTTATTGGCCCACCGCCATCGCCTTCCGCCAATCGTGATCACGGGGCGGAGCCATCCGCTGCACTGTCCTGTGACGTCACGGCCAGTCTTCAGAGAATACCAAAAGGGGTTTACGCAGACACACTTACCCTATCCCGTGTCCCTATCTAATTACGTGACATTTATCATTTCCCCCTTGAAGAAATGAACATTTACTAGACAACTTATCACCACTGAATTGCTACTTATTACATCGAGATCCTGGTAAACTCGAACAGCATGGCATACCTAATTAAACATCCTAATTACCCTTTGAATGCATACCCCCCCCTGAAACGTAACACTGCCCCCTCCTCTGGTACCGCAGCTCCTGCAAGGTATATCACAGGTGCTACCATACCAGCCTTAACACTTACTGACTCACACCTAATTAACCTAACGAAATAAAGTAGGAGGGGCAATGGGCAGCGAGTCGCAGCTAACTTACCTATCCTGCTTAATGTACTACCCCCTTATGGCCTTATCCTCGCCTAAACAATCATTCGTTTTTTTTTATTTTTTATTTTTTTTATTTTATTTCATGAGAGCACTGAGCGAAGTTGCACTCCATCCTCCGGATCATCGCTCTTGCCCAGCACTCTTCCAGTGATCCGGGGAGGGGAAACAAAAGGTTCCACAAAAACACAACACTTATACTTTACATTCCTACTCTAAGCCTTAACAACACTATTCACAGGATATTTACACTTGACCGCCTCCCCCAGTGGATGCTAATAGACCCAGCGTTACCTGGGGAGCCAATTTTCAAATTTGCTTGCCCCAAAATTATGCGGACATCATGCCCTTGATGCACCTGTCAAGTTGTGCGGGATCGAGTGGGACCCATACATCTTCACAACACTCACACCATGGTCATCATCACATTTCTAGGTCATGGTCCTCATTTTAATCATGCAGGCTGAATCCCGTCGTGGCCATGGGGTGGGTTACCACAAGACGATGGGGGCATCTCAGGTGCAACCATGCCCACAGGTAAGCTTTAGTCCAACCCGGACGTTTCTCCGCCCCGCTCCCTTTGATTCCCTCCCCCCTGGTAGCCATCAGCTCTAATCCCGTACAACACTCTGGAAGGGGTCTCACTGGCTCCTCTGGCCTTCCTGGGTCGCCAAGGTCCTACCCGCCTTGGTCGCCCAACCAGACCCTCTCCCAGTTGCCTCCAGACACTGTCACCATTAGCCACCAGGTGGTGAATCGCCTTGAAGGGGGTCGCAATTCCCGCTCACCGTGAGCTTCAGCAATCCATGTGGACAAGCACATCATCCCCACCCACAAAACCCACATGACTCCCCCACCCCATCGGCCTTACATGTGACACCTGCATTTCTAACACTTCGCCGACCATGACCTTCCCTATTACCACACCATGTCCAATAAAAAAAACAATGTGTGCACCATACATTTCACTTCTTCACTTAAAACAACTCACACAGCACTTCTCACCCGATCCACGCACCAGCCATTGGACAGCCACTCGTGTCCGCTTTGTTTCCAATTACCCACTGTCCCGATTGTCACTCTAAAACCCAGCAGAACTTACAAACCCATGCCAATTTTCCCACAATTCATTTTTTTCCACTAAAGGAGGCACTTCGCCACAATCTCAGCGGCCGAGCATGGCCGTATATGCTCAGCCCAATCTAGTCTCCCCGACCCCCGACAGTGATCTCCGGACCCGACCTATGAAAGGGCATCTCGGATAGACCTGGCGGTTCAGCAGGAGGATTCACCCTCTCCGAGTCTAAAAGTCTATTGGAGGGTCCCTCCATCGCCGGGTACCGGCAATATCGTTGCATGTGTCCTCTTCGCCCGCACCGGAAACAACTCCCCATAAAAGGCCCCCGTGAGTATCGGTGAAATGTCTCTTCCGGTTCCGGACCCCCTCGGCCATAATCGAATTGCTCTATTGGCTGGGCTGGACCCCGCCGCTTTGGCGCACTAACTACCGGATTACCCTTTATCAAACTTAACAGTTTCTGGCAAATTTCCTGAAACATTTGGGTAATGCCAATTTCTCCCAGCCCCCCTCCCTGATCCTGGATCTCCGCCTGTCGGATAGTCACCGATGGCCTCTCTGGAACCCGACCCGGCCGACTCCACGAGGCCAGCCTGGCCGCGCACTCGGTGAACGGTGGGTGGATCCTGTAACTCCACTAGCGCTCGGACCTCAGGGTCAGGAAGAGCAGCTAAAAATTTCTAGAGTGCCAGTCTGTCCCACGCCTCCACTGTAAGGTCCCGATACGCGATCCTGACTGATTAGTAAATGTCCTGTGCCAGCTCCTGCACTGTCTCACCCGGCTTTAATCTGCGGTGCTGGAGCTGGGCCCGCACCAGATCACAGTTTGCTACAAACCCAAACCGACGGCTCAACGCCTCGCAAATGTGGGAGCTGGTCAACATCCCCTCCGCAATCACGTTTAACACATCTGCGGCTGGTCCCCGCAACGTTGCCACCAAATTCCCTGTACGTTCCCGCTCATTCCACCCGTTTAGTCGGGAAATGCACTCAAATTGCGTCAGAAAAGCTTCAACGCTCCCTGACCCGTCGAAATTTACCAGGGGTCAACTTTTACGGTGGCCCGCTTCTCAGTTTTTCCCTTGTCCGAATCCAGCCCAGGGATCAAACACCCTTGTGGCTGCGTATCCAATTTCGGAGCCCACTGTGGCCAAAGATGTTTTGTGGTGAGGGTCTTATGGGTCAATTTTGCCTCCTGTTCCAAACGTTGAATGGACCGATTCACCTCTTCCCGCAGGATCTTCTGGGCCCGCACAACCTCCTCCAAGGCTCCGTCGCGAGTTTGTAGCTGCTCCTCAACCAACCCGGACACTCTACATACAAAAGACGGCTCTACCAGGCCTTTATCCAAGACTTCATCTTGGCTCATAATTTTATCTTGTTCGTCCAAACGAGCCAACAATCCTTTTACCTCCTCCGCCAAATTCATCCCTTGCTTCCTCAGCTCTCCCCACTCTTCAACTTGCAGCTGCATACGAGCATCCACACAGGCACGATGACGTTCCAGGCTTTCATCCACTTTATCAACCCGAATGTTCGTTGCATCAATTTTATCTACCAATTTTTTCCGTATATTTTCCCCCTCCAGTGTAATTTCTACCTTTGTTTCCTCCAATCTATCCTCAAATTTACTTTGTATTTCTCCCAATTTAACATCCACACACTCCTGCATCTCAGTTTTCATTTTCTCCATCTTTTCCCCCAATTCATCCCTCATTAAATCAATCCGTGCACCCAACTGTTCCCCCATTACCCCCAATTGATCTGTCATTTCTGCCCCCTGTGCCGTCATTTTTGCCATTTGTGCCGTCATTTCTGCCCTCTGTGCCGTCATTTCTGCCCTCTGTGTCACGAATTGATTTTCCATTTGTACCGTGATGTCCGCTATTAAACGTTCCAACAGTGTCTGGATCGTCATCGCACCGGTTTCCGGCGCTGCCGGCTCTGTTACGGGCGATGAAGCACGGTCCACGCTCGGAATGGGGGAGGTTCCAACCCTACCCCCGTCTCTCCCCTCTTCCCCCGACTCGCTGCCAGACACGTGGCCTTCCTCCTCAAACATCTGCACATCCGCCATGGTGCAGAAGTCCCGTTTTCCGCCAATTAATTTAAATTTGAAAAATCCTGCCAAAATTTTCCCGCGCTCGTGCGCTTTTCTGTAATAATTTTATATTCCAATTCGTGGCGAGATTTTAATCCTGGTATATAATTTAGAGGGGTTCGAACATCCAACACCCTGACACCAATGTGACGTCCACGGGACTTGAACAGTCCCGCCAACGTAGAATGAGCCGAAACGATGGAGGTGGTTTATTTATTTATAACCCCAACATGGCGGTTCTAATCGCTCTACCGCAAACGGGACGAGGAAGGTGGCACGAGTCACTTTTCACTGAGTTGATGATGTTTATTCGTTTTTTATTATTACCAGAAATAACAAGACTCGGCAAGAAGAGGGATCCGGGGCGATTCGACGGGATGGTGTGGGATCGGGTGTGGGGAAAAAACACAGACAATTCCAATGAATATACAGATCTCAAACCTTCTAAGGCGCCAAGCACACACACACACACACACACACACACACACACACACACACACACACACACACACACACACACACACACACACACACACACACACACACACACACACACACACACACACACACACAGTAGCTATTTCTGGTGGTCAGGCTTGACCGTGGTGTGGACGCAACTGTCCCTGGATCGGCGTCGGACGAGCTGGCCTTGCTCTCGTCAGGGGGGCAGGAGAAACCGTGGTGCTGTGGACCTCCTGGTCTTGGCACAAGTCCGCTCACAGCCGCCAGGGAACCAGTTCTGGCGCCAAGTTGCGAGCAGGAGAGGGAGGCAGGTCTGCCCGCCGTTCGATCCCGTACTCCGAGTCAGCAGAACCCCAGAGCCAACCAACGTGAGGCACGAGGCTCGGCAAGGCTCCAGGACATGATCAAGAACACGATCGACTCAGCACAACAACCAGGACGCTCTCTGCCGCCACAGCTTCCACACCAAAAAAAACCACGATCTTTTTTGGTTGTAATCTTCTTCCTCTTCCTTTTCGACCCCGAACAGAACCTTTTTATCCTTCGTCCTCGTCACTCCCAATCGAGCCGTTTATTGGCCCACCGCCATCGCCTTCCGCCAATCGT
>NC_140965.1:95744489-95784489 GCF_056783735.1 Eptatretus burgeri | reverse complement strand
TATATATATATATATATATATATATATATATATATACTGCCTATGTATATATATATATATACTGTATGTGTATATATATATATACTGTATATGTATATATACTGTATATGTATATATATATATATCTATATACTGTATATGTTTATGTTTGTATATGTATATATATATATATATATATATATATATATATATATATATATATATATACTGTATATGTATATTTATGTATATGTATATGTATATATATATATACTGTATATGTATATGTATGTGTATATATATATATATATATATATATATATATATATATATATATATATGTATATGTATATATACTGTACATGTATATATATAGATATTATATATCATATATATGGTATATATATAGGCATTCAATGTCGTGCTCGAGTCTGTGATGGATCAGTGCCCCAGGAAAGATAGTCTTCTCATCTTGAGGGATTTCAATGCATCGACTGGAACTGATAGGGATGGTCATGAGACATGTGTTGGTCCCCATGGGTCAGGTACTATGAACCAGAATAGCACTAAGTTCCTTGACTTTGCAAGAAGTCATGGACTTAGGGTGGCTGGTTCATGGTTTCAGCGGCCACAAGCTCATCGCTGGACTTGGTATTCCAACGCTGGCGGTGTGGCAAAGGAGATTGACCATGTCCTCATTGACGGTCGTTGGAGGATCCTCCAGATGCTCCAGGTCTACCGGAGTGCTCAGTTCCTCAATACTGACCACAGGCTTGTTGTAGCAACTCTAAAGCTGCACCTTAAATCCTGGAGAATGGTACCATCCCAGCCTCGGCTGGATGTTGGCAAGCTCAGGGATGAGAGAGTAGCTGAGGAGTTTGCGAACAGGCTGAGTGGACACTTGGGGGGTCTGGGTGCTTTGGGGGGTCCTGAAGAGTTGTGGAGCGCCTTCAAGACCACCGTCCTTGATGTTGCCGGTGGATGTCTTGGAGCTCACCGCAGGGCAAAGAAGAATTTTGTCTCTCAAGGGACACTGGATACCATTGACCAGAGTCACAGGGCCAGGCTGAATGGCAGAGCTGAGCTGTTCAGGGAGCTGAGGCGTCAAACGGTACGTGCACTGAGGGTGGACAAGGAGGCCTTTGTGCGAGGAATCTGTGAGGGGGTAGAGCATCACCTGTGGACAGGTGATTCTCGTCCCGCTTACAGGGGAATTCGCGCTTTGCGTTCATCCAAGCCCATCCCTCGGAGCACTTCAGTTCGAGCAGAGAGTGGTAGGCTCTTGACAGAGGAGTCTGAAGTGAAGGCCCGCTGGGCCGGTTACTTTGAGCGGTTGTACCAGGCTGATCCCCCAGCTGTCGAGTTGGACGTCAAGGGTGTTACAATCCCTGTTGCTGACCCTCGAATCAACTGTGGTTCACCTTCGCTTGTGGAAACACGGGCTGCGGTGAACCAGTTGAAACGGGGCAAAGCTCCAGGGATCTGTGGCATCCATGCCGAACTTCTCAAGGCTGGTGGAAATGCTGCACTCGTGTCGTTGCATGCAGTTTTGTGCTCTGCCTGGAACACAGGCATCATCCCAACTGACTGGAAGAGGGGCCTTGTTGTCCCTCTCTGGAAAGGGAAGGGTGATCGCCGAGACTGCAACAACTACCGAGGGGTGACGCTGCTCTCAGTGCCGGGCAAGGTCTTTGCTCGGATAATTCTTGATAGGGTTCGCCACCACCTGCTTGAGCACCAGCGTCCAGAGCAGTCAGGCTTTACACCAAAGAGGTGAACGATTGACCGTATCCTTGCCCTTCGTGTCCTAACCGAACGCAGACGAGAGTTTCGGCAGGGGCTGCTTGTAGCCTATGTTGATCTATGTAAAGCGTTCGATTCAGTGAATCCGGATGTCCTCTGGAGGATTCTTGGTCTTCGTGGGGTGCCACCAAAACTGATCGATCTGATGTCTGAACTCTACTCTGGTACTGAGAGTGCTGTGAAGTGTGGTGGTATCATCTCTGACTTATTTCCAGTTGTTACTGGAGTTCGTCAGGGGTGTGTACTGGCCCCCACACTTTTCAGAACTTGTATGTACTGGATTTTAGGGAGGATGTCGGAGAGATCAAGCTGCGGTGCATCGTTTGGGAATATCAAGATCTCGGACCTTGATTTTGCAGATGATGCAGTCATCTTTGCGGAGACTTTAGACATCCTTTTGGGGGCCCTCGAGGTGCTGAATGAGGAGTCGGAGCCGCTGGGATTACGGGTTTCTTGGGTCAAAACTAAGATCCAGGCTTTCGGTGACATCTAGGATGCTGCTGTCCTGTCTGTGGCTGTTTGTGGTGAGGATGTTGAGGTCGTGGAGAGATTCACTTTCCTTGGCAGTGATATTCATGTCTCTGCTGGCTGTGAGTCAGAGGTCAATAGACGTCTGGGTCGGGCCTGGGGAGTCATGGATTCACTGGATCATGGGGTGTGGCGCTGCCGGTACCTGTGTAGGAGGACGAAAGTCCGAGTCTTCAGGTCCTTGGTACTTCCAGTCTTGCTCTATGGATGCGAGACTTGGACTCTGACCAAGGATCTGAGATGGAGACTTAATTCCTTTGGTACCAGGTCTCTTCGGAGAATCCTTGGCTATCGCTGGTTGGATTTTGTGTCCAACGAGCGGTTGCTGAGAGAGACTCGGATGAGATTTGTTACCTGCATAGTCCGTGAGCGTCAGTTGCGGCTGTATGGACATGTGGCTCGTTTTCCTGACGCTGATCCTGCTCACCAGATTCTCTCAGCGAGGGAGTCTCATGAGTGGAGGAGGCCAGTGGGCCGACCACATGCCTCGTGGTTGCAGCAGGTTGACTATCATCTCAAGGAGATGGGGATGGGCCTGGCATCTGCCTGGGGGATGGCCAGACGGAGGCCCCTGGAGTACCGGCGGAAAGTGGACGCAGCAACGCGCTGTTCTGGCACATGCTCCCATACCTGACCTGACCTGATATATATATATATATATATATATATATATATATATATATATATATATATATATATATATATATATATTATGTATATGTATATATATATATATATATATGTATATATATATATATTATGTATATGTATATATATATATATATATATGTATATATGTATATATATATATGAACTATATATATATGTATATATGTATATATGTATATATATATATGAACTATATATATATATATATATATATATATGTATATATACTGTATATGTATATATACTCTATATGTATATATACTGTATATGTATATATATATACTGTATATATATATATATATATATATATATATATATATATATATATATATATATATATATATATATATATATATATATACTGTATATATAGAAGAGCTCGGGCTCGGCGTGACACCGTCTTTCCTTCCGTGTCCGTCTACCCTGTTGTGTGACTATATGTCTCTTATTTACATACTATTGGAATATACCTTTAGACTGCTGAGACCCCTTTGACCTTTGATGACCCTCGAACACTCCGAGGACTCTTAAGATGGAGAAGACCCAAGAGACCCTGAGAACCCAATGACCGAAAAGACCCAAAAGTCCCAAAAGACCTTGAAGACACAAAATACACTGAAGACCCATAAGCCCAAGAAGACCCAAAAGTGACAAAAGACTCATACGTCCCAAAAGACCCAAAATATCCAAAAAACCACAGACACTTTAGACCCCTTCGACCTAAACACTATTTTGACCCCTTACACCCTTCAGACAGATTAGACAGCTTAGACCATTGACCAGTTTGACCACTTGGTCCCTCATATCACAAAGGAATTTTCAAATAAATACAATATCAGCAATATTACAAACAAGAAGAAGATGTCATGCAGAGCATGACACTTGCAAAATCCAGAAAACAAATTTGACCAAAAAATGATTGATTGTTGAATTCAATGATGAAATATGCAACACCTCTTCAAATTTCAAGTCAATCTGTTGAAAATTGACAATTTTAGAAATTCGGTCTATGTTGTCCTTTTGGCCGATGTTGATCTTGAAAATAATTGGTGTTTGAACTCAGTGACCTGATATGCAAATCCTCTTCAAATTTCAAGTCAATCTGATGAAAATTGACAATTTTAGAAATTCGGTCTATGTTGTCCTTTTGGCTGATGTTGATCTTGAAAATAATTGGTGTTTGAACTCAGTGACCTGATATGCAAATCCTCTTCAAATTTCAAGTTAATGAGACGAAAATGAAGGATTTTGGAAAGACCTCCTTAGTTGTTGACCTTTGGTTCTATGTTGACCTTAAAAAAATAATTAGCTAGTTGAATTCAATGACCTGAAATATAAATCCTCTTCAAATTTCAAGCCAAGCAGATGAAAATTGAGGACTTTAGAAATACCACCTTAGTTGTTGACCTTGGGACTATGTTAACCTTTTGGTCTATGTTGACCTCAAAATAATTGGCTGGTTGAATTTAGTGACCTGAAATGTAAATCCTCTTCAAATTTCAATTCAATCAGATGAAAATTGGCAATTTTAGAAATTCGGCCTATGTTGACCTTTTGGCCGAGGTGGACCTCAAAAATAATTGGTGGTTTTATTCAGTGTCCTGATTGGGAAAATCCTCTTCAAATTTCATGTCAATCGGATGAAAATTGAGGATTTTAGAAATCTCACCTAAGTTGTTGACCTTGGGACTAGGTTGACCTTTTGTTCCATGTTGGCCTCAAAATTAATTGGTTGGTTGAATTGAGTGACCTGAAATATAAATCCTCTTTAAATTTCAAGTCAATCGGATGAAAATTGAGGATTTTAGAAATCTCACCTATGTTGTTGACCTTTGGCCTTTGTTGACCTTTTGACCTCAAAAACAATAGGCTTCTTCCTTTTGGCAAACTCTTCCATGTGATCAAGTTTCATGAATATAGGTTTAAAATTGCGACCTGTAGACGACACATAGACAGACAGACAGACAGAATAACAAAATCGACGAACCAATATACTTGAAAAATATACTCGATTTTGCAAGTCATAAATTTGTAGAAAAGAAATGTTTGTATTACGATTGGTGTAAATCATGCCAACACAACAAATCGAGGACGTCAATCTCTGCAACAACATGTGGAGAGGTGAGCGTAGTGAGCCGAACTATGCCAGCCTATATTTAAAATGTGCTCGGTCTCGCCGTGAGCCCATCCTTCCTTCCCTCTGTTCGTCCATCCGTCCTTCCGTCCGTCTACATGTCTATTATTTACGTATGATTGGAATGTACATTTGGACCCTTTAGACTGCTGAGATCCCTTAGACCTTTGAAGACCCTCTAACACTCTGAGGACTCTTTAGACCCCAAAGACATAAAACCCCAAAGACCCCCTCTCACTGCCTTCCCTCCCTCTCACTGTTTTCCCTTCCCTCCCCTCTCACTGCATTCCCTTTCCTCCCCTGATGCTGCATTCCCTTCCCCTCATGCTATCCTCCTCCGAAACCCCCTCCCCTTTCCACTCCCATGGACATCTGGCGGTCTCCGCATGCTGTATTAACATGTTGTTTTAACGTCCCCATTTCATTCAATCCTGTACTCCCCCCCTCCAATTCTCCACAAGTCCAAAGGCAAGTCAAGAACCCCTCCTCTAATGCTTACATCCTCCCAAACCCCCTCCCACTTCCTCCTCTCCTCCTCGCTCCATCTCCCTCCCTGTCCCAGAGTGTATAGCGATGATTGGTGAGGCGTCACTCTCCACACCCACCCCTCCTCGATCTTCACCCCTTCCTTACTCGCCCCCTTCCTCACCCCTCCTAGCTCTCCCACCCCTCATCCCTTCATACTACCCCCTACCTCCTCTCTCCCTCCTCCTCTCTCCACCCTTTCCTCCCTGCTCTATACGTTCCCTCCCTCACTCTTCCACCTTTCCTCCCCCTTATCCCCACAACTTCCCCTCTGTTGAGGGGACGATTTAGGACTGACTGTTTCGTTTTGAATTTCAAACAGCTTCACCAGAGAGTAGCATGTATGAATCAGACACAGAGTGAGCTTACCGGAGGAGTGCAAATGTCACTACATGTACGAGCACACGTGCATGCAGGCAGGTCTTTGCCAGGTAGATAGTGTGGGTCTTAAATTCTCCCAGGCGGTTTTATATAGAACACGGTGGTAAAAAAGAAAATGTTGCTGTTTGGGTATGTTTTATTGACCTTCCCTTCTGCTCATGCTGTCTTCCCTTCCCCCACCCCTCTGCATTCCCATTCTCTCCTCTCCCATCTCTCTCTCTCTCTCTCTCTCTCTCTCTCTCTCTCTCTCTCTCTCTCTCTCTCTCTCTCTCTCTCTCTCTCTCTCTCTCTCTCTCTCTCTCTCTCTCTCTCTTTCTCTCTTTCTCTCTTTCTCTCTTTCTCTCTTTCTCTCTTTCTCTCTTTCTCTCTTTCTCTCTTTCTCTCTTTCTCTCTTTCTCTCTTTCTCTCTTTCTCTCTTTCTCTCTTTCTCTCTTTCTCTCTTTCTCTCTTTCTCTCTTTCTCTCTTTCTCTCTTTCTCTCTTTCTCTTTCTCTCTTTCTCTCTTTCTCTCTTTCTCTCTTTCTCTCTTTCTCTCTTTCTCTCTTTCTCTTTCTCTCTTTCTCTCTTTCTCTCTTTCTCTCTTTCTCTCTTTCTCTCTTTCTCTCTTTCTCTCTTTCTCTCTTTCTCTCTTTCTCTCTTTCTCTCTTTCTCTCTTTCTCTCTTTCTTTCTCCCCCTCTTTTCTTTTTCACCCCCTCTGAGTGTTCCCGTCAGCAAAGTAACGGCTGGTATTTGCACGTGTGTATGTATTATCTATATGTACATATCTATGGCCAATGAAGACCGAGAGATAATGGTTGCTGAAAGCAACCTCAAAATAGAAATGACAGCAAGAAAGTTAATAATAATAATAAAAAAACGATGCCAAAGGCTACAAAGGGAGAAAACAAAACCGCATGTTTGAAAATAACCTGAAAATATTCTACTGCAAACAAGGTGAAAAATAAACAATCTGTCAAATCCCCCCAATTAAGATAAACTTGAAAATTTCTGGAGAGGAATCTATGAGGACCCAAATGAACACAACAAAGAGGCATGTTGGATCCAAAAGTTGGAGGAAAAAAACATCTAAAACAAGTAAAAAACACATAAAATGTCATCATCCACGTTGTTTTAGTAATTTTGCTGTACGGAGTTAAAGGGTTCGCCATATTTATGTACAACTAAAATGGCCGCCAGTCTACCAGTCGATCAGAACCATCTTTGATCAGATTGCAAAATAAAGTGAGGTGCACGTGCCTGCCATCATGTACTGTGCTTGTGCCAAGTTTGAATAAAATCGGACCTTGCATGTGTGAAAAATCGTTGGGGACGCATTTAAGTAACAAAATGGCCACCAGTTGATCATCTTTGATCTGGTCTCGAAAAAAAAACTGATGTGCATACTGTATATAAGCCATCATTCATTATCTGGGTGCCAAGTTTGAACAGCATTTGTAAATGCATGTCCGAAAAATGGTTGAGGACGTGTTCAACATCGAGTTTTTCACAACTAAAATTGCCGCCAGTCTACCGGTCGGCCATCTTGCATCTGATCTCGAAAAAAAAATGGCATGCTTATGTAAGCCATCATTCCTTATGTGTGTGCCAAGTTTTAACAACATCGGTAAATGCTTGTCCGAGAAATGGTTGAGGACGTGTTCAACATCAGGTTTTTTTGCAACTAAAATGGCCGCCGGTCAGCAATCTTGGATCTGATCTCGAAAAAAAAAATGATTTGCTTATGTAAGCATTCATTAATTATCTGTGTTCCATGTTTGTACAAGATCGGTAAATGCATGTCCAAGAAATGGTTGAGGATGTGTTCAACAATGGGATTTTTTAATAACTAAAATGGCTGCCAGTCGGCCGTCTTTGATCGCATTGCGAAACAAAATGATGTACATATGTATACCATCATGTTTTGTCTTTCTGCCTAGTACAAATAAAATCGGTCCATACATGTCTGAGATGTGGTTGTGGACGCACACACGCACGCATGTACAGACACGAAATTTGAGACCAAATCCATAAGCCCCCGTTTCGGACTAAGTCCATTGAACAATATACCACCAACTACTAAACAAGGCCATACTCAAACTGCAATACGAGAAGAACCAAATTATCCACAGTATGGATAAACTACAAGAAAGCTTTTGATAGTGTTCCACACTAAAGGATAAAATGCATGCAATTGTACAAGGTCAATCCCCAAAGAATCCAACGGATAGAGAAAGCAATGTATCTTTGGAATACTACATTGACACTGCAGGACTCAGAAGGAAAGATCAAAATACCAAGGGTGAATATATGATACAGGATCTTCCAGGGAGGCAGTCTTTCACCCCTCCTCTTTTGCTTGGCCCTGGACCCACTGAGCAACATCATTAATGAGAAAGGACATGGATACACCCTCATGTCCAATAAGAGAAAGTCCAAAAAGACAGGAAAGGTGACGCATCCATTGTGCATGGATGATTTAAAACTCTCTGCACTAAATGTCAAATGGAATTTGGCCCAGATAAGTGTGTCAAGTGCACATTCGTACAAGGTAGACCAACAAAAATGGACAACATAAAAATCGACACGAATACAACAATACAGAAGCTGGACAACGAAGCATCATACAAATACCTCAGAGTCGTAGAACCGCCACCAAATATGTCACAAACAAATGTGTATAACAATTACAAAGAATAGAATGAGGCTGATCCTGAAAACATAACCCTCTCCAAGGAACAAAATCAAAGCCACATAAACCAATTCACAATACCAGTATTCCAGTACAGCTGCAGACTAATATAACTGGCCACAAGAGGAAATCAACAAACTAGATATCAAAACAAGGAAACACCTCACTATCCACAAAATGTTTTACAAAAAGCAATGCATCCTGAGAATGTAGCTGCCGAGACGAGAAGAAGGTAGTGATTTAATGGAACTCAACCAAGTGCACAGACTGACAACAGTATAATTGGCTGAGTACGTGAAAAGTTCAACAGTTTACTGAATCCAATTTGTACACAAATACTACAAACCAGATAAGGTATCCCTAACCCACTGAGCAAAACATTTCCAAAGATCGGTGTGAATGGAAGATATCAGACGCTAAACTGAAACAGCATGAAATACAGTCACAATGAGAGCAAAAAAGGCAAAAGAAAAATATAAAACGAAATCTCAACAGATGTACAAGAACTGGGAAAACGATAAAAGAGCAGGAAGTTATCAAAAAAATAGTACCGCTGCACCTGTAGCTTATCTGGGACCTTGCCTAATGCTGAAACCAAAATTTGGTAGCATTCTGACTGGTGGATCTGGAGAAGAAGATTTATGAAGGAATTTATGCAATTTTCCAAAAAATTTATAAAGACCACCATTTTGACACACTTTCGGTCACGTGATCGGCATGACCTCCATAATTTAACATCCCTACCTTGGCCTAATGCTAAAACCAAAATTAAGTACCATTCTGACTGGTAGGTCTGGAGAAGGTTTTTGAACGAATTTACGTGACCGCCATTTTGACACATTTCTGGTGATGTGATCGGCATGACCTCCGCAACATTTCACATCAGGACCCTGTCCTAATGTTGCAACCAAAATTTGGAAGCATTCTGACTGGTGGGTCTGGAGAAGAAGATTTTGAAGGAATTTAATAAGTCTGCCATTTTGTCCTACTTAATGTCACTTGACCAGAACGAGCTTTGCAATCCCTGTTACCAGTGAGGAGTGGAACCTTGCTGCCAAATTTCAGCCAGATCAGCCCAGCGGTTTGGTCAGAGATGTCGAAATAGGAGCCAGATGGACAGACAGATGGATTGTGCATGATGACAATACCTTATCTGGAATTCCAACTTCAGATAAACTAAAAAATGGTTGGACAGATTGGGTACAGACAAAGTAGGCTCAATGGAATGGCTAAAAAGAGGTCAGCTCAACTAGGATGTAGAACAAATCATAATTAATGCCCAAGACCGAGGACACTTATACCAATGACTTCAAGAAAATGGCAGGACTGAGTTGATCAGACAAGTGTAGTTTCTGCAAGGTACAAACAGAAAGTATGAGCCACATCCTATTGTGATCTAAAAACTCATGTCAGAACAGCTATATACCCAAAGGCACAACAAGGTATGTCGAGGAATCAACTGGTACATCTGCAAAAATCTCAACATCCCATTTCCAAAAAAATTATGAAACATGACCCAAAAGCAATTGCTGAAAACAAAGTAATGCTCATCCCCATCAAGCAGGAACATAAAAAAAACAAAGCATTGCGACCGGATATAGTACAGAGGTACCAAAAAAAAGAAGAAGGCATTGCCAATTCAGTTGTCAATACCCAGTGATTTTGGCTAAACAACACAGAAATCAAGAAAATGACTGAATACCAAGACCTGAAAAATAAGATCAAGAGGTCTTGGAAGCTGAAGGGCATCGTATTTGCACCAGGGATAATTGGAGCAACAGGAATAAAAAGAAGAACGAAGCTGAGATTTTAAAAACCATCCCCAGGAATATTACCACTAACGAACTACAATTGGAAGCAGTCCAGGTTTCACTATGTCTGGTGTTGGCTAAATGGTTTGGGTGGTGGCCGTTGGATCCTCGGGTCCTGAGTTCAAATCCCGCTTAGCTGTTGAATTAATACCAGGTGGGGTTAACTCGACTTGTCATCCTCCCGAGGTCGGCAAAATGAGTGCCAGCAAGCTGGTATCCTGTGTCAGAGTGGCGACCCATCCTGGATTGTGTCAAATATCCAAGGAGACTGCTTAGGCAGCACCAACGCTCTGCACAGAGTATGGTCCCAATCTCCTCCTCTCTCCAGGTTTCAGTGACGATCCTAAAAAGAGAGCCCTCAGAACAAAACTCTGAGAACAACAAAGTTGAACAGCTTGGTTCATCAACTGTGATCCCTTACTGAAGCGGAAGTGGATACTTTGAGTCCCGTGAGGACTGCATTCCATCTCTTCAAACCAACAAATGGAGATAATAACCAATGACACGTACACACGTACACACACGTACACACACGTACACACATATTGCATACAATGTGCTTCTTTGTTATTAATATTTTTATGCTTTCCTGGTTTTAGGTTTGGTGCTTGCATTATGCTTCCTGCCAGCATCACGTGGTACGTAATCACACAGCACATTAATTTATGGCATTGGCACAATTGAACTTGAAAATGTTTTCAATATTGGTAAATTATTGAGTGATGAGGATGAAAATGACAGAGGATGGTGAAGTAAAACCAAAGGAAGAAAGGAGATCATTCATTGGCACAAAGGTTTAGAATGGGGGATGGGGGGGGTGGGGGTGTGCATTGACCACGTGGCTACGAAACGACGATATTGATGCACCAAATTAATGTAACACCACAAAATTGATGCTTCAACAAGAAAACTGATCGCCAAACTGAAAATAATGGTTTCTATTTGGAAACTTTCATTTCTTCCGTAATTCTCCATTTGATGGCAGTTCGACAAGTTAAATAAATCATGCATGCCTTGATTGTGTTTTTGTGTCCATGTCGGTTATCCTATATGCTGTTGAAACCTCCATCAAATGTGCAACTGCCAAGTGCAAAATTCTCACGCTGAGTATTAGAGCATAAACATGTCACTGGTTATGTAAATAGAACAAAAGCTTCCCCAGGAAGTCTCAATTCATTACATATATACACTGTATGTATCCTGTATGTAGATAGCCAATAAGTGATTCGACGGATTTCATAAGAGCAATAGCATGATGTGACGTCGTGACATGCGCATGTCCACCACATCCCCTCCAATGTTGGAAGCTTCCATAGGAATACTCAGATAGATGAGAAACTGAGATTTACAGGTCACAACTAATGGACAGTGGACCATGGTTTCTCCCTTGTGGCAATACAGGATTCGACAAAGTTTTCCGTTTGAATATGATTATTTCAGTGTACACATTCACTAACTCATTATTGCCCCTGTTTATTGGAGTGATTTGATCCTAAACAGCCATGGATTACAAGAGAGTGTGCTACTTCACCAACTGGAGCCAATACCGCCCGGGATCTGCAAAATTCTTACCAGCAAATGTTGATGCTCACCTGTGCACCCACATCTTCTATGCTTTTGCCACTATAAATAACAACAATGAGGTGGCCACACGAGAACGGAATGATGAAACTCTCTACCACGACATGATGCAGCTGAAGAATGTGTAAGTAATGAATATCAATTAATTTACATATCAATTTTTTTCTGAAGTTCCTTAAAAGCCCTTTTTCAGTATAATTCCTTCAATAAAGTGTCAACAACCAAAATGCCCTCACATGGTGTGTGGAAGATGAAAATTATTTTGATCACTATGTACTGTACTTGAAAACCTCACACAATTGTAGTTTGAATCTGGTTGTAGTTCTTCAAGTCAGCAATGTTTGGAAAGTATGACAATGTCATAATGTCATGAGAAAAAAAATGAAAGGAAGCAAATGAAGTGAAATATTTAAGGGGAAGAGAAAAGGAAAGGAAATTATGAGAAGAGGAGGAACTCAAACGATGGGGGAATGAAAGGGAAGAGGGAAGGGGAGGATTCCACCATTTTGTACATGAAATATCGTTATAGAAATGACTGAGGGGTAAAGAGCTTTAGTTTATACGAGTGATTTCATAGTAGATGTCAGAATAAGCATGATGTAATTAAACAGAGTGTGTTGAGTCGTGTTCAGAAGCTCTTGTCTTTTCACCCTTATGTCTGTTTCTAAGGCCCCATCTCCCTCTCCCTACACTCTGCAACATACCTTAAGTGATCTGTCTACTGGTATTTTTCCATTCCGTCCATTTAGCAGAACTGTAAGAAAGGTCATTGCACGATCTGATAATGGGCTTCCCTCACAGGCCAGCAGCAAGCTAGACCCAGAAATGGAAATTACTGGCCTGTCACAGAAAATCAGTACATTCGCAGGATCCTCATGTGACATCGGAGAGGATATAGTAGAGAATGCTGGTGGTGTGAAGATCCTGCGCTATTGTGGAGATACCATGCTGTGTTGTAGAGATGCTGCACTGTGTTGTGGATATCCTGTGCTGCAGTGTGGAAATCTTGTGCTGTGGTGTGATCACTCTGCATGGAGATCAAACTGCATGAGGATCTTACTGTGTAGCGATTGTGCTGTGTGGAGATCGCACTGCATGGGCATTGCACTGCGTGGGATCGCGCTGCGTGGGGATCGTGCTGTATGGGGATTGCACTGCATGGCCATCGCGCTGCGTGGGATCGCGCTGTGTGGGATCGCGCTGTGTGGGATCGCGCTGCGTGGGATCGCGCTGTGTGGGATCGCGCTGTGTGGGATCGCGCTGTGTGGGATCGCGCTGCGTGGGATCGCGCTGTGTGGGATCGCGCTGTGTGGGATCGCGCTGTGTGGGATCGCGCTGTGTGGGATCGCGCTGTGTGGGATCACGCTGTGTGGGATCGCGCTGTGTGGGATCGCGCTGTGTGGGATCGCGCTGTGTGGGATCGCGCTGTGTGGGATCGCGCTGTGTGGGATCGCGCTGTGTGGGATCGCGCTGTGTGGGATCGCGCTGTGTGGGATCGCGCTGTGTGGGATCGCGCTGCGTGGGGATCGTACTGCGTGGGGATCGCGCTGCATGGGGATGGTGCTGTATGGGGATCGCGCTGCATGGGGATCGTGCTGTATGGGGATCGCGCTGCATGGGGATCGTGCTGTATGGGGATCGCGCTGCATGTGGA
The DNA here is from genome assembly GCF_056783735.1 of Eptatretus burgeri. Classification (NCBI taxonomy): domain Eukaryota; kingdom Metazoa; phylum Chordata; class Myxini; order Myxiniformes; family Myxinidae; genus Eptatretus; species Eptatretus burgeri. The sequence continues at coordinate 95,770,756 of NC_140965.1, read as the reverse complement.
TCGCGCTGTGTGGAGATCGCACTGCATGCGCATTGCACTGCGTGGGATCGCGCTGCCTGCGTGGGATCGCGCTGTGTGGAGATCGCGCTGCGTGGGATCGTGCTGTGTGGAGATCGTGCTGCGTGGGGATCGCGCTGCGTGTGGATCGCGCTGCATGTGGATCGCGTTGTGTGGAGATCGCGCTGTGTGGGATCGCGCTGCGTGGAGATCGCGCTGCGTGGGGATCGTACTGCGTGGGGATCGCGCTGAATGGGGATCGTGCTGTATGGGGATCGCGCTGCGTGGGGATCGCGCTGCGTGTGGATCGCGCTGCATGTGGATCGCGTTGTGTGGAGATCGCGCTGTGTGGGATCGCGCTGCGTGGAGATCGCGCTGCGTGGGGATCGTACTGCGTGGGGATCGCGCTGAATGGGGATCGTGCTGTATGGGGATTGCACTGCATGGCCATCGCGCTGCATGTGGATCGTGCTGTGTGGAGATCGCACTGCATGGGCATTGCACTGCGTGGGATCGCGCTGCCTGCGTTGGATCGCGCTGCGTGGGATCGCGCTGTGTGGAGATCGCGCTGTGTGGAGATCGCGCTGTGTGGGGATCGCGCTGTGTGGAGATCGCGCTGTGTGGGATCGCGCTGTGTGGGATCGCGCTGTGTGGGATCGCGCTGTGTGGGATCGCGCTGTGTGGGATCGTGCTGTGTGGGATCGCGCTGTGTGGGATCGCGCTGTGTGGGATCGCGCTGTGTGGGATCGCGCTGTGTGGGATCGCGCTGTGTGGGATCGCGCTGTGTGGGATCGCGCTGTGTGGAGATCGTGCTGCGTGGGGATCGTACTGCGTGGGGATCGCGCTGCGTGTGGATCGCGCTGCATGTGGATCGCGTTGTGTGGAGATCGCGCTGCATGTGGATCGCGCTGCGTGGAGATCGCGCTGTGTGGAGATCGCGCTGTGTGGAGATCGCGCTGTGTGGAGATCGCGCTGTGTGGAGATCGCGCTGTGTGGAGATCGCGCTGCATGTGGATCGCGCTGCGTGGGATCGCGCTGTGTGGAGATCGCGCTGCATGTGGATCGCACTGCGTGGGATCGCGCTGTGTGGAGATCGCGCTGCGTGGGGATCGCGCTGTGTGGAGATCGCGCTGCATGTGGATCGCGCTGCATGGGATCGCGCTGTGTGGAGATCGCGCTGCATGTGGATCGCGCTGTGTGGGATCGCGCTGTGTGGAGATCGCGCTGCGTGGGGATCGTGCTGCATGGAGATCACGCTGCGTGGAGATCGTGCTGCGTGGGAATCGCGCTGCGTGGAGATCGCACTGCGTGGGGATCGCGCTATGTGGGGATCGCGCTGTGTGGGATCGCGCTGCGTGGGGATCGCGCTGCGTGGAGATCACGCTACGTGGGATCGCGCTGTGTGGAGATCGTGCTGCGTGGGGATCGTACTGCGTGGGGATCGCGCTGCGTGGGGATCGTGCTGCGTGGAGATCGCGCTGCGTGGGATCGCGCTGCGTGGGATCGCGCTGCGTGGGGATCGTGCTGCGTGGAGATCGCGCTGCGTGGGATCGCGCTGCGTGGGATCGCGCTGCGTGGGATCGCGCTGTGTGGGGATCGCGCTGTGTGGAGATCGCGCTGTGTGGAGATCGCGCTGTGTGGAGATCGCGCTGTGTGGAGATCGCGCTGCGTGGGGATCGTACTGCGTGGGGATCGCGCTGCGTGGGATCGCGCTGTGTGGAGATCGCGCTGCGTGGGGATCGCGCTGCGTGGAGATCGCGCTGCGTGGGATCGCGCTGCGTGGGATCGCGCTGTGTGGAGATCGCGCTGCATGTGGATCGCGCTGCGTGGGATCGCGCTGCGTGGGATCGCGCTGTGTGGAGATCACGCTGCGTAGGGATCGCGCTGCGTGGAAATCGCGCTGCGTGGGATCGCGCTGTGTGGAGATCGCGCTGTGTGGAGATCGCGCTGTGTGGAGATCGCGCTGTGTGGAGATCGCGCTGCATGTGGATCGCGCTGTGTGGAGATCGCGCTGCATGTGGATCGCGCTGCGTGGAGATCGCGCTGCGTGGGATCGCGCTGTGTGGAGATCGCGCTGCATGTGGATCGCGCTGCGTGGGATCGCGCTGCGTGGGATCGCGCTGTGTGGAGATCGCACTGCGTGGGGATCGCGCTGTGTGGAGATCGCGCTGCATGTGGATCACGCTGCGTGGAGATCGCGCTGTGTGGAGATCGCGCTGCATGTGGATCGCGCTGTGTGGGATCGCGCTGTGTGGAGATCGCGCTGCGTGGGGATCGTGCTGCATGGAGATCACGCTGCGTGGAGATCGCGCTGCGTGGAGATCGCGCTGTGTGGAGATCGCGCTGTGTGGAGATCGCGCTGTGTGGAGATCGTGCTGCGTGGGGATCGTACTGCGTGGGGATCGTGCTGCGTGGGGATCGCGCTGCATGTGGATCGCGCTGTGTGGAGATCGCGCTGCATGTGGATCGCGCTGCGTGGAGATCCCGCTGCGTGGGGATCGTACTGCGTGGGGATCGTGCTGTATGGGGATCGTGCTGTATGGGGATTGCACTGCATGTGGATCGCGCTGCGTGGAGATCGCGCTGCGTGGGGATCGTACTGCGTGGGGATCGTGCTGTATGGGGATCGTGCTGTATGGGGATTGCACTGCATGTGGATTGCGCTGCGTGGAGATCGCGCTGCGTGGGGATCGTACTGCGTGGGGATCGTGCTGTATGGGGATCGTGCTGTATGGGGATTGCGCTGCATGTGGATCGCGCTGTATGGGGATTGCGCTGTATGGGGATCGTGCTGTATGGGGATTGCACTGCATGTGGATCGCGCTGCGTGGGGATCGTACTGCGTGGGGATCGTGCTGTATGGGGATCGTGCTGTATGGGGATTGCGCTGCATGTGGATCGCGCTGTATGGGGATTGCGCTGTATGGGGATCGTGCTGTATGGGGATTGCACTGCATGTGGATCGCGCTGCGTGGAGATCGCGCTGCGTGGGGATCGTGCTGTATGGGGATCGTGCTGTATGGGGATTGCGCTGCATGTGGATCGCGCTGTATGGGGATTGCGCTGTATGGGGATCGTGCTGTATGGGGATTGCACTGCATGTGGATCGCGCTGCGTGGGGATCGTACTGCGTGGGGATCGTGCTGTATGGGGATCGTGCTGTATGGGGATTGCACTGCATGTGGATCGCGCTGCGTGGAGATCGCGCTGCGTGGGGATCGTACTGCGTGGGGATCGTGCTGTATGGGGATCGTGCTGTATGGGGATTGCACTGCATGTGGATCGCGCTGCGTGGAGATCGCGCTGCGTGGGGATCGTGCTGTATGGGGATTGCGCTGCATGTGGATCGCGCTGTGTGGAGATCGCGCTGCGTGGGGATCGTACTGCGTGGGGATCGTGCTGTATGGGGATTGCACTGCATGGCCATCGCGCTGCATGTGGATCGCGCTGTGTGGAGATCGAGCTGTTCTTCGTGGTCCAATGCACAGCTCTGTGGACAAATTCCACCAGTCTCTCAAATCTGTATCTTCAATCTCCTGCTGTGCCCCGTGTTTACCACTTGAGTGAGAGGCCATTAAGTTAAATAATAAAGTCGTCGATATTCTGAGGTCATGTTTAGGGAATTTTTTTAACGTTCATTTTTTCTGTTTGTGTCTCCGCTTGTGGCTGTATTGTCTTCTCCTTGTTTCTTATTGTTAATAACCCTAATCGATGAGAACCTGTTTTGTCACCATTGGAGGTGGGGGCGTGGAACTCCAAGCATGTTTCATTAATTGGTCACTTGAACCCGTATGTGGGAACAATTGGGAATCTTGGCACACGAAGGAGCCATTTTTGAAAGTCAAACTGTCCTTCAGCATCACTTGGCCAAATTTGGGAGGGAAGATTTGGAATGGTTCTTCAATTTGGGAGGATATGTTTCTTAAACCACCGACATGCATGCAAATCACTTGCAGACCATATCCTACCCACCTGGTGGTTTGACTTGGTGTAGCTATGATCCAGTGTGGCAGGAGTCATGCCCTTTAAGTTGGTCATGGGAGCACTGAGCCAGAAATATGGTTTGACATGGTGCACAGGTAGTAAACTTGAGCTGTTTAGATTGGATCAGATTATTGGCCTGTCTATAAACCATTTGATTGGTGCTTTATTGGCAGGGTATTGCATCAATAAGTGCACTGTCCATCAAATGTAAATTTAAACTGAGGTCTTGTCTTCTAGTATTAGTTACTCATTGACAATAAACACCTCTGAGTTTCTTTTAAGGGAGATTAAATTAATTGTAATTGACATCTTGGCCAAATTTCAATTTCCTGTCCTGATGATCCAAGTGGCTCATGCTATTAGCTGTCATGGGGGGCGTTGAAGTACATTCATTTTACCAAAGGACAGTTCACTGCATCAAAGTACTGTTCTTTGTCCAACCCATGCCCCCCTCTTTCCCTCTTTCTATGCAAATAACCTTGCTATAGAAAGCTATGATTGTGAAACAGAACTCAGAGAAGGAAATTCACAGGTGCTCATCTTGGTGTTTCTCTGTGCATTTGTTTATTTTTGTGTACACATACATAAATGGTTAAACTCTCACGGGGACTGGAGTGACATTCAATTCCACTTGAGGTTTGAGTTATTCCGCCAAAACATGAGCAAATAACTTTGCTTTATAAATCGCAGCAATGTTAAATCCAATGCCTGAATAAACTAACTCAGAACATCATTAATAAGAGTCATAATTCGAACTGCCACATTATAACTGCTGGTTGTGATGACCGGGTACTAAGACGTCTCACTTTGATTGGACACCGACCCTGACCCATGACGTTTTTTTTATTATTATTCAATTGAATTTAGAATGGGAGCAGAATAAATTCGATTCAAATCAAGTGGAAGACCAAATGGGTGCATTGGAGTAATCAGAAGGAACCCAAAGAAGCAAAAACAAAGATGAAGTCATCAGGAGGAACCTGGATAGGATTTGCATTTCAGCTGCTACTCCTCTACCCACAATCTCATCCATGCACAGCCAAGTGAGCCTTATTCCGAAAAAAAAAAATTAAAAATAACCCAAATCAAATATTAAATAATTCTGGCTGCTGGACCATGCATCCCATTAAGTTGAAATTTAAAACATGTCTTCCACGTCACTACTAGATTATAATTGTGAAGTTTCACATTGAATGATTCAGCGGTTCCAGAGAAAACATTATTTCATATTTTTCTTCAAACCAATATGGCTGCCAAGCCATGTGACTGATCAATTCTTCTTTAATAAACTTATACACCCATGGCTTCGGAAACATTTCTGTGAAGTTTACTCTTGATCTGTCCAGTCGTTCTGGAGAAGAAGATTTTTTTAAATGAGTTTTCGGGTAAATCCAATATAGCTGCCAAATCATGTGACTTATGACATCATTTGTGTGAACGTTTTGTTCCTCATGGATAGGTGGTCATATGTGTAAGGTTTCGCCTTGATCTGTTCAGCGACTTCAGAGAAGAACATTTTTCAAGGTTTTGTTTTTTAACAACATGGCTGCCAAATCCCGTTACCGATGACGTCATGAAATGTTTTTCTATGGACAATTTTATCCCTAGATGACCCTCAAAAATGTTGATACTGATCAGATATAGCAATCAACATATGCAATTATGACGTCATAATGAAGGCACCTATGATGTCATTAAAAAATCAGCCTTATTCCCCATGTGGAGTACTTGCCGTATGCCAAGTTTCAATGTTTTCCTTGGTGCGGTTTCAGATACAGAGGTCCAAAGCTTTTCCGTTTTTCCAACATGGCTGCCACACCACGTGACCTATGACATCACAATTATCAACACAACATTCTACATGAGTAGTCGCACCAATGGTGAAAATTTTGTCTTAATCTGACAAGCTATTACAGAAAAAAACAAACCCACTAAAGTTCGGTGCAGACAAACAAACAAGCAAACAAACAAACGGATCCAAATGCAATACTTTCTCCTCCGGCGAGGTTAATCAAGTGGATTTAAATACTGTAGTTCATATGAAACGCAGTATAAAATACATGCTGGAGCACATTGTACAATTGCAGCCATTTAGACTTTTAATTGGCTACGTTTTTTTTCCTGCAGGAACCCAGACCTTAAAATTCTGATATCGATTGGTGGATGGAACTTTGGATCAACTGTGTGAGTTACAAATTTGTTGTTGGTGACGTTGGCGGTGGTGGTGACGTTTTTTCGTTTTTGCATTTTGCTTTGATAAACAAATGACATGCTAGATGAATGAAGGTTTACACACATGACTACAAGGGCACTCGGTAGGGTGCATACCTCCGCCAAGCTTATTGGTTTATGTTTTGTATTCCACTGATAGGCCGGATCTGGATTCAGGCCTGAACTAAAATTTAATCAGTTTGTTCTTGCTACCGAATTGACTCATCCACCAAGTTTTGTCAAAATCCGTCCATAATTTTTTCGAGATATCGTGCTATATATCATTTTAGCCCCATCACTCAATAGTGAAGAATCACTTTAAAAATTCTCGGATCTGGATCAAGATCTTCACTAAAATCTAATAATTTAGTCCCTGTCACAAACCCATGCTATCCACCAAATTTCGTTTGAATCCTTCTCAAACTTTTTGAGATATTTTGTTCACAAACAAACAAACAAACAAGACCAACCAAAATACTTGTGAAATCTTCGATTTTGGCAAGTAACAAGAAAGATGTCATGCATAGCACAATACTTGCGAAATCCAGAAAACCAATTCGACCTTAAAAATAACTGGTGGTTGAATTAATTGACCAAATTGATATGTTTAGAAATTTGGTCTTTGTCGACTTTTAGGCCTGTATTGACCTTTTGCCCTATGTTGACCTCAAAAATACTTGTTCATTGAATTCAGTGACCTGATGTGCAAATCCTCTTCAAATTTCAAGTCAATCGGATGAAAATTGTCGTTTTTAGAAATTTGGTCTATGTCGTCTTTTTGGCCTGTGTTGACCTTTTGCCCTATGTTGACCTCAAAAATAATTTGTGGTTTAATTCAATGACCAAATATGCAACTCCTCTTCAAATTTCAAGTCAATCAGATGAAAACTGACAATTTTAGAAATTTGGCGTATGTTGACCTTTTGGCTGATGTTGACCTCTAAAATAATTGGTGGTTGAATTTGTTGACGTTGTATGCAAATCCTGTTCAAATTTAAAGTCAATCAGATGAAAATTTAGGATTTTAGAAATGCGACAATGTTGTTGACCTTTGGCTTATGTTGACCATTTGACCTTTTGACCTCAAACAATAGGTTTGTTGCGTATAACGAACTCTACCGTGTGGTGAAGTTTCGTGAAGATTGATTTAAAATTGTGACCTTGAGGCGATTGACATACAAACAAACAGACAGACAGACAGACAGACAGAGAGGCAGAATAACGTTCAAGATTAACTAATATACTTGAAAAATCTTCTATTTTCTTAAGTAACGAAGAAAGAGACAGACAAGAGTGAAAACATAACCTCTGTCCACCTTAGGTGGTCGGAGGTAAAAATCTTGCTGTGTTGGAAATAAGGAATCCCAATTCATCGACGTTCACAATGTAACGCCCACAGGTATTGTGTCCTTGTTTATGTGTGATTGGTACAGATAATAATAATAGTAATATGTTCCTCACAAGAAACTTCAATGGAGGAGGAGGTCATTAGGCCCATCAAGCCTGGGCAGTTTGTCTGTGATCTCTCTTTTTAACTTATGGTTGTTCACCCATGATTGCCAACTTATGGTTGTTTGTCCATGATCTATCTTTTAAATTGCTGAGCGTCAAGCAAGGAAACAGCGCGTAGCATTTTTGAAGTCTTTGATATGACTCGGCCAGTGTTTGAACCACCACCATCCTAGAATCAAAGTGAACGCTTTCACCAGTACACCACTTTGCTGGACCATGGAGATGTTGCTCAATAATTATGTTATGCAGTAAAGGTTTTATTTCTCTGAGTGAGATTGATCTTTTTCTCCAGGTTTTCGAGGGTGGTCTCTCGCCAACCAAACATGGACACGTTCAGTCAGTCTGCAATGACTTTCTGCCGAAAGTATGGGTTTGATGGACTTGATCTGGACTGGGAGTATCCGGGAGATCGGGGGAGTCCACAGAAGGACAAACAGAGGTTTACAATCTTGCTGCAGGTGTGCCTTGAGATTCTGTCATAATGATGTCTTTATCACATTAACTATAATATTGACATCATTATTTTGATACTATGACTGTGTTCACTCGTATCAGGCTGTAAGGTAGTTCAGTTGGTAGCCGTATTTTCTGTTTCATTACCGACATTGTTCAGACAATTATTGTTCTGATGCATCACCAGGAGAGATTATTGCTTCTCAGAACATGCCATATTTGGGATGAGACTTTAAGCTTGCTGACCTGTGTGCGTATCGGTTGTAGACGGTAAAGTTCCTACGCTATATTTCAAAAAATAATTGGCCATAATACCAGGGGCCCATTCTTCCAGTTATTTATTATTAATTGTGTTCGCCAATTTGCGGATGTGTTTTTCTTCGTCCTCTTTTCTCCATGCAAACTCCCATTTTGATGAAAAACTTGCGTGGTGATCAAGAGTGGGTTCCTGAGGGTATTTTCATCAAGGGGTCACTTCACCAAGGGCATTCCCCTGGAAATGATTCAGCAAAGCTGTGAACAGGAATGGATGAATGAATTACCTTCACTAAGTGAAGCCGCTTGGGGTATCTAAATGAGATGAGCATGATTAGCCAAAATAGCTTTCTGGTGTGTCTGAACTTCCTTACTATAATTCACGGACCGGTGTTTGTGTGTGTGTTTGTTTTTTTGTCGCGTTACTCCTCCTACAGTTCTGGGCTGATTACATGCAGACTTGCTACATAGGATCAGCATGACTCCAATTAATGTATAGGGGAGTTTTTATTTTTGCCTGTGGTCTTGGGGAAGGGGGGGGGGTTGGGATGGTGGGGGATGCAAATAATTTACGTAAATGTGTATTATGTAGAAAGTATTACAAGTCTCCACCATTTACAATGCAGTACTGTATTTCTGTCCGCACGTTTTCCAGTGGAATGAGGTGTTTTGATTTATTGGCAGTGGGTATTTTTTGCATCATGCACAAAACCCAGGTTATTTTTTTTTTTGCAAAAACAGAGCTGTCAGTAGTCTATACACCACCCAAATAAAGGTATGTGTCGGAAGAACGTGTTGCATGCTTGAAACAAGATCACCCATTGGGTGGGTACTCTGCTAGTTCTTATAATACTAGTATTAAAGCCTGTCAAAAATGATGGGCAGTACAGCCTCATTGCATACCAAAGTCTGAAATGTCAGATGTGCTTAAATCTTTTTTATTTAGGAGGCATCCTGTGGATGTAAATTAACACTCATTTTACTCTGCACGCATTGCACATCACATGCAGTGAATTTCACGCCCCTGCGCCTTGTATTTATTGTTTTTTAAAATATGTATATGTGTGTATGTATATATATATATATATATATATATATATATATATATATATATATATATATATATATATATATATATATATATATATATATATATATATATACTTCCAAACACCACCCTTGAGGCTCGGTTTGCAAGTCACCGTCTACAATTGTAATGGAAGAGCCATAATTAATCCTTTATGGAAAACGTTTTTCGACTTTTTTTGCAATCCTCGAAAATAGACCGTAGTGAACACATAGTCGTGTTAAAACCCGACTTGAATCACCATTAAGGACAAACAAATACACACTGTTTTACATCGGTAGATGGATAAAATGAGCCTCCGTGTGCGATTATCAACAACAATTACAAAACACGAAATATGCCCTCATTCTTTTTGAAAGGTTAAAAGAACAACACTATAAAAATCATGACATCATAGGCATCCATTGGCAATATTTAAGCAGTCAAATTTGGTGAGTACTAATCCTCTTCATAAAGCTGTTATATGAAGTGAGGAATAAGCCTTTGTCTTCCCAGTTTAGCCTTTATAGAGTCGTGTTTCTTTCATAATGTCCACACGTTGATTTGATATTCACTTTCTATTGTCCATACCAATCTTCAACAAAGCCATGTTGATATTAGTTAACATTTTGCAACTTCTATTGAGATCCATTCATGAACATCCCAACGTGTCTGTGTTACAGACTCTGCGGCAAGCTTTTGACAAAGAAAGTATACAGGAAGGAAGATCACGATTATTACTTACGATTGCTTCTGCTGCCGCAAAAGACAAAATTGATGGTGGCTATGAAGTGGCTCTGATTCAGCGGTAAGCTAATACCATCCAATGGCATTTAATTTGCTCTCTCCAAACTTCAATATGCCTGTATTTCCTTCTTCCTGTATTTCCTGCACTTCATTCTTTATCCCTTCCTTTTCTCAATATCTTCAAACTGAATCTTCATTGAATGAAATGCTTCTTCCTTTAAAAGCTTTGACATATATTTTAAAATGCTTCACCTTCCTTTTTTTCTCCACCAGGAGCACTCCACCGGCTATTCTGCATCACAATTTATCCCTCTTCTTCTTCCTCTTTTTATTCTTCACTAGGATTATTTTCCTAAATGCTTAGTCCATCAAAATTCCTCCCTTACCTAGAAAATCATCTTTCTCCGTGCGGACAACACAAAATATTTCTACCCCTCCCATGATGTCTGAATTTGTATATCCAATTTGGGTATCGTGAGATGTCCAGTTTGCAGAGGTCACCTCCTCATAACAATAAATTCTCCTTCACGTCCATTAACAGTATCAAAGATCTCTGAGTCAGTACCCTCCATCAGGTGTCCCACACATAGGAGTCACTCCATCTGAAATCACCAAATTTAAGAAAATGTTCCCAGTTGACCCCCTCAGATTTACTTTAAACTTTCATGAAATAATTCCCAGGATTCAAAATAAAATGATGCTGCGTAAAATTTTAGTTCCATACATGCGGTCAACTCCGAGATATTGAGGGTTGACAATGTGGTTGTGATCCTATTTTTATGGTCGTTGCGAGTATCACAAAATGAACGGCTACTTTTAAACTCCCACAACTTTTTAAATATTAATGCTAGAGCCTTGAAATTTTCAGAGATTATTCTTCTATATCTGCTCTGTAAGAAACAAACATAAAACGGAGTATACCTCTGTTAAATTTTATGACCTGATCAGTTGAAATCCAGAAAAAAATGTTGGTTTTGTATGAAGACCCAAATTTGAGACCCCATATGTTTTTATTGACCCATCCCAGAAGTTTGAAATTTTTTCATGTAATAACTGTATGGCAGTAGTATTCAAATACATGTTTACTTTTCTTAATCAGTCATATATAATACAGTCATGATCCCTCAAAAATTGAAATTTTTCATTTTTCCCCGAAATTCAGGTGAGGATTGCAAATATATGACAAGGTATACCACTTCAAATTGTTCACCATTGGAAAGAGCATATTCAAGTTTACAAAAGTGTCAAATATCAAAGTGGTATATTTTTAAAAAAGATATTTTCAATTTTTTTTTTAAACTGTTGTTAAACACAGTCGTGAATACATGAAGTGTGTGCATGGTGTGGGCACCATGGTAATCATGAATGATTAGTTATATGATTCAAATTAATAATACAAAAATATATCACATACTGCAATAACAATGTAATAAAACATTTCACGTAAATAATTTGAATAGGTCCTTGATCTGCTTTTCCAAGTCAGGTGCGAGCTTGTCCTGCCTCCCAGTTGACGTTAGGGGAGCATCAATAACTATCATCACATGGACCAAAGGAACCCAACAAATGTCCTCCCTTGAATGTAACTATACACACTGCTGACATCAGCAGATCAGCCACTATTCCTGAGTTCTATTTTTAGCCCCAGCCAGATGAGTTAAGCTCTTGCTATTTACAAATGAGAAACAAAGAATTACAAATTCAAATTTCAAAGTATTGTTTTCATGGTATCCTAATAGCAGATGATATGTATGTACATTGTATATACATGTACTACACATATGTACTACATGTAAAAGGACTGTTCATTAAATAGCACACACAACGCACACAGCACTAGCAGAACATCATTTATTCAAATATTTTAAAAATATTGATAGAAACATTATACCACTTTGATATTTGACACTTTTGTAAACTTGAATATGCTCTTTCCAATGGTGAACAATTTGAAGTGGTATCCCTTGTCATATGTTTGCAATCCTCACCTGAATTTCAGGGAAAAATGAAAATTTTCAATTTTTGAGGGATCATGACTGTATTATATATGACTGATTAAGAAAGGTAAACATGTATTTGAATGCTACTACCATACAGTTATTACCTGAAAAAATTTCAAGCTTCTGGGATGGGTCAATAAAAACATATGATGTCTCAAAGTTGGGTCTTCATACAAAACCAACATTTTTTTTCTGGATTTCAACTGATCAGGTCATAAAAAGTAAGAGAGGTATACTCCGTTTTATGTTTGTTTCTTACAGAGCAGTTACAGAAGAATAATCTCTGAAAATTTCAAGGCTCTAGCATTCATATTTAAAAAGTTGTGGGAGTTTAAAAGTAGCCGTTCATTTTGTGATGCTCGCAACGACCATAAAAATAGGGCCACAACCACATTTTCCACCCTCAATATCTCGGAGTTGACCGCATCTGTGGACCTAACATTTTACGCAGCTTCATTTTGAATCCTGGGAACTATTTTATGAAAGTTTAAAGTAAATCTGAGGGGGTCAACTGGGAGGCCTCCAATGATATGAGGTGGAATGACTCCTAGGTGGACTAGGCCACCTAGTTTCCTGGTCAGAACCAGGTGGGCCAGTCCACTGGTTGGCCGGTGGGCCACCACATATCACCTTTGCAGCTGAGGAATGACTGGTCTTATACTCCGACCGACAGAATGAGAGGCTATGATATGTCCCATCTGGCTAGACAGATTTTGAGACCTCAGTGACCAACTCAGAAACCCGTGTTTACAAAATTCACTCACTTTGTCCAACTTGACCCTGATCAAGGATGTCTGAATGAGGTGTGAATCATGCACTGTACAGAAGTCACCAGTCACCATGTGGTCAATGACACCACATGTGGTCAGTGAAATGGGTATCCCAGATTCAGTCAACTAATTCTAATGGTGAGTAGGACATTGAGCAGGACATGGAGAACGTAATACGGTTTTATTCTTCTACCACACCAAGCCAGATAAAGCTGAACAAATTGACTTTTCCAGGAAGTGGGACTCACCTCAAGGTAGCATGCTATCCATGCGTTATACAGTGCAGATGCCCCTTTGTGATGAAGACGAAATGGAAACGGAGATACTCACACAGATTGTCATCAAAGGGAAAGAATTCTCACAACACTTCAATTATTCTAAAGGTTGTGAAGTGTGTTGTTTTCTGTTTATGTAAAGGTACATGTACTCGAGCACCTATCACGCATTGTATACATGTTACAAGTTCTTGTTGACACTACCAGTTTCACAGGTAGCATGTGAGCAGAGTTTCTCCAAACTTCATTTCATCAAAGATCACCTCAGGAATTCTAAGTCACAAGATCCTTTAGAAGCTTTCATGTTGATGTCGATGGAGAGTGATATCCTCAACGGCATCTCCACATATTTACCTGTGCCACCGAAGATGAAGGAGGTTATGATTTCACCTCTTTCTGTCTGTTTGTATGTTTGTGTGTTTGTCTGTTTGTTTGTGTGCAGGATATCTGAAAAAGTTGTGGACCGATTTAGATAAAATTTTGTGGACAGGTTGGATGTGTGACAAAGACGAACTGAAGTAGTACCGGAAGGGAGGGTTTGACGCAGTGATGTGTCCTATTTCTCAAAGTCGCAATATTCGCTTGCTTACGCTCACTCATATTTCTTCTTTTCAAACTGGAACACAGTACTTCATCAACCACCTCCCTTTTGATACTACTTTCCCTGTGGAGCTGGGGCTTCGCCTTCCTCTCATTGATCATTTCTTTAACCAAATTGAGTCATCAAATAGAGAGCCTCTCAATATTTGTTTGTGTTAAATTTTCAGGAATAACTTAATTTTCTTAAAACGCATTACCATCTTATAATGCATTACCATTACCATTACCTGAACTAGGTTCTTGGTTGAAATAGGTTTGCTGAGCAGAGATGAAAAAAATGACATAGCTCTCTTGATACTCTTGTTTGAGTACATCATTTTGGACGTCATTTCGAAGTTGTCAGTGTCTGGGAAAATGACGAAATTGAGCCAGACAGACACTCCATCGTTTATTTTCCTGCTTTTTCAGCCACACCCAGTAGTTCCCTGAAATAGTCAGAATGTGTTTCACTCCCTCAACATTTTTTGCTTTATAAGGTTGCATTTCTCTCATTCAAAAACAATTTTCACCCAACGGAGATGAACAAGAATTTGCTTTATCATCTTTCGTCTGATGAAGAATATAATGACCCAACACAACATTGGTAGGTTTCGTACACTATGAAACTGTTAATGAAAGCCTATATAATGTGTGTGTGTGTGTGTGTGTGTGTGTGTGTGTGTGTGTGTGTGTGTGTGTGTGTGTGTGTGTGTGTGTGTGTGTGTGTGTGTGTGTGTGTGTGTGTGTGTGTGTGTGTGTGTGTGAGATATAATTGTGAGGAACAGAAATTAAAAAATGAGATGTGTGTGATATAATTGTGAGGAACCAAAATGAAAAATGAGGTGTGTGTGTGTGTGTGTGTGTGTGTGTGTGTGTGTGTGTGTGTGTGTGTGTGTGTGTGTGTGTGTGTGTGTGTTGTTAAGTCTGGCAATTTTAAATGGGTGAAAGAATACGAGTACAAATCTATTTTCGATGATTTAATCTCCACAAGTCAAGAAGATTTAGAGAAACGGGATTATGGGTATTATTTTGAAGTAGATTTAAACTATCCCAGAAAACTTCATAACAAACATAAAGACCTTCCTTATAGAGCTGAAAAAGGGATCCCCCATCAAGTTATCAACAATATTTCTTTAGTTCTTCAAATTAGTTCAAATATATTCCTGCAAATAAATTACTTTTGACATTGTTTGATAAAGATAAGTATGTTTTAGATCAAAGAAATCTAAAGCAATTTATAGAAGCAGAACTTCAAGTTAAAAAGGTACCTCGGGTACTAAAGTTTAGTCAGTCATTGGTAAGGTAAATATATTGATAATAATATGAGGATGAAAAAAAGGCTAACAATGATTTTGAGAAGGACTTTTACAAGTTGATGAATAATTCTGCATTTGGTAAAACAATGGAAAATACAAGGAAGAAACAAAATGTAAGACCAGCTTAAACTTGGGAGCAGGAAGAGAATTGATAACTAAACCAAGCTTTAAAAGAGTAGAAATATTTACAGATTATTTTTGTGCTGTTCATTTGAATGAAGAGAGTAGTAAGATGGATAAATCGATTTATGTGGAAACTTCTGTTTTCGATCTTTCAAAGTATTTAATGTATGATTACTTTCATAATAATCTTAAGAAAAGATATGGTGAGAATATTGTATTGCTATATATGTATCCAGATAGCTTCATACTAGAGATAACTACAGATGATGTTTATATGGATCTGAAAGAAGATGAAGATATTTATGATACAAGTAATTATGATCCAAATAACCCACTGTTTCGAATAAGAATAAAAAGGTTATTGGTAAATTTAAAGATGAATTAAGTGAAAAGATGCAAAGTGAATTTGTAAGTGTTAGAACAAAGGCATATGTCTATAAATACTTAACGAGAGGGTTAAATTAATTAAAATGTGAAAATAAACTTAAAGGTATAAATAAGAGTGTGAAGACCATGAACTTTCAACATTACCTTGAATGAATATGGAAGAGAAAAAATTGTTAAGAGAGATGAATCTTATTAGAAATGATAAACATGAAATATTCTCAGAGACTGTCAGAAAGAAAGCTCTAACAGCATTTGATGATAAAAAGATATATGATGAGTGATGGAATAAATACATTACCTTATGGGTTTAAAGTAAAAGCATAAATAAAAATGGGGTTGGGGATTTTAACGGGCAACCACCGCCTTTTTTTTAAATTGATGAATAAGTTAAGTTATTCCCGAAAATTTAACACAAACGAATATTTAACGGATCTCTATTTGTGTGGAGGCTCCTCCTCCACTCCCACCTCATGTTAATATGTGTGCTGTACCGTCCACTAAACAGTGATGACTCCATTTACACCTCACTATCCAAAAACATGGACCAACTTCAATCTTCTCATCCAAACTCTCTCTTCCTCTTATGTGGTGACTTCAATTGTCATCATGCCAGGCGGCGAGGTGTGGTACCTCTCTCACCTGTCATGGCACTTCAGCAAAAGCTTTCTGCGACTCATTGGGACTGATGCAATCGGTCAATTTTCCAACCCGGATCTTAACCAATGGTACTCCATCTCTTCTGGATCTGATTTTGACAAATTTCCCTGAAAATATCTGCTGTTCTTCCTCCGCTTCAATTAATTCTTCTGACCAAGTGCTTGTCAAAGTAAACATCTCTCTTGCTGTTATTAGAGAACCAGCTCAGCACCATCGAATCTGGTTTTTCACTCAGACTGGCAGGGTCTCCAAGCAGCCATCAAACTTCTAGACTGGTCTCCCATCGATATTTTCTCCATCAACTTGTCCTGGGAATTCTTTCAAAGAAACTTGCTCTTTCTCATGCACAGATTTATCACTTCTCATCTTCAGTTGTCCTACCCTTCCTCCCACCCTTGGTTCACTGAAGCTTGTGGTGAGGCAGTTGTCCTGAAACAACTTGCCTTTGTCTCATGGAAAGCAAACCCAACTGAGGATAATCTCAGTTCCTTCCACAAACCTCGGAACAAGTGTGTGATTACCCTCAGGATAGCCAAAAAACATCTTTCTAATCGCAAGTCTGAACTCTCAAACCTCTCTCCCTCCTCAAATTTCTGGTGGCATCGAATCAAATCTGTTTGTGGTGTATGTTCCCCCTCCATCCCTCCCTTACCTCAAATGGCCACACTGGTGATACCACATGGGAAAAGGCTGAATGGCTAAACTCGGTGTTTGCATCTACATCTTGTGTCCGAAACCCTCCACATTCTGTACCCACCTTACCCAGTCACACCCAACTGTCCCTGGACTCTGTGTCCTTTTATTCTGACAAAATGGACAGTTTGCTGTCAAACCTTGACACAGATTCTGCAACCGGTCCAGACGGCATCAGCCCACATGTCCTAAAATCCTGCTCCTCTGCTCTTGCTCACCCTCTCTCTGTTCTATTCACCCTCTCATTTGCTCAAGGTCATCCGCCATCTGCTTGGAAATCAGCAACCATTACCACCCTGCATAAATATGGCACCAAAACAGATCCCTGCAACTTCAGATCAATCAGCCTTCTTCCGATTATCAGCAAGGTGATGGAAACTGTCAACGCTTCAGACATTAAACCCTTCCTCTTCTCTAATGGCTTGATTTCCGATCATCAATTTGGTTTCAGACCAGGTCACTTCCCTGGATATGCTGCTTCTGCACTCCCAACAATGGATGGAGGTACTCAATGCCAGACATGAAATCAGAGCCATATCCCTCGACATATCGCGTGTTTTTGACACGGTCTGGAACCCTGCCCTGCTCACCAAACTCTCTTCCTTTGGTATCCAAGGCCATCTCCACTCATGGCTCACAGACTTCCTCTCCTGTCACAGCCAAAGTGTGGCCCTAAATGGAGTTCTCTCATCCCCTCTTCCTGTCCAAGCTGGAGTTTCTCAAGGCAGCGTTCTCGGCCCTGTTCTTTTTCTAGTTTTCATCAATGATCTTTCTGACTCTCTGGAAAATCCTCTTTATCTCTTTGCTGATGACTCCACCCTCTGTCGTACCATCTGTCATCCCTCAGACCAGCAAGCTGCAGCTTCTTCCCACTCTGCAGATCTGGATAAAATCACAAACTGGTCTAACATGTGGAACATGTCTTTCAATCCTGACAAATCTCACACTGTCATGGTCTCTCTGAAAGGACCGTTTGGAACCCCTGCCCCCCCATCTACTTTCTCAACAATCCTCTGGAAGAAGCCCTTTCCCTCAAGCTTCTGGGTCTCACTATCTGCCATGACCTTTCCTGGGAAAGCCACATTTCCAACCTGGCCTCCAAAGCCAGTGGCTGACTGGGAATCTTCCATCGTACAAAGTCCTTCCTCAGCCAACCTGAGAAACTGACCACATACAAAGCTTTAGTATGCAGCCTGATAGAGTACTGCTCTCTCCTCTGGGCCGGTGCTCCTGCTCTCACCTTTCTTGGCTTCATGCTGTGGAAACCAAGGCATTTGGGATCATTGGTATCTCCAGCAGTGAGGCTGAGTCTTTGGGCCTCTCACTCTCTCAGTGTCAGCAGGTCGGTGGTCTTTCTGTCTTCTACCGTCTCCTCTCCGGTCTCATGCCCCTGCTCTGTCTGCGATATGTGCCCACCATATCTCTGCAGGGTGCTCAAGGTCCGTCAACAACCTCCTTCTGGTAAAACTACCAAAATCACGAATCAATGCTCACCTTCACTCTTTCATTCCTCTTTTTCCCTGCCTTTGGAATAAATTCCCACACTCTCTTCAATCCCATTCTTCCCTCCTGGCCTTCAAAACAGCAGTTCACCACCACCCCTTATCTTCCCCCATACAAAACCTCAATCTTTTCTACCCCCATTAATCCACCTCAAACCCATCTCTTTCAAATTCCCTGCTTTCCTTCCTGAAAGTCCCTATAATGTCCATTTTGTATACCCCGTGTTCCCCGCCCCATCCTTCTCCCTTCCACAGATCTATTGTCTCTGTTTCCCACTGTTTTGTCCTTCCCTCGCCTGCCCCTCTTGTCTCATGCCCCTCCCCCCTTGCTGTACATTGTGTGTTAGCTCTCATATGAACCTCGTCAATGTATGCAAAAACAAATGGGACACATTTCTGTGTCAAACCCTCCCTTTCGATACTACTAACCGATTCGATTTTGGTGAAGATCCAAATCCGTATCCAGATATGAGAATTATGTAAACTCTTCGGCAGAATAGATTGTTTGATCGTTTGACAAAAATGTGTTGACTTTTCAGTTTCTGTGAAGCCCCAGTTCAAAGCCTTGGCAGTGTGTTTGTACTTCTTATTGGATATTTAGACAGTTTGCTGAAATCTCTTTTTTTCTGCAGTTCTGGGAGGATTCCATTGAAATTTGCTACTCCTCAGTTTCCACATATCCAAGTCAGTATCTCTAACAAAGAAATATTCTTTGTCCATGTTATTTCGTTCAAAGTCATTTCCTCTTCGCTGCCAGACCATGGTTTGATTTCAGTGAGTCTGTGCTTTTCCATGTGTCAATTTTTGGTTCGTATTTTTGTTCCTATTCATAGGTAGGTAATTAATAGGAGGAAATTGGTTCAACTTTTCATTAATCAATTCATTTTGTACTGAAGAATCAATCAATTCCTTCCAACAATTTAAGCATTTTTGTTCGTATTAATACAGCATGCTATATGTCCATTATATGATCTGTTGCAATTCGTTTTTATACCAATGATCCAATGATCCCTAAGATACCAATGATCCCTAAGGAACTGAAGCTTTTCACATACATCACCTTTATTAGGCATAAACTGAGTCAAGATGGCATGGGAAAGAGACTTGATATGTGCAATTAGCTCAGTAAGAGGATGGATACCAACCACCCTGCCACACTGGATGATCTGAAGTAGTTGGTGTCAGACTACCTCTGGGCCTGCAGGAAAGTTGGACAGAATTTTGGAGTCAGGATCAATGCCTGTCTGAACTGCACACATTGAGGGGCACTCATTGAGAATGTCAATTACAAGGATTTTGCGTAAATGCCAATTTCAGACCTTGGGCTCTCACTAACTCAAGCAGTGACTTGCTGAAATCACAATCAGTGAAAGAAAATACCATGTCATAACCTTTCAAGAAATGTTTGGTTCACGTTCCTGAGGTTTATGTTTCTTTGTAAATAAATATTTCAAATTGCATCACTCTTTTGGAAACACCCTGTATTTGTCCCCATTAACCCCCCCCCCCAAGCCCACCTCTTTCCAAGTTTCTGAGGAAGTTAATCATCAACAGGTCCAAAAAGGAAGATTTACTATTGGGAGAAATTCATGTTGGAAAGTTCACAGATTGAGTCAGCCTCATGGAGTCACAGAAGTCCTTTCCTGAAGTGTCATGGCCATTGAGAGAGGTACCATCCCCCAGCCAATTTGTGCATGGTGACAATTAAAATCACCACATATGAGGAAGAGGGAGTTGGGATGAGTGGTTGAAAGTTTGGCCATGTTGTCTGAGAGAGAGATGTAGACAGAGTCGTCACTCTTTGGAGGACAAAACAACACACAGACAAACATGAGGTGGGAGTGGAGGAGAAGTCACAGCCAAAGGTACTCCTGGGGATTGGGAGGTGAAATATCAGTACAGGGGCAGTGAGAAATTGAGTTTTTAATGTAAGTTGCAACTCCTCTGCTGGGGCATGATTCAAGACGATCAAATTGGAGGAGATAATCACCGAGTAGAGACACTGAGGAGTCAGGGACATTCTGTGCAAGGAAGGATTCTGTTAAACAGATGATGTCTGGTTTATCGGTTGCAGGCTGCATTGAGAGATCTGTTAGGTTATAGCAGAGATCTCGGATGTTTGAGGTCCACACTGTTAGATATAGGGGGGGAGGCATTTGGAGAGTGCAGGATGGGGGTGGGAGGCTTTGCAGGAGCAAGGTGAGGATGGGGGGGGGGTGAAGGAGAAGGTTTGAGTATGAGGGGTGTGGGGTAATGTTTGAGTGTGTGTGGTGCAGTTGAGAGTTTGAATGTGTGGGGTTTTTATGTCATCATGACCAATCAAATTCGCCACTCGTAGACCCCGCCCATGTCCTTGTTTCTCAAGACAGCATGGAGTAATGTGTTCTATGAACTCTCCAGTTAGTTCTTTGATAAAGTAATAATTGGCCTGACTTTAAAATTACCTGGAAATGTTTTGTTTTTCAGATACCTGGACTTCATTGCAGTCATGACCTATGATATGTTTGAAACCTTAACCAGAACATGTCATCATAGTTCTCTTTACCCATCTGCAGGCACCAGATACAATGTGGTATGAAAATGCAATTTTAATAAACATATCAAAATATAAAATACATTGAAAAACAACTATATATATATATATATATATATATATATATATATATATATATATATATATATATATATATATATATATATATATATATATATATATATACATACATACAAGGGTACTTCAAGGTTGATGTAGACTTCATATTCTCGCACAGTTAAGGGATGTTAAGATTGACGTTGAAACTCAATCATGCCAGATGATCACACTTGTCCTGTTGATGCAGTTGTACCTTGATGCCATATGAATAGAAATCTTTGGGAGTTGTTCGCAGATATTTTGGGATACATCCTTTGACATCTTCATCATTTTAAGACATAACGTCACCAAAATATTTCTACATTGGCAAGTAGATAAACATAGGGGCAATACCCCTGGGCGCTCACCCAGTAGCAGCCGGATAATATAACCAGGGAAGCACCAGTAGGCATGGATGACCCACAACATATTTAACAGAGAAGAAAGTAAATACCTATGGATTTTTTTTATGCCGGGAACAAACTTTGTTACATGACGGGTGAAAAAGGATGTGCTTCAGTTTCATCGAAATTGTGTGTGTGGTTTCAGAGAAGAAAGCAAACACCTATTTTGGGCAGCAACTACCCCTTAGACCTCCTTTGACCTCAATTTTTTTCAATGACTTGACAAACTTTGAGACATCACAGGTGATGAAGGTTGTGGTCAGGTTTCATCGAAATTGTGTGTGTATTTCGTGGAAGAAAGCAAATACCTCTTTGGGGGGTGGGGGGGGGCAACCCCCCAATAAACTCCCTCCATAGACGACCTCAGACCCTGATATATATACATATATTTATTTATTTTTTCTTAATTCCATGAACAAACTTTGGTCCCTCACAGATGATGAAGGTCATGGTCAAGTTTCATCAGAATTGCAAGTGTAGTTTCTGAGAAGAAAGCAAATACCTATTTTTGGGGGCAACCCCTTTCAGGCCCGATTTTTGTTGGTTCACGAGCGCCAGCCAGAGTGACCACTATATTCGTTATATCTGTGTGTGTGTGTGTGTGTGTGTATGTATCTATATATATATATATATATATATATATATATATATATATATATATATATATATATATATATATATATATATATATATATATATATGTCTTCTTCTTAGCCTGATGTTGGCGCAGTGGTTAGGGCAGTGGCTTGGGATCCAAGAGGTCCTGAGTTCAAGCCCCGTTGGGCCACTGAATTAATACACCAGGGGATTGACTCAGCCTGTCATCCTTCCGAGGTCGGCTAAATGAGTACCAGTATACTGGGCCGGTGTATACCCTGGTTAAAATAGGTGTACCATATCCCTGTGTCATAAGAGGCGACCAGGGTTGCGTCAGGAAGGGCATCCGGCATAAAACATGTGCCAAATCACGATGCGGATCATAGGGATTATCCGCTGTGGCGACCCCTAACGGGAGCAGTTGAAAGAGGAAGAAGAAGAAGTATGTCTTCATATATATATATATATATATATATATATATATATATATATATATATATATATATATATATATGTATCTTATATATATATATATATATATATATATATATATATATATATGTATATATGTAGAAATGTATGTTTATGCATATATGTTTATATGTAGAAATGTATGTATATAATTGTATGTATATAAATGTATGTGTGTATATATATATATATATATATATATATATATATATATATATATATATATATATATATATATATATATATATATATATATATATATATATGAATGTGTAATATATATATATATATATATATATATATATATATATATATATATATATGTATATCTTTGTTTATATGTATATTTATTTGTATATACAGTAGACGCCGCTTTATAAATACACGGTTATAAAATCCAGCCGCTTATTGTGACCAAAATGAGTTGGAACGGAATATTACATAGAGAAATCCGCCGGAAAATAAATCCACCCGCCATTTAATAAATCCACCTGCTTGGCACGTGCGCGGTCCCAACCTAAGCTTGATGTAGTATGCGCAGCTGTGGGGGTGTGTGTTTTACTATAAGAGAACTGGAAAATCCTAACGCGCAGTGTCACAGTGGAAATCCCATTGACTACAGCCTTGTGCAATGATTTCCAGCTCACTCTATGCTTTCACTTTTCAGTCGTCACAGCGGATGAAGCGTGTATGCATTTATATCTTGCGCCGGTTGGTTGAATTCTATCTCTCAGCATTTTTGTACTTTAAGAGTCACGAGTTGGGTTGTGATTTAGAGTCAAGATGGAGAGCCCATAGCTGAAGAAGTGGAAGAAGAAAGCGACGACGAACCCCAGCCGATGCCAACAGTGGCAGAGATGCGGACTGCACTCGCCAAATTGGACAGGGGACTGCAGCTCTCAGGTTTTGCCCATCCCGATTTCCGCCACATGACGAATTCAATAAAGGAACATTTGCGCAAAACCTTCCCTCCCAAGCAAGCGACCTGGAGAGATTCTTTTGAACAATCCCCTTGTCACCATTTGATAAATCAATGTTTTTGTAGCATAAAGCAGTGTTTAACGACATTTGCTTTTTGTCTTATCTATCCAGTAGGTGGCTGAAAATAGGTTCTCCGCTTAATAAATCCAGCCGGTTAATAAATCCAAACGGCGTGGTCCCATGGTGGATTTATAAAGTGGCGTCTACCGTATATATATATATATATATATATATATATATATATATATATATATATATATATATATATATATATATATATATATATATATATATATATATGTATATGTATCTATATGTATGTGTATATATATATATGTATGTGTATATGTATCTATATGTATTTAGAGCCACGCCACGTTGGCGTTGTTGTTGTTGTGAAGCGGCGTTGCAGTTGGTGGTTGTTGTGTGATGGCTGTTGAGACGTGGTTGGTGGTGGTTGTGGTGGTAGTAATGGCGGCTGGTCCAAAATAAAGATAGTAAAAGAAAAACGGCTATCTAAAAGGGTCGCAGCCCGAATGAATGACATTTATTCCCTCTACACAACGGGTTTGGGCCTAACTACACATATACTTACAGAGATATCTCACCTACGGGACCTGAATGGTGGTTTGCGAATTTCGTCAACCACAACAATATATATATATATATATATATATATATATATATATATATATATATATATATATATATGTATATATATATATATATATGTCCATGTCCATGAGGTTCACACCAACTTGGACGGATGGCCAAACTTCTCCCTTGGACGCTTGCAGCCGAGACTCTCTGAGGTTAATGTGCGTGTAGGAAAGGAATGCTTGGCACTTCACCAGGACGGTAGCACAGCACAGAGTTTTTTTCTCGATCCACAACAGATACACAGACACAAGCAAATTAAATAGAACAAATAATAATTTAATAACAATGATCAAATACGTACCATGACAATAATTCAAATTGTAATAATGAAAGAAAAATGTGAGGTTAATAAATCTAAATGAGGTTCCTCCATGCAGACTTAAATACAGACAAGAGAACAGAATAGTGTTGGAAAAATCCTTCCTTTATCCTGGCACTTAGCTGTGTGGCAGAGATGGTCTTTATGGAATGTGGAACCGAGGCGCTTCATCATGCACATGCAAACGCACCCTCAAAAATGGTGCTCAGCTGCTCTCTCCAGGAGGCCGAATGTACGTCAGGCAATTCCTGAGCGGATTAAACTCCAAGGCTCAGAGACCCCATGCAGATCTCTCATGCATCGATCGTCTTCACCAACCCGCTACTTTTCAGAATGGTTGCCGTCGCATTCAGTTACATACACAAGGCACGGGGTCCATTCTTCATGACCCAACCAAGAGCCTAAGACCAGCGTCTTGCTTCACCATGTGAGCCAAAATTTCCTCAGCACGAATATGATAATCATGCCGTCTTCTTCATCCATCAAAGGAAAGCCATTTTGCCATACCCTGATCATTCATGCCATTTCTTAGCTACGTTCTCGTCTCTTGACCACGTCCATCCTTTACTCCACACCCAACCCCTCTTCACACTGACCTCGTGTGTGTGCTCTCCATCTCTCTCAATTACTGTGCCTCCTACGTGCTCCTGATGTCACGCCCATCAATCATTAGCCTCAGGGGCATGATTCACTCGCCTTCCCCCTTGGAGGTGGGGCTTCTCCCAACCTGGTCATGCAACTCAGCTGCAATGGCCGTTGCTGTTACGAAAACGTAATTCTATCATTGCTAGTTGGCAATACAAAAACATAGGGAAACGTCACATAGGGGCGATTACATACTGGGGGAACTTGGCCTAAATCCCGATCTAATTAACACTGCACCCCCCCCCCCATGTGGTGACAAATAACACTTACGCTCACAGTTTCCCTACTGAATAACATCTAGATGTCACCTTCACGTCCATGGGCCAAGCAACTCGATACAACCCCATCTTTCAGATGAAATTCCTCCATCTACCCCACAAACATTACAATATGCTTGTGTTGTGTGAGTCTGAAGGTGTCTTACAGGTCTACAGGTAGAAAAGTCCCAGGGGTGTAAAGGTCGTAACAGCGAAGTGGTGCAAAGGGTCTATCAGACTCTATATGGGTTTGAATGGGTCTAAAGATCGAAAGGATATTTTCCAATCACAATTAGGGTCTACGGGTGTCTCAGGGAGTCTAAAGGGTCTAAGGAGTCTAAAGCATCTAAAGAGCATCTAATGAGTCAAAAGGTCGAAGGGTGAAGGGGTCTCAAAAGGTCTAAAGGGTAAAAAGTGGTCTAAAGTATTTCAGTAAATACAGTATGCAGTGTATATAGATATCAGGTGAATCGGATGACAATTGAAGATTTATGTAACCTTGACCATTTACTTTTTGACCAATTAACCTCAAAAACAATGGACTTCTAGCCTGTAAATCCCTCTACCACATAGTTAAGTCTCATGAAAATTGGAGTAAAAATGCGACCTGAAGGTGATTAACATATAGACAGACAAACAAACAGAATAACAGACCAGACCAACCAATACACTTGTGAATATTCGATTCTGCAAGTAATAAACTTTCACCATGCTTTGCTACTGACTAAGTCAATCAACACCAATGGTGGATCACTCTCATGCAACGCCGACATT
>NC_140965.1:95671989-95734489 GCF_056783735.1 Eptatretus burgeri | reverse complement strand
TCTCTCTCTGCCTCTCTCTCTCTGCCTCTCTCTCTGCCTCTCTCTCTCTGCCTCTCTCTCTCTGCCTCTCTCTCTCTGCCTCTCTCTCTCTGCATCTCTCTGTCTCTCTCTCTCTCTGTCTCTCTCTCTCTCTCTCCCTCTCTCTCTCTCTGCCTCTCTCTCTCTCTCTCTCTCTCTCTGCCTCTCTCTCTCTGCCTCTTTCTCTCTCTCTCTCGCTCTCTCTCTCTCTCTCTCTCTCTCTCTCTCTCTCTGCCTCTCTCTCTCTCTGCCTCTCTCTCTCTCTGCCTCTCTCTCTGCCTCTCTCTCTGCCTCTCTCTCTCTCTCTCTCTCTCTCTCCAACCTCTCTCCTCTCTCTCTCTCTCTCTGCCTCTCTCTGCCTCTCTCTCTCTCTGCCTCTCTCTGCCTCTCTCTCTCTCTCTCTCTCTGCCTCTCTCTGCCTCTCTCTGCCTCTCTCTCGCTCTCTCTCTGCCTCTCTCACTCCTCACCTCCTCGTCGCTCTCCCTCTTCCTCTCACTCCCCCCCCTCTTTCCTTGCTCCCCTCCTCTCTCTTTCTCTCACAACCTTCCTTCCCAGAATGTATAGCGACGAGTGATGAGGATTTGCTCTCCTCCTCTTCCTCATTCTCTCCCCTTTCTTGCCTTCTCTCCCCACCCCTCCTCACTTCCTCTCCCATCTCTTCTTTCTCTCTCTCTTCCCCCTTTATCTCTTTTTTTCTCTCCACTCCTCTCTCTCCTGCCTCCATCCGTCTTTGTCTTGCTCCCAACCCTCTCCTCATACCCCATCCCTCCCGGAGTGTATAGATACATGTTGTGAGGCATCGCTCTCCTCCCCTCCCCTCCCTCCCTCTCCCACCTTGCTCCCGATCTCCCCTTCTCTCTCTCCCCTCCACTCTCTTCCCACATCATGTCTGTCCCATCTTCTCTAACCCTTATTCTCTCTCTCTCAGTCTCTCTCCCTCTCTCTCTGAACTCCTATCTTTCCTCCTCCCTCTCTATTTCTTTCTTTCCCACCCCCCTTCTTGAACCACCACCCCTCCCGCAGTGTATAGCGACGTGTTGTGAGGCGTCGTTCTCCCCTCTCCCATTTTCGTCGCTCACACCCACCTTCCTCGCACTCCCTCCTCTCCCCCCCCCCACCCACTTCCTCGCTCTCCCCCCCCCACTTCCTCGCTCCTTTCCCCTCTCCCCTCTTTTCTCTCGCTCTCCCACCTTCTCTCTCTCCCACCTCTTTCTCCCCCCCCTCTTTCTCCCCCCTCCCTTCCTTTATGTTCCCATAAGCGATGTGACGGGTTGTATTTGCTAGTAAAATATAATACCACTCAAAAATAAAGGTTTCAATCAACCTCACATGCAAACAAACCATTCACATTAGGGAATGCTTTTGAACATGATCATCTAGAGTTCATTACATGTTGATTAAATGAAACCTCACCATGACATCAGCATTATTTTTTGTTCATAAAGTCATACGTCAACTGAAGCGACGTGTTGCCTGTGAAACCATCCCTTTGGAGTCAGTTCATGTATTTAAAATGCATTCCTTACCTTACTTTACCCATTGTGTCATCGTTCTTCTGTCTCTTGAAAAATATACATATCCATGACATTGTATGTCTTGAGAAGTTCTTTAAAAAAGGACTCCATTATTTCCCACAGATATGCCAAAATCTTTTATCTGGTTGGACCAGGGTTCGTATTGAAGGTGAGAAAGCCCCATATGCTTACAGCGGCAAACAATGGGTGGGATATGATGACCAAGAGAGTGTCACTGAGAAGGTAAGTGTCAGACTGCAACCCAAAAAACTCATTTAAAACTATTTGGGTCCTTCTTCAGGTTTATGTAATGATAATATGTGAAGAGGGGAAGAATGTAAAATTTCTGAAAACAAGTCAAAAAGACATAAAATATCATAGCCCCATTGTTTTAGTAATTTTGCAGCATGAAGTTAAAGGGATATCCCATATTTATGGAGAACTAAAATGGCCACGTCTACCAGTTGGCCATCTGTGATCAGATCACAAAATAAAGTGAGAGGCATGTGTATGGCATAATGTACTGTGCTTTTGCCAAGTTTGAACAAAATCGGACCGTGCATGGTTGATAAATGGTTGTGACACATTTAAGTAATAAAATGTCCACCAGTCCACCATCTTAAATCTGATCTCGAAACAAAATGACGTGCTAATGAAAGCCATCATTCTTTATTTGGGTGCCAAATTTGAACAACATCAGTAAATGCATGTCTGAGAAATGGTTGAGGACATGTTCGACACTGGGTTTTTTTCTTTACAGCTAAAATGGCCGCCAGTCGGCCATGTTGCATCTGATGTTGAAAAACAAAATGACGTGCTGATGTAAGCCATCATTCATTATCTGGGTGCCAAGTTTGAACAATATCACTAAATGCATGCTGAGAAATGGTTGAGGACATGTTCAACATTGGGTTTTTTACAACTAAAATGGCCGCTAGTTTACCAGTCGGCCATCTTGGATCTGATCTCAAAACAAAAAAATGACGTGCTCATGTAAGCCATCATTCGTTATCTGGGTGCCAAGTTTGAACAATATCACTAAATGCATGCTGAGAAATGGTTGAGGACATGTTCAACATTGGGTTTTTTTACAACTAAAATGGCCACTGGTTTACCAGTCGGCCATCTTGGATCTGATCTCAAAACAAAAAAATGACGTGCTCATGTAAGCCATCATTCGTTATCTGTTTGCCAAGTTTGAACAAGATCAATAAATGCATGGCAGAGAAATGGTTGAGGACGTGTTTGACACTGTTTTTTTTTGTTTTTTTTTACAACGAAAATGGCCGCCAGTCCGCCATCTTGGATCTGACGTCGAAAAAAAATGACGTGCTTATGTCCCATCATGTGTTGTCTTTGTGCCAAATACGAATAAAATCGGTCTATACATGCACGAGATATGGTTGCGGAAGCACGCACGCAGGCACGGACACAAACATTGAGATCAAAATGCATAAGCCCCCATTTTGGACCGAGTCCAACGGCGGGGGCTAATACATCTGAGAGAAAGAATGCAAGAAGTGGAAGTGGAGCTGAGAAGGAGCGGCATGAAAACAGAAATCAGGTTGGGAGGATAGAGGAGATAGCAGAGAGAAGGGAGGAAGAATGCATGACAGGGATGGGGGAAGGCCAGAATTTTCAGCATTTTGGAAGGTCGGCAGGATACCCCAGATGTATGCACACACACACACCTCTGATCTAAATTGTCAAGGTTGCAATATTGACTGAGCTATAAACTGCCACTCTGGTGTTCTATAGAACACCCGAGTGTCTCACCTGTAAAACACTATTATGGCACTGGCACCTGTAAAACAAAGTGGTTGCTGGGTTGAGATGCTGGGTCAAAGCAACCATAGCTGGGTCGAGATGCAGCAATATGTGCCCCATCCTTCATTTGGACGTTAAGCCGGGTGGCTGATAGCATTATTTGGAGGACGTGAAAGATCCCACTCTGCCCTTCACGAAGAGTAGGTGAGCTTTCGCCGGCACCATGAACAAATTACAAATTCCTACCCTAACCTACAGGGGGCACTGCATCAGTGGCACAGCTGCACTTCCAGCAAATTATGCTCTCCTTGGCCACATAATGCTTATGAAAGAAGAAGCATTCTCGATTTGATTCTGTGAATATCCCAACGTAGATGAACACATCAGAAGTCAAGATCCTGATATTTTTTAAAACATTCACGCATCGCTTTTTCTTCTCTTCATGGTTATGATAAATGTGACTAAACATAACAGTAAATTAGTCACTTGGATGTATATTTGGATTTACTCAGATGTCGAAGAATACATTTTAACAGCATTTTCCCTGTGGATAGTTAAATGTACTCCCTTCTATGAAAGATGCTTTTCCTTGTTCTTTAGTACAATTCCAAAAGCGTTGTTATTTCCTGTGTGCAGGCTTGTTGGATCACGAACCAGAACTTGGGTGGGAGCATGTTTTGGGCTCTGGATCTAGATGACTTTAATGGGAACGCCTGTGGTGAGGGATCCTACCCTCTCATTGGACAAGTGAAGAAGATCCTCACTGATCCAGCATGTAAGCCAACAAGCTGTCGCATTTTACTTTTTTGTGTTCATGATCGAGGCTCATGGAGGGACTAGAGCAGAATGGAAAGGAACAAAATGGAAGGGGGGGGGGGAAACACCATCAGCAGAGTGGAAGTGAGAGCGAGATCAAAGGGAAGGGTTTTTGGGAAGGACATAGAGGGAGCGTGTGCTTCAAGACTGGGAGGTCGGTTTTCCATCGGTGGATCAAAGCCCGGCTGAGTCATACCAAAGACTTTAAAATGGTACGTTCAGCTTCCTTGATTAACATTCAGCATTCAAAATGATAGAGCATGGACAATCCACAAAAGTTGGCATCCATGGGGAGGGGAAAATTCCTCCTTTGGAAATGCTCTACTGAGTGCAGTGAGAAAGTCACGAAGTCACTGAGTGGTGCTATTGTCGTCACTACCACGGGACACAGTGGGTACCATTGACATTGCCGGTACCCACTGTGCACTGGTAGTGTGGGTACCGATACAGTGGGTAGTGATGGCACTTCCCCCAAGCTCAGTGTCCGTGTTTGTCTCGTCTAAGAGTCCTGTGCTGACTCGTGTGTGTGTGTGTGTGTGTGTGTGTGTGTGTGTGTGTGTGTGTGTGTGTGTGTGTGTGTGTGTGTGTGTGTGTGTGTGTGTGTGTGTGTGTGTGTGTGTGTGTGTGTGTGTGTGTGTGTGTGTGTGTGTGTGTGTGTGTGTGTGTGTGGGGGCAGCTCCCATACCAGCCTAAGATCATGTAACGAAATAAAAAAAAGGAGCGCTTGGGAATGGAGTCATTTTGGGAAGAAGACATGAGTATGGATGGGGATGGCTTGAGGTATTGGTGAAACCCTGTCGTGAAGCTATGGAGAGAAGAATGGGACTGAACATACTGGGGATTATTTTTTTTTTGTATACCTTGTCGAAGCTCGTGTGAGAGCTAACACACAACACACAGCAAGGAGGGCATGAGACAAGAGGGGTGGGAGTGGGAAGGACAAAACAGTGGAGAACAGAGACATTAGGAGATCTGTGGAAGGGAGAGGGATGGGGCGGGGAACATGGGGAATAGAAGATGGACATGACAGGGACTTTCAGGAAAGAAAGCAGGGAATTTAAAGGAGGTGAGCTTGGGTGGATTATCGGGGGTAGAAAAGATCGAGGATTTGGATGGGGGGTGATAAGAGGTGGTGATGAACAGCTGTTTTGAAGGCCTGGAGGGAAGAATGGGATTGAATAGAGTGAGGGAGTTTATTCCAAAGGCGGGAAAAAGAGGAATGAAAGAGTGAAGGTGAGCAGTGATTCGTGACTTTGGTAGTTTTACCAGAAGGGGGTTGTTAGCGGACCTTGAGTGCCCTGCGGAAATGTGGTGGGGACACATCGCAGAGAGAGCGGGGAGGAGGGGGCAAGGCTGGAGAGGAGACGGTGGAAGACAGAAAGACCACCAACCAGCACGCGGTGAGAGAGTGAGAGGCCCAAAGACTCAGCCTCATTGTGGGAGATGCCAATGATCCGAAATGCGTTGGTTTCCACAGCGTGAAGCCGAGAAAGGTGGGAGGCAGGAGCACCAGCCCAGAGGGGAGAGCAGTACTCCATCAGGCTGCGGACGAAAGCTTAAGTAAGTGGTCAGGAGCTCAGGTGGGCCGAAGAAGGACTTTGCATGACAGAGGATTCCCAGTCGGCGACTGGCTTTGCAGGAAAGGTTTGAAATGTGGCTTTCCCAGGAAAGGTCATGGCAGATAGTGAGACCCAGAAGCTGAAAGAAAGGACTTCTTCCAGAGGATTGTTGAGAAAGTGGATGGGGAGGTTTCTCAACGGTCCTTTCGGAGAGACATAGTGAGAGTGTCAGATTTGTCCGGATTAAAAGACATGTTCCACGTGTTGGACCAGTTTGTGATTTTATCCAGATCTGCAGTGAGCGAAGAAGCTGCTGCTTACCGGTCTGAGGGATGACCAATGGTACGGCAGAGGGTGGACTCATCAGCAAAGAGATATAGAGGATTTTCCAGAGAGTCGGAGAGATCATTGATGAAAACCAGAAAAGAACAGGGCCCACAACGCGACCTTGAGGTACTCCAGCCTGGACAGGAAGGGGGATGAAAGAACTCCATTTAGGGCCACACGTTGACTGCGACAGGAGAGGAAGTCTGCGAGCCATGAGTGGAGATGGCCTTGGATACCATAGGAAGAGAGTTTGTTGAGCAGGGCAGGGTGCCAGACCGTGTCAAAAGCACGTGATATGTCCAGGGATACGGCTTGGATTTCCTGTCTGGCATTGAGGACCTTCATCCATTGTTGGGAGAGCAGAAGCAGCATCTCCAGGGTAGAGTGACCTGGTCTGAAACCAAATTGATGATCGGAAATCAAGCCATTGGAGAAGAGGAAGGATTTAATGTCTGAAGCGCTGATTGATTCCATAACCTTGCTGATGATTGGGAGAAGGCTAATTGGTCTGTAGTTGCAGGGATCTATTTTTGCACCTTTTTATGCAGGGCAGTAATGTTTGCAGATTTCCAAGAAGGTGGCAGATGACCTTGAGCAAATGAGAGGGGGAATAGAACAGGGAGAGGGTGAGCAAGAGCAGAAGAGCAGGTTTTTCGGACACGTGGGCTGATGCCTTCTTGACCGGTTGCAAAATCTGAGTCGAGGTTTGACAGCAAGCTCTCCACATTGTCAGGAGAAAAGGACACAGAGTCCAGGGACAGTTGGGTGCGACTGGGTAAGGTGGGTAGAGAAAGCGATGGGTTTTGGACACAAGATTTAGCTGCAAACACAGAGTTTAGGCATTCAGCCTTTTCACGTGCGGTATCAGCAGTGCGGCCATTTGAGGCAAGGGAGGGGATGGAGGGGGAACATACACCAGAAACAGATTTGATTAGATGCCACCAGGATTTTGAGGAGGGAGAGATGTTTGAAAGTTCAGACTTGAGCTTAGAAAGATGTTGTTTTCTGGCTCTCCTGAGGGTAGATACACACTTGTTCCGAGCTTTATGGAAGGAATTGAGATTACCCTCAGTTGGGTTTGCTTTCCATGAGGCAAAGGCAAGTTGTTTCAGGACAACTGCCTCGCCACAAGCTTCAGTGAACCAAGGGCGGGAGGAAGGGTAGGACAACTGAAGACGAGAGGGGATAAATCTGTGCATGAGGGAGAGCAAGTTTCTTTGAAAGAATTCCCAGGATGAGTTGATGTTGGAGAAAGTAGCGATAGGAAACCAGTCTATAAGTTGGATGGCTGCTTGGAGACCCTGCCAGTCGGCTTGAGTGATTTCACCCTGCCAGAGACCCTGCCAGTCTGCTTTGCAATGTTTGTTGCTTAATTAACCTTCTCAAAACTGACGTTTTGCCATTTCT
The DNA here is from genome assembly GCF_056783735.1 of Eptatretus burgeri. NCBI lineage: Eukaryota > Metazoa > Chordata > Myxini > Myxiniformes > Myxinidae > Eptatretus > Eptatretus burgeri. Next base: position 95,727,081 of record NC_140965.1, on the reverse strand, counting down.
TTCCACAGATGCCTGTGATGCCTGTGCTATCTGTGATGTGAAAACAACTTCTCCACGAGACAGCACATCTGCAATGGAAACAAATACTTTGCTTCTCACAGCAAATAATGCTCCTTCTTCCAGCTTTACAACATCACCAGCACCTACTTTCAGAACAACAACTGAACGTAAAGTTCCAATCAATATACACTGTTCTGGCAAAGTTGATGGCAATTATAAAAATCCAATAAACCCCAGACAATTCATTTCCTGTTCTGGAGGCTACACATACATCATGAATTGTCCTGCAAATCTCATCTACAATGAAAATTTGAAAAAATGTGTCTATAAAAGTGAATAAAATTTTGTAACCACTTCAATATCCACTGCTATTTCCATAATTTCCACCCTAAAACTTCATCAACCACAATTCAACAGAAATACCAAGGTCAAAACAAAAAGGATCAAACAAATCTGCTAAAATCACCACAAAGAGATTAGAGAATAAAATAATTCTCTTTGAACACATCATTTGATTGGTTCAACAGTTCAAGTACCCTTTAATGCATAGTTGTGGGAATTAATACTTCAGCCTCAGCTTGCGGTATTAAGCAAATTCAAATTGATACATGCAAGTCATTCAAAATTCTCTTGTCTTTTGAAAGACATCCTATAAAAGATACAAAATTTAAACTCCAGAACTGAACTTAGCAGCAGTTCCGACTGCTATAAAAAAGTGCTGATTTGTCCAATTTGGATACAGTTTGACATTTTGGGCATCTCCAGACAGGTGACATCTCCGGACAGGTTTGACAGGTGTTGAATATGATGGATTGGCAATCGCTAATCACTTGCCAAGCCAGCTCTTCCTTATCAACCGTTTTGTTTGAGTGCTGCCTTGAGTGACTAACCCACTTGGCAAGCATTCTACCTTGATATCGATCGACTTGAACAAAGTTCAGTGGCCACTGGCTTGCGTTTGGCCCCGCGTTGTTCTGCGGTGCATTGGGCGGTGGCTGGCTTGCTGAAAATGTGCAATTTTATTTTACACCACGTTTCCCTTTTCGTACGATCTTCTTTCATTTTAGGTCCAAGGAAATCAAGTGATGACCCATCTCTTCTGCATAGATAAATGCATAAACAAAATTAAAAGTTTTGTTTTTAAAAGTGTCTTCATCTATTTAGTTGGAGTGCTTAGTAAAGCTACTTGGCGTGTGCTCTTCAGGCTTCAATGGTGATATGGTGGTTTGCACCAGAGTTAGGAAGGCAAAATAAATTACAGACTTCTGGTATGCTTGTACATGTTGCTGCGTTTGAGCCTGGGGAGTGACGACTGAAGTCTATCTGTTTGGGTTCTTCCTGCCATCGTTGTTCCTTTCACATTGTTTTCTATTTTCCTTTTTTCACAATTCTCTTTACTCATTCCAATTCTTGCTTATTATTCTCCTTCATATATTTTACTCTCTATTCATCTCTTTCTTTATCTATCTCTCCAAGGAGAAGTGAATTATTGCAGAAATTTTTTGGCTCATTTGGCTGCACCTGAATGGGTTAGAGGAAAGTGGAGTCGCGGCTGAAACCTTAAAACCTGAATCTTATGCAGTTTCCTTCAGATGACTCCATCTTTGCACTTTACTTCTTCAGGTTCCTTCTTGGTCTTCCGTTTCATTAGATGATTACAATGAGTAAAAAATGCTTGCAGTTGTTACAAAGTAATGAATCGCCACATCACGGCAGGAGAGCCGAGAGTTATGCACACTTGCTCTGAGCTGTCTAACCTGGGTTTGAATCCTGACCCAGCTATGAACTGTCATCCTGGTGCTTCACAGGCAGGGTGATTCATCGTTGTGTGTGCCGTGTCTCGGATGAACGTTAAACTGGGCATCACATCTGCTGGAACCCCCTCCCCCCCCGCCTTCCTCTCCCTCTCTCTGCATTCTCCCCTTCGCACTTCCCCTCCCCTCTCTTTACCCTCCCCTCCTCTCACCTTACCCTCTCCATCTGTCACCCGTGTGCCGCTCTCTCATCTCTTTCACACCCCTACCTCTCTCTCTCTCCCACCCCTATTCCTCCCTCTCTCTCTCTCTCTCTCTCTCTCTCTCTCTCTCTCTCTCTCTCTCTCTCTCTCTCTCTCTCTCTCTCTCTCTCTCTCTCTCTCTCTCTCTCCCACCATTATCCCTCTCTCCCACTCCTATTCCTCTCTCTCCCACCCTTATCCCTCTCTCTCCCAACTCTATCCCTCCCACCCATCTCCCTCTCTCCCATCCCTATCCCTCCCACCCATCTCCCTCTCTCCCATCCCGCTCTCTCCCACCCCTCCCCCCTCCCTGCTTCCCCATCCCTCAGCCTCTGTTAAGGAGACTGTTAGGGACTGATGGTTTAGTTTTGAATTCATAACAGCTTCCCCATGGGTAACATGTACGAATGAGATTCGGAATGAGCTGATCGGAGGGGTGAAAAGGTTGCTGCATCTGTGAGCCATTGCCCATAGGCCATTGCCAGGTTGATGGTGTGGGTTTCAAATGCTCCTGCCTGGTTTTATAGAGAACCCTGCAGTGAAAAAGAAAATTTTTCTGTTTGGGGGTGTTTTATCATGCTTCCCTTCCCCTCCCCTCACACTGCCCTCCCTTCCATTCCCCTCATGCTGCTTTCCATTCCCTTCCCTTCCATCCTTGCTGGCTTCCTTTCTCCTCCCCTCATGCTGCCTTCCCCTCCCCTCACACTGCCTTCCCTTCCCCTCACACCACAGTCTCTTCCATTCATGCTGCCTTCCTTCCCTTGCATTTACACTGCCCTCCCTCCACCTCCCCGCATGCTTGCCACCTCCCCTCTCGACCCCCATGGACATCTCCCAGCAGTATCCACATGTAGTATTAATGGGCTGCCTCAACGTACCCCATTTCATGCAATCCTGCATTACCCTCCCCCCATTCGCTGCAAGCCCAACTACCAAAATAAAGTTGGGAACTCCTCCCCTCAAGCATACCTCTCCCCGCTTTCCCCCTCCTTTCTCCTCCATCCTCCTTGCTCCCACCTTCCCAGCGTGTATAACGATGTTTGGTGAGGCGTAGCTTTCCTAGCTCCTCTCTTCCTTAGTCCTCATAGCTCCCCCAGCCTTCCTCCTTCCTTGCTCCGCCCGCCTACTTTAACTTCCCGCCCCACTCTTCTCTGTCCCTCCCTCTCCCCTCTTCACCTCCATCTCTTCTCCCACTCCCCTCCTCCCCTCTCCCTCTCCTCCCCCTCCCCTCACCTCTCCCTCTTACCCTTCCCCTCCCCTCTCACCCTTCCCCTCCCTTCTCCCCTTCCATCTTCCACCCTTCCATCCACTGACAAACCAGACATTATCTGCCTAACAGAAACTTTCCTCTCCCAAGACGTGTCTGACTCCCAAGTATCTCTCCCTGGTTACTCCCTCTTACGGTATGACAGACCTGAGCCTCGTCCTGGTGGAGGTGTTGCTCTCTTCATCAAAGACTCTATTCCTCACTCTCCCTGCACTGCTCTCACTCCCCCACACCCCCAGGAATACCTCTGGCTTCGGCTTCCCCTCCACTCCCACCTCATGTTTATATGTGTACTGTACCGTCCACCGAACAGTGATGACTCCATCTACACCTCACTCTCCGAAAACATGGACCATCTTCTATCTTCTCATCCAAACTCTCTCTTCCTCTTATGTGGCGACTTCAATTGTCATCACGCCAGTTGGCTAGGTGTGGGTACCTCTCTCACCTGCCATGGGACATCAGCAAAAGTTTTCTGTGACTCATTGGGACTGACTCAATCGGTCAACTTCCCGACCCGGATCTCAACCAATGGTACTCCATCTCTTCTGGATCTGATTTTGACAAATTTCCCTGACAATATCTGCTGCTCTTCCTTCGCTCCAGTGGTTCTTCTGACCACGTCCTTATTAAAGTGGACATCTCTCTGGCTGTTATCAGAGAACCACCTCACCGCCGTCGAGTCTGGCATTTCACTCAAGCCGACTGGCAGGGTCTCAGAGCAGCCATCAAACTTACAGACTGGTCTCCTATCACTACTTTCTCAAACATCAACTCATCCTGGGAATTCTTTCAAAGAAACTTGCTCTCCCTCATGCACAGATTTATCCCCTTTCGTGTTCAGTTGTCTTACCCTTCCTCCCGCCCTTGGTTTACTGAAGCTTGTGGCAGAAGGCAGTTGTCCTGAAACAACTTGCCTTTGCCTCATGGAAAGCAAACCCAACTGAGGGCAATCTCAGTTCTTTCCACAAAGCTCGGAACAAGTGTGTAGCTACCCTCAGGAGAGCCAGAAAACAACATCTTTCTCATCTCAAGTCTGAACTCTCAAACCTCTCTCCCTCCTCAAAATCCTGGTGGCGTTTAATCAAATCTGTTTCTGGTGTATGTTCCCCCTCCATCCCCTCCCTTACCTCAAATGGCCGCACTGCTGATTCCACACGTGATAAAGCTGAATGTCTAAACTCGGTGTTTGCAGCTAAATCTTGTGTCCCAAACCCATCACTATCTCTACCCACTTTACCCAGTCGCACCCAACTGTCCCTGGACTCTGTATCCTTTTCTCCTGACAAGGTGGAGAGCTTGCTTTCAAACCTCGAGTCAGATTCTGCAACGGTCCAGACGGCATCCCAGCCCACGTGTCCTCAAAGCCTGCTCTTCTGCTCTTGCTCACCTCTCTCTCTGTTCTATTCACCCTCTCATTTTTTTCCCAAGGTCATCTGCCATCTGCTTGGAAATCTGCTAACATCACTGCCCTGCATAAAAAGGTGCAAAAACAGATCCCTGTAACTATAGACCAATCAGCCTTCTCCCAATCATCAGCAAGGTTATGGAATCCATCATCGCTTCCAGACATGAAATCCTTCCTCTTCTCCAATGGCTTGATTTCCAATCATCAATTTGGTTTTCAGACCAGGTCACTCTACCCTAGATATGCTGCTACTGCTCTCCCATCAATGGATGGAGGTCCTCAATGCCAGACAGGAAATCCGAGCCGTATCCCTGGACATATCACGTGCTTTTGACACAGTCTGGCACCCTGCCCTACTCACCAAACTCTCTTCCCATGGTATTCAAGGCCATCTCCACTCATGGCTGCAGACTTCCTCTCCTGTCGCAGTCAACGTGTGGCCCTAAATGGAGTTCTTTCATCCCCTCTTCCTGTGCAGGCTGAGTTCCTCAAGGTAGCGTTCTGGGCCCTGTTCTTTTTCTGGTTTTCATCAATGATCTCTCGGACTCTCTGGAAAATCCTCTATTTCTCTTTGCCGATGACTCCACCCTCTGCCGTACCATCTGTCATCCCTCAGACCGGCAAGCAGCAGCTTCTTCGCTCACTGCAGATCTGGATAAAATCACAAACTGGTCCAACACGTGGAACATGTCTTTCAATCCAGACAAATCTCACACTCTCACTATGTCTCTTCGAAAGGAGCGTTTGCAAAGCCGCAGGCATGCACTTTCTCAACAATGCTCTGGAAGAAGTCTTTTCTTTCAAGCTTCTGGGTCTCACTATCTGCCATGACCTTTCCTGGGAAAGTCTCATTTCCAACCTTGCCTCAAAGCCAGTCGCCGACTGGGAATCCTCCGTCGTGCAAAGTCCTTCCTCGGCCTCTTGAGCTCCTGACCACTTACAAAGCTTTTGTCCGTAGCCTGATGGAGTACTGCTCTCCCCTCTGGGCTGGTGCTCCTGCCTCCCACCTTTCTCGACTTCACGCTGTCGAAACCAGGGCTTTTAAGATCATTGGCATCTCCCGCAATGAAGCTGAGTCTTTGGGCCTCTCACTCAATCACCGCAGGTTGGTCGGTGGTCTTTCTGTCTTCTACCGACTCCTCTCCAGCCTTGCCCCCCCTGCTCTCTCTGTGATTTGTCCCAACCACATTTCCACAGGGCGCTCAAGGTCCGCCAACAACCCCCTTCTGGTAAAACTACCAAAATCACGAATCACTGCTCATCTTCACTCTTTCATTTCTCTTTTTTCCCGCCTTTGGAATAAACTTCCTCACTCTATTCTTTCCCATTCTTCCCTCCAGGCTTTCAAAACAGCTGTTCACCACCACCTCTTATCTTCTCCCATCCAAATCCTCGATCTTTTCTACCCCCGATAATCCACCCAAGCCCACTTCCTTCAATTCTCCTGCTTTCCTTCCTGAAAGTCCCTTTAATGTCCATCTTCCCCTCGCCATGTTCCCCGTCCCATCCCCATCCCTCTCCCTTCCACAGTTCACCTGTGTCTGTTCCCCAATGTTTTGTCCCTTCCACTCCCGCCCCTCTTGTCTCATTCCTCCTTGCTGTGAGTTGTGTGTTAGCTCTCATACGAGCCTCGACCAAGGTATACAAAAAAAAAAAAAAAAAAAATCTCCATCCTCCCCCCCCCGCAACCTCCTCTCTCTCCCTCCCCACCCCTCCTCTCTCCCTCCCCCATCCTCTTTTCTCTCTCCCCTCCCTCCTCTCCCATTGAAGGGGCAGGAGGGTAGAAAGCTGAAATTTTGCATGCCAACGGAAATCGAAGCTGGTCCACTGGTAAAATCACAGATCGTCGGACAACATCAACAAATGAAAATATAAACAAATTAGAGGGGGAACACTCGGTGGAGTGCAAAACCTCCGCCGCCAATACTGCTAGGTCACTCAAGTGAACCTGATATCCTTCAATTTGAATTCAATTTGATGTCAACAGTGCTCACAGAGTTATAGTTTGCAACTTTCCCTTTTACTTTTAACTTTTACATACTCGATTCATTCGTCATAACTAGATTCCTTGAGACAGAAATTGATTTTACGTGGGTATATCCACCTGAAGTTCCAAAATCAGCCGCAATTATATTTTTGGCATGTTTTTTTTGTTGGAAATCACTTATAACATGTAGAAATGCAAAAAATAAAAAAATCGAAATTTTGTTGAAAAAAAGTTGCAAAATGTTTTTTTTTCTCTAACAATTTTTTTTTGGGAGGGGGGGGGGAGGGTTGGAAATCACTTAAAACATGTAGAAATGCATAAAAAATTCAAATATTTTTTCAAAATGGCCGCCATAGCGGCCATATTGGACTTTGGACCAAGTCCAAAATCTAATGGCATGATCCTTGGACCATACCTAATCCCCCCACCAAGTTTCGTCGAAATCCGTCGAGGAGTTTTTCCGTAATACTGTTCACAAACAAACAAACAGAAAGGGGTGAAAACAGTAACCTCCGATCTTCGATGGCGGAGGTTAACGAGAAGGGCACTCGGAAGAGCACATACCTCCACCACGCAATGCCTAATCCACGAGAACATATCGGGCCCATTACATTTTTGAATTATGCTATACAGCACTATATTGTTTTTGGCCCGATTGCTCAATGTTGTGGGGAAACTTAGCATAACAATTGTACATTTTGTGAGGAATTATGCTATATTTAGCCTATCATATTATGAACAGATTTGGATATTGGGCCATCTCAAATTTTTTGATGGCAGTGGAAAATGGCTGCCACAGCCATCAGCGGCTGAATTTGAGATGGCCCAATATCCAAATCTGTTCATAATATGATCGGCTAAATTTCGCATAATTCCTCACAAAATGCACAATTGTTATGCTAAGTTGCCCCACTAGTAGGGCAACTTAGCTAAATATAGCATAACAATTGTGCATTTTGTGAGGAAAGCACCAAATTTGGCACACGAGTAGCCTATCATATTATGAACAGATTTGGATATTGGGCCATCTCAAATTCAGCCGCTGATGGCTGTGGCAGCCATTTTCCACTCCCATCAAAAATTTTGAGATGGCTTAATATCCAAATCCGTTCATAATATGACAAGCTACTAGTGTGCCAAATTTGGTACTTTCCTCACAAAATGCACAATTGTTATGCTATATTTAGCTACGTTGCCCCACTAGAACCAAGATACTTGAAAAATCTTTGATTTTTCAAATAACAAACAGACAGAAAGGGGTGAAAAGATAACCTCCTTCACTTTCGGTGGCAGAGGTAACCCTGATTGTTTGGTTCCAATTGATTTTGCAAATAACAGACAAAAAAGGGTGAAAAGATAACCTCCTTCACTTTCGGTGGCAGAGGTAACCCTGATTGCTTGGTTCCAAAAGTGAAGCATGCTGGTGGCTCTGTAATGTTATGGGACACATTTTTCCTGGCATGGTTTGGGTGCAGTCATTCCTTTAGAAGGCAAGGTCAATGCCAATCGCTACTTGATGGTACTGAGTGAGCATCTTCACTCCATGGCCCAACGCCCTATTGAGTGACTTTACATTGGTGTTCCCATTTTTTTTGTCCACTGCCTGTATTTCAATTCTGGGGAATTAACGTGTTCATAATTCTTGGGGAATAATCCCGTTCCTAATTCTCAGGGGTGGGGTTGCTTGTCAAGTTTAACACTCCATTAAGTTGAAAGCTTGGTGAATCAGACATATTTATGAATTGTCGGAATGAATGAACGTTTAAGGAAGGAAGAAGATTTGTTTTTGTATTTAACGCCTTAAAAAGCCAAAGTGGAATTTGCAGAAGAGTCCCGGAGGACAGCACAGAGATCATCGAGTTATCTGTTCTTTTTTTTCGATTCCCCGAGACCCGACCCAACTATAAACTACCACCGTTGTGCTTTACAGGCAAGGGGTGTTGTGAAACTTGCGTCAATGAAAATTAATTAAGCCGGCTGTCTTGTCTGTTCGTAATCATTGTTTATTGACGTTAAAAAAAAAACCTAATATACTTTCTAAAAACATAGATCATCCGATGCTTCCAGCTTGACTAATTTTTTAATTTCTCCCTTGATTAAGGATTGCACCCTACAATGGTGTAACAACTTGTCTCGGATCAAGACTTTGCTCTGAAAACGTTCACAACACGACAATAAAATTTCAGATTCAGAGCAAGGACACACTCCAAAAAGCTAAACGACAAACATTACCTGCATGGTTGCGCCATCTTGTGGATGATTTCATTTGCCTTCCAACGATTCAATAAAAAGCATCCGGTTAAATCAGGGGTTCTTAACCTTTTGATGATTCCAGACCCCCAATGGTTTGCCCAACATGGTCCCATACCCCCTTCGCTTGACTGTCAAAATCATCATCATCACCAGTCCTATTAGTTGACAGTATGAATTCCAAAGATGTCAATAGCTTGAATTTATTTTAGATATGGATAGCTAGGAATAGACCATGAAAGGTAATCATAAGCATTTATCATATATATTTACAAATAAAAAATAACCGAGAAATTACTCATATACAAACATTGAATAACAGTGAATATTGAATAACAGTGCTAGCATTCTAACCTAACATTCTAACATTCTAACATTATAATCTAACATTCTAACCAACTATAAATTAATAAATCAAATATATACAAATATTCAGATATCGAGTTCCATACCCCCAGCATTTAGTTCCAATACCCCCAAGGGGTATGGATAACCCAGTTAAGAACCCCTGGGTTAAATTGAAGGAAGTGGCAGAGCAGACGTGGTGTTAACAGAACAGATGAACATGATGATAACAGAACACATAACGATATGTGTGATGTGAATCGATATCTTTAATTGTTCATTGGAGTCAGGACAGGTACTAGAGGATTGGAAAGTAGCAAATGTAACACCGTTATTTAACAAAGGATCCGGAAAAGATTTGGGAACTGTAGACCAATTAGTTTGACTTCAGTTGTAAGCAGGAGTGTCGTGCCAAATTTTGAGACACCAGAGATTGCCCTGCAAAAATGTGTTGGCCCTGACGTCATCACCAGATGTACTGTCACACCAAGTTTTAACATGACAGTGACCATTTGAGTCCCCAAAAATGAGTGATAAGTGGAACACGCACAATTTACCATGATAAACGAGAGAGTTCAAAGAACACTTTACCCCATGCAATCTTGAGAAAAAGGACATGGAGTTGTCCTTTTCAATATTTGCTTTGTGTTTCCAAGCACAAGCTATATAAGCTTTGTTCGTGAACTTTGAATAACAGGCGCGTTGGTAGCCGTAGGAAGCCGATGGGTCAAACAGAACAGTCCAGAGCTGAACCTTCTGCCAAATCTACCCTCATAGTGTGCGGAAAATTTGATTGGTCGAGACAGTGTAAATATTTGCCCAAGTACTGCTAAAGTGAAGGTTTTTTTGAAATGTAAAGAGGCGGTTTGTGTTTTACAGTGTTCAAGTATGTTATTCAATTGAAATGAAATAAAAGTTTTAAAGGTGTAGGAGAAATATATATATATATATATATATATATATATATATATATATATATATATATATATATATATATATATATATATATATATATATATATATGAAGAAGTGTACCACCATTTATAAACCTTTTTTTACACCACCTTGTTGAACATATTTCATTCGTTATTCTTGCCTGTTGTTTGTGTCATTTATGACGTCCTTGAAAACAGTAATTTTCCTGTTTGGAATGATTTTATCAATTTTGTTTGACTGCCAAACTGGCAGACAGACTGAGGCATTTGCCCTGCCGTGAGTACGCATGCGCGCTTGGGACGAGATGCCATACAATTTACCAAATTCAGAGTCAAAGTCTTGCTAAACTGCATGTTCATGTTTTGATCCATGTTCCCATTCGTGAAAGGAGGCAGTTACGAAGGGATCTGATAGAGATGTTTAAAATAATGAACGATATTGACAAAGAGTAAAGAGGAGAGGTGTTAGAATGGAAGTAAGGCAAGGGTTTCCCTCAGAGTAGTCCATGCATGGAATGGTCTCCCTGGAAAGGTAGTGGCAGCGGAAACAGTGCATGTGTTCCTGAGCCCATCCATCGTACAGTGGTAGATGGGGTTTATCAATCACTTCTGTGTGTGTGTGTCATTGGTTGATATCTCCATATGTGGGTTTCAGGATATGGAATGGACTCTCCCATGGCATGAAATATTCACGTCGGATTCAGTGAGGGATTCATGGGCCAAGCTGTGAAGTTTTCTTGTTCTCAAAGTTTCGTTCCGAGGGCTCTTTTCAGGATCGTCATCGAGCCCCGGATAGTTTCCAACTGTAATTCGTTTGTCGCAATGTTCCCAATGGTGGTTTTGAAGATCTCTGTAAGGTTCTTCTTGTTCATCATTCCCATTGCTTCAGTGATCACTGGTACAATTTCAGCGCTCTTCAGCTTCCAACATCTTTTCACTTCCTTTTTGAGAAAATGGTATTTTGGTCATTTTCTTGATTTTAGCATTGAGGCCAAAATCACTGGGTTCGTACACCTCAATTAGCAATGCCTTCTTTTCTTTTTTTTGTATCTAAGTACAATATCCAGTCGCAATGCTTTGTTTTCCATGTTCACATTTGATGGGATCATCAGGTAGTATGTGAGCATTGTGTTCTCGTTTTTGCTTTTGCTTTTGGTTCATGTTTCCATGAAATTTCTGAAACTGGAATTTTGAATTTTTGCAGATATGCCAATGGATTACTCTAAATACTTTGTTGGCCTTTGTGTGCTCAGTTGTTCTGACATGAGTTTATTTACATTCCAATAGGAGATGACCCATGCTCTCTGCTTCTACGTTACATGACAAAATCTACACCTGTCCAGTTGACTTAGTCCTGCCATTTACTACGAATGGATGAGGTGTGTGTGACATGTTTTTTGTGGAGTTATTCTGGAGCATTCTGATGTGGAGTGTGATGCATCGAAATGACCGTCATGATCTTCTGAGTTGTTAAGGCTAATTAACTGCAAATAATCTGGAAGAATTCCCATGTTTTAAATGCATGCCATGTTAATGTGTATCGAGCAACTCAATAGGTCCTTCCACAACATGGCGTTCTAATTACAAAATAAACAACAAATGTAATGATATCATTGTAACAAAGCATTAATTAATCTATCTATATCTATCTTTCGATATAGTACTAAAACTCTCATCTTGTATGTATGTATGTTCCCGAAATACAGCCAAAACGGTACACAATAGTGCAAAACTTTTAGGGCCAACTGACTCACTATTCTCCTGTGGTGTGCAGTATCAAGTTTCGTTCAAATCGGGCAACAAACAAATTTATTTATAAAATCAATTCCCGATTCAGTCAAGTACTCTTCGGGATTATTTGATTAATGCAAACAACCTCAGCGGTATAGTTCGCTGGAGCTATCTTCTTTATTTTTTTTTTAAATGATTTTTTTTTATCAACCGCTGTCACAATGAGAACCCAACGGGTTCATGGGTCGTCTAGTTAATACTAATAATATTAATAACAATAGTATAATTTGACAACAATCATAATGAATCTATAACTCTGCCTGGGCCAAAGCTCATCTGGGCTGGGTGAAAAGGCAAGCTGATTTGCACAAGCAGCACAGCAGCCAAGTGCGCTATAAGGCCGTAAAGAAGAATGAAAATTTGGTCCAATGGACCAACGGTCAGGCTAGTTTTCTTCAAGTCATTGGTATAGTGTCCTTGGGCTTGGGCATTTATTATGATTCATTGTCTATCCCAGTTGAGCTGATCTATTCTGAAGGATTTATATTTCATTCAACCAGCTAAAATTATTTTGAGGTCACCCTCGACGAAAAGGTCAACACAGGTCAAAGGTCAACAACTTGGGTGAGATTTCTAATGTCCTCAATTTTCATCCGATTGACTTGAAATTTAAAAAGGATTTACATTTCAGGATATCGAATTAAACCAGCCATTTATTTTTGAGGTCAACACAGACCAAAAACGTCAACATAGGCCAATGTTCAACAACTAAGGTAGATTTTCTAAAATCCTTCATTTTCATCCCATTGATTTGAAATTTGAAGAAGATTTGCATATGAGGTTATTGAATTCAACCACCAATTATTTTTGAGGTCAACTTTGGCCAAAAGGTCAATGTAGACCACAAGGTCAACATTGGCCGAATTTCTAAAATTGTCATTTTTCATCCGATTGACTTGAAGTTTGAAGATGATTTCTTTTTCAGGTCAATGAATTCAACCAGGCAATTACTTTTGAGGTCAACATCGACCAAAAGGTCAACATAGGCTGAAGGTCAACAACTTAGGTGAGATTTCTAAAATCCTCAATTTTTATCCGATTGACTTGAAATTTGAAAAGGATTTATGTTTCACGTCACTGAATTCAACCAGCCAATTACTTTTGAGGTCAACATCTGCCAAAAGGTCAAAATAGGCCAAAATGTCGACATAGGCCACATTTCTACGATTTGCAGTTTTCATCTGATTGACTTGAAATTTGAAGGGGATTTTTGTATTTCGTCATTATGTCTCACACTCTCACTATGTCTTTCTGAAAGGACCGTCTGGACCCCCCCCCCATCTACTTTCTCAACAATCCTCTTGAAGAAGTCCTTTCATTCAAGCTTTTGTTTCTCACGACCTGCCATGATCTTCCTGGGAAAGCCACATTTCCAAGCTGGCCTCCAAAGCCAGTCGCCGACTGGGTATCCTCTGTCATGCAAAATACTTCCTTGGCCCATCTGAGTTCCTGATCACATACAAAGCTTCCATCCGGTGTCTGATGGAGTACTGCTCTCCTCTATGGGCTGGTGCTCCCGCCTCTCACCTTTTGCGGCTTCACGGTGTGGAAAATAAGGCATTTAATTTGGATCATTGGTTTCTCCCATGATGAGGCTGAGTCTTTGGGTCTCTGACTCTCTCACCGCAGAGGAGGTCAGTGGTCTTTCTGTCTTCTACCTTCTCCTCTTTGGCCTCACCACACCTGTTCTGTCTACGATATGTCGTCCCCCCATCGTTCCTGCGTGTCTGTTTGTTTGTCGCGGCTCCTCCTACAGTTCTGGGCCAATTGTATCTAGACTTGCTACATTGGATCAGCATGACCCCAATTAATGCACAGGGGAGTTTTTATCTTGTGGTGAGGGGCAGGGACGCAAATTCTCTGTAAATGTGTATCGTGTAGTGCCACCTCCAGGTGGGGGAGGGTATTACATGTCTACACCATTTACAGTACAGTATTCCTGTGCCCACGTTTTCCAGTGTAGTGAGGTGTTTTGAATTATAAGCAGTAGGTATGTTTTTGCTTCATGGACGTCACCTGAGTTAGTCTGTTTTTTGCTTATACAGAACTGTCAGTTGCCTATACACCGCCCAAATAAAGGTATGCGTCAGAATATCGTGTTGTTGTTTTTTGGAACAAGACCGCCCGTAGGACGAGTACTCTGCTCATGTTAATAATCTCTCGATAATTCCAGCAATCTTTGTGTGTGTGTCTGTCTGTGACCGCTGTTTCTCGACAACCACTGGTCCGATCTAATTGAAACTTGCCAGGTATATTGCTGGGGACCTGAGGATGTGCCTTTTCAAGGTTTGATATTAATCGGACAAGTGGTTCCCAAGTTATGGCCATTTATTTACCAAACCAATGACAGGACACGGTTGTATGACGTCACAATTTTTTCCCACGTACGGCCATGCACGTACGGGCCCGCACCAGTAATAATAATAATCAGAAGCAATGACAAAGCTGCATTGTAGTTCTCTCGCGGAACTTCGTAAGGAATTTATGGATCAATGAGCACGGATGTGACGATTGCAATATAAACGAAGTAAATTACCCTAATAATACGGAGGATATGTTTACTTATTTTCTAATTGGATATATTTCGGTCTCCTTGCAACTTGATCACTTGGATATAATAACATTAATAATAATAATAATAATAATAATAATAATAATAATAATAATAATAATAATAATAATAATAAAATATTTCGGTTGTTACGCCACTTCCGGTATCGCGTACGTCACCGTCAGGTATGTTACTCTTCTCCCCCCCCCCAAAAAAATAGTAAAATGTAATTGGTGTATTTATAATTGAATATTTATATTTTAAATTCAGCCTTGAAGAGTTTATAACATTGTGCGCACATGTAGATTGCAATATTTCACGGTGAAAAAAAAAAATCATCTGGTGAACCGGAAGTTCTTCGCTGCAAATTATATATTTACAAACACGTAAAAAAAAATCATCTGGTGAACCGGAAGTTCTTCGCTGCAAATTATATATTTACAAACACGTTAAAAAATCATCTGGTGAACCGGAAGTTCTTCGCTGCAAATTATATATTTACAAACACGTTGTCAACACCATTTAACGCGAGATATTGTCGATGGTGATTTTTCATTTTGAATGAGCAGTTGTGATACCGAAACGATTGTGCTTGATAAACGTACTTTGTATGAAGCCGACGTTAACATGAGATTGATTTGAAGGTTTCATGATGAAAACACCAAGATCTACCTCAGCGTTGTTCGCCTCGTGTGATTGTTACGCAGACCCCTGAAGGACCACGATGGATCAGGCGGGTGGAGATCAGGAATTCGTATTTGTAGCGAAGCTCGACAACGTGAGAAATTTCTCCAATATACTGAGGGCTGTGCATTTCAAGGACCAGGCCGCATTCTGTGTCACAGCCAACGGCATTAAAGTCACCGTGGAAGACTCCAAATGCATGCAAGCAAATGCTTTTATCCAGGTAGGAGGGCTATGTGGCGGAGATCGCAGTCGGGCTGGAGAGACTGGGTAACACTTCGTTACTCCTGTGTATTTATTGTTTACCCCGTGGGGGGGGAGAGGGGGGGAGACACTTGTCTCCAACTATTTCACTCTGGGAGTATTTGATTCTTGTATTTGAGCGAACTTGGTAGAAGAAGAAGAGTCGCTTTTTTGTCGTCTTCCGTCACTTCCGGTTAGCGACGGCCGTTGCTATTTGAAGACCTGGGTGCAAGAAGTACTTTCGTCACATGTTTGAAAAAAAAAATGAGCTGGCACCAGTATTATCTATAATTCCAGGTGTGTGTGTGTGTGTGTGTGTGTGTGTGTGTGTGTGTGTGTGTGTGTGTGTGTGTGTGTGTGTGTGTGTGTGTGTGTGTGTGTGTGTGTGTGTGTGTGTGTGTGTGTGTGTGTGTGTGTGTGTGTGTGTGTGTGTAACCGAGACAGCTGTTTCTCGCCAACCACTGGTCCGATCTAATTGAAACTTGCCAGGTATATTGCTGGGGACCTGAGGATGTGCCTTTTCAAAGGTTTGATATTAATCGGACAAGTGGTCCCCAAGTTATGGCCATTTATTTACCAAACCAATGACAGGACACATTGCTGCGTCGGCATGGCCGTTGGGGAAGAAATTCTCGGCCACGTTCCCCATTACGGGTTACAACGTACGGACTTCCGGATTGTGATGACTTGCTGTATTGTAATAATTTCTCTATCTTATCTGCATTTATAGATAAACACGATGCCCCAATCCAGTCATCGTTTACGAGAGCGAAGGAACGGCCTGTGTAGTTGTTTGAAAGTGTTTTTTTTTTATTTGCACGTGAGGGTGAAGGAATGGCCTGTGTGGTTGTTGTTTCTGGCACACTGTTTGAAAGGTTTTTTTTTTATTTTATTTTTTTTTGCACATACGGGCATGTACTAGTAATCTATAATGGCCAGAGCATCATTTGATACCAAAAAATTCCGAAAATAAGTACTCAAGTCCTGTATATTGGTGTATGGTCATTGTTGAATTCACTAAAATGTAGTGCAAGGAATACCCAAGTCCATAATGTTTGAGCAAGAAGTTCCTAAGTCCATGACTGTCCAATCAAAATCCTAATATGTGTCACGTGACAAGCTATGAAAATGGCGACCATGGAGGCTGGACAGCATGGTGTGAATGAGGATAACTTTGATAACGGGCATGACGGGGGCAAAAAACGTAAAAGAAACCCTGGAGACTGGGCTGGAAAGAGAATGAAGGATGCCAAAGCATCAGGTATGTAGTTTCTATGCATTATACTTTGCTGGTACTGAAAAAGGCACTACATTCGTCATCAGCTTTTGAGCCCTCATAAAGGTGGCCATGGTATATTTATACTCTTAAGAGTTGACTTTGTTGTAATATTTCCGATCTGGTATGATTTTGATGCAAACTTTCTGAGCAGGAGGACTTTGCTGAATGAGGGACTTGTGATGTGAAAGACGACTGGCACCAAAGTTCGGTTTTCTTTTATTTAGGACATTAATTTCTGATTTAACCGAGTAATTTTGGACTTGACTGGGTAATATTGTAGTTAACTGAGTCATAAAAATGACCGTTTTTACAGCCATTTTTGTCTGCTGTGCAGGGGTTGGCTTTTTCTTGAGGCAATGTTTTATGGCCGGATGCCCTTCCTGACGCCAACCCTGGTCGCCTCTTACGAGAACGACACACAGGGATATGGTACACCTATTCTAACCGGGGCATACACCGGGACCAGTACACTGGTACTCATTTCGCCGACCTCGGAAGGATGACAGGTTGAATCAACCCCCTGGTGTTAATTCAGCAGCCAACAGGGCTTGAACTCAGGACCCTGGGATCCCAAGCCACCACCCTAACCCCGAAGCCAACACCAGGCTATGTAGTTAACTGAGTATTTTTGCATAAAATTAAACCACGAAAGGCAAGGAGACTTAGCAAAAATGACTGGCAATCAAAAATGAGCAATAAAGGGCTTTGTGTGTTAAAAGTACGCAAGTCCAGGTATTTAGCCACAAAAAGTACTTAAGCCCAAAACTAATTTTCTCGTTTTCTTCGTAATAAAGGATTATTTTTCCACAAAAAGGGTTTGTCTGCTCTGTATAGCCCCTGGAACCAGCAACAGGCTCCATCGTATGCCACCTTTAAAAATAAAGTATCTGCAGCATGTTTTGAAAACTTTGATCCTCAATATCTCAAAAGTGTTATTTGTGACTAAAGGACTTCTTGCACTCAGGTCTTCATTTGAATGTGGGCAAATCAACACCTTCCCCTGCGAGCTGTGATACTGTTCGTAACTTTTGTTGAGTGTAGTACCTCCAAATGTCACTCAATTGTCTGCAAAATCTTATCAACGTTCACCTCGTTGCTAAAGTGTTTATTCACCAACTTTGCCCACAACAAGAAAGCCCAGTTTTTCAACAACCTTCCACACCAACTGAGTCATGATTGAGTGCCATTCAGATCGACTCGTGTCCAGAGTGAGGGGGTAGAGTTCACTGTGAGGCCTTTCATGATATTTCTCAACTGCCCTGCTTATATGCTGCTTGGAGGTGTCGGTTTCGTAGTTGCAGTCTCTGTGCTATTGTAAAATGTAAAGTCAGATCTGGATTTTGATCAAGTTCTCTTCCGAGGATTAAATTAATCGTACCTCCCCTTACCTTGCTGGTAGCTGTAATATTTTTGTTCTCTCTGGGCCTGCCATGGTGAGGGCTTTGTTCAGTTTGCAGTTTGGAAATATACGGCAACAGGTCACACCACCAACAAAGAAAGAAAACTGTCCACAATTTGACCAAACAAGTTGTATAATATCCCATCTTCGATGAAACTACTTTCAGCTACGTTGGGGTGGGTGGGGTGAAGATCCATTGCATCTAAAATATTTCATTCTTAAGTTGCATTGATTTATTTTACAATATAAGCCAGGTGTTGGCTTAGCGGTTAGGGTGGCTGGCTTGGGATCTCAGTGGTCCTGAGTTCAAGCCCTGGTAGCTGCTGAATTTATACTGGTGGGGTTGATTCAACCTGTCATCCTTCTGAGGTTGGTGAAATGAGTACCCAGTGTACTGGTATAGGGGCACAGCATCAGTGGTACAGTTGCACCTGAGCAAAATGATTGCTACCTGGCAGTCAAGCTGCAATATGTAAGAAGAAGAAGAAGAAGAAGAAGAAGGGGAGCGGTCAGAGCCTTTCATTGCTGGGGCATCCCATGATAGTTGCATAGCCATGATTATCTTGATTATATATTTATTTATTTATTTAACTTAAACTGTAATTGGCACCCCATGTCCACTGGTCCAATAATCACCAATGACATCCAACAGGAAATGCATTGATTATCTTACTCATATGTCCAAGAACAAGCAGGGCTCCACCAAAAATTACTGAAATCCACCTTGAATAGCACAAGTGTTGATTTGTGCTATAAATGTTTTCAACATAAATTTTATGTTCAAAGAAAAATAATCAAAATACACTTATCGTAGTAAAAATACTTATCTTGCAACAACAGCAACTTGCCCAAGATTCCTTTCTTTTTCAATCTGGCATATTTACAGGGTTCCCCATGTCTCAGAATGAGGTGCTCCTCGAAATCCCCTCTTTGGAGTTTCCCACAAAAGTGGGTTTGCCATTTGTAGAAAGCATTTGGTAGCCAGGAAGTGAGGGAGTTATTTGTTATTTTCAAAACAATAGGGAGCTGATGCTCGAGGTCCCCCCTCCCTCCTTTTGGGTGGTATGAGGAATAGATATCTGCAATATGAAAGCTAAATGTTCAACAGTTTTTGAAATATCACGCATGTTACACAAAAGTACATGGACAGAAGGTCGATCAGAGCTCATTTTAATGTCCCCCATCTCAGATCTTGTCAGAGGGGTGGGGGACAAAAACTTACCAATAATTTTTCCTCAACCAAAAAAACCGTACCCGATTCAATTTTGGGCTTATGCCAATTAAGATGACCTTTTGTCCTCTGGAGACCCAGAAAATAAATGTATTGTCAAACTATTATGTTGTACTTTTATTTTATGTTAATGCAACTTATTTGACACCAATATTGTGAATAAAAGAGCATAAGTAATGGAATTGTGCTTAACTTAATTTTCCTACTCCTTAAAAAGGAGGCGTTATAAGACTCAAACACGGTATTGGTCGGTGGAATTCCAGTATGAAAAAAAAAATAATCAAAATGATGACATCATCGTGCAGTATCAATCATGAGACCGTAAATGACCAGAAACCATAAAAAAAAATGACTGTTTTTCCCACTTCAAGGTTCATCTACAAATTTATGCATCTGGCAACTGGATTACAGTTTCTCATTGACTAGCGGGCACAATCCTGGATGGGTCACCACTCTGATGCAGGATACTAGAATGGCTCGTTATTCCCAGTAAGCTGGTACTCATTTTGTCGATCTCGGAAGGATGACAGGCTGAGTCAACCCACCTAGTGTTGTCTTAAGCCAGCCACCTTAGGTGAACTGACCATTGATTGTAATAATGGAGGTCATTCTATGGACTAAACTATGAAAATGTTTATCAAAAATGTGACAGAACAATTTCTTTTTAAGTGAAAGTTCACATCTATTTAGCCTCACCTGAAAGGAGCGGCTGTTGTGCTCTCCCCCTCTCCACCCCTCCTGTGTGCGTCAATGTCCACATGTAGATCAACTTTATTATTGTGCCCCCCACCCCTTCCCACCTGGGCAGCATTAAGCACAGCTCAACGAAGTTATCAGATTGCACCATAATAATTTTTCATCTAATTTAACCACAAGTTGATTTGGTACCGTAAATGTGGATAATGTCGAAGTTAGCCATGCCTGTTCCTGAGTGTGCTTCTCTACACTGCTCGTGATTTGGGATGTGTGGGAAACTTCAGCATAGTTTACGTGGGTAATTGACCTTCAGCACAGTTTGAGCTGGCCAATTGAGCACGTTCTGTGGGTGTTTTTCACCGAGATCGACTGTAATCTACCGTTCATTCTGAGGCATTAACAGTATGTCGCATGCAGCTTTGCATAGCAATAGAATAGGGATTTCATTTTTCCATTTAAAATAGTTTACCAAAAAGATGGAGCACATAACAATGCAGAGCCTCTCCAAGGTATATAGATTACAGTTATCTGAGAATTCACTTACTCTGTGATACAACACTGTCACAATAGCTTTTTGTGTTCCTTTGGGATTGTGCGAGGCTAATAAGTCACCCAGCAGTAAATTTTCTCATCCATGTACAAGTAAGTAAACTCGTGTTTAAGTCAGTAACTTTATGCATGAAAAACTAGCAGCTAACCCAGTTCCACTGGGCTGTTGGAAGGGAATTTGTTCCCAAATGGAGTGTGGAATAGTTAGGGAGTTTGCTAGGAATGCCCTTTGACAGCATCATAGCAGGGACCCGTGTCCTTTGACATCCATGTAACGAGTGTAAAATGTGACTTCAAGTCCTCAACTCCTCCCCTCTCATAGCCCCAAGTTCTCAAACCCCCTCCTCACCCACGTCCCCAAACAACCTTGTCCCCCCTCCCTTTCCCCACTCCAATTCTCTGTCTATGCCTCTTCCCCATTTCTTCTTCAAGTCCTCAACTTCCTTCCCAAACTCCAAGTCTTCAAGCCCCTTCCTGCCTCCAAGTCCTCAACCCCCCCACCAACTCCAACTCACTGTCCTCTACTCCTCCTTTCTTCAAGCCCTAAATCCCCCCCCCAACGCCAAGTCTGCATAATAGTCACGAACTGTTTTAGCTCTCCTACGAGCCTCGACTATGTTTACAAAAAAAAACCAGATTACTAAGATTTATTGGTGGAGTAAATGGTCGAAAAGGTAATTGTACATTGGATGGAACAGACTGAATAGTTTATGGTTGTTCTATATATGTCCTCAAATTGTTTAGCGCATGCCAAAGATGTATACAATTGACCATGGCTGAAGATGTGAATGATGGGTTGGAGTTGTTTATTAAAGACTTCAAATGTTAATCTTTTTATACTTTGTAGTATCAACATCCATGACTATTTTCTTTCCTCTGAAATGATTTATTATCAAAACGTACCTTTCTTTGACAATAGACAGATTGTTGGCTTCAAATATACATACTGCAAACTCAGAAGTCATCTGAAGTGTGAAAATTACGTACAAAAACCCTCCCTTTATTTGGGCAGTGTGTCGGCAAAACACTGCTGCCTCAATCGCTACTAAAAATAAATTAAACAAGCCGGTAGGCGACATGGCTGCTCGCTCTAGATGGAAAGCTGGCCGACGTGACTAGCCGATATTCATGTACATACTATCATTCAATTTAGCACAATAAATATTGTTGTAGATTTCCCGCCCATCGGCGTGCGAGCGACCACGTTTAGCCAATAGCGGCCGCTTCACCCACCGAACGGACAATCCAGTCGCGGCTTTCCGGATTAATGCCGGAAACCACACCACAACCTTGTCCGCACTCTACCCGCGCTACAGGGTCCGATCGCCAAATCTTCGATGTACTTAATTATTCGCGCGGGTAAGTTACCGAGAGATTGTACCTCAACGGGACCGCTTGGAAACGAGCCGCTAAAGCAGCTCGCTTCCTTTTGGGATAACCGAGCAGGGTATTATCGCGCAGTCCCGTTGGACCCGATCACTTTACCGGCTATTTAAAAACCAACTATATTCCGAGTGCAAGGTGGCAGCTCAATTAAGGGAAGAGGACGCAATGAACAGGTTTACATTCACACAAGGACATTTATTATAATAAAACATGTATGCAATTAAACAGGGCAAAACACTTATGCAATTATGCAAGCAACAAAAGCACGACAAAAGAACTACGACCGTCTATACGAAATGCAATGCAAACATTTACAGCACACAAAGCACTTAACAATTTCCTACTTATTAGACGGGCCCATGGACACACGTACGCACACACACACACACCCAAGAAATGGTGGCAGAGGCCTTTAATAACGGGCTCCAGCTCGGAGGACAGGTGAGCTGAAACCCAGAATCTATCTCGAACCTCTCCACCTCGTGTGGTCTTCAAGTTGTTCGGACCCGGGCTCCAGCGAGGGCAAGCTGGATCCAATTGCCGTGAGCCGCGATCCTTCCCGAGCTCCCGTGAATCCTCCCGCGCTTCTCAACACGTGCTGGTGAGATGAGGCGCCGATCCTTCCCGTTGATGTGTCGCTTCCCCGAGGAACCACCTCCAAGAAGAGGTCGATGGGTCGCACCAAGCCGCGAACCAAAATGGAGAACAAAGAGCTCCACGAACCAAGAAGAAGAAGCCACCACTCGTAGCTCGAGCCGAGCGACCAGCTCAACTCTCTTCCGAACAAAGCAGCTCGAAGCAAAAAGCTCTCCCGAGCCAAACAAAAGCCGAAGGCCCACTGAACCACCAAAGCAAAAAGCCTCCTCCCGAGCCAGGCTTCAGCCGAAGATCACTGAGCCAGCCGAAGCAAAAAGCTTCCAAAGGCCTCAACCCCAACGCAAGCCAAGCAGGACCCGAAGGTCTGCTGAGCGACTACTCTCTGCCGAAGCAAAAAGCTTACGACTCCAACTTCGAGCACGAACAAAGAAAAGATCTCCTCTTATCCTTCTCCCACCCTTCCCCCGCTCCCGGCGTGACTCATGACTCATGCCCTCGTGCTCCATCCCCCGCTCAACCACCGGTGGGAGGGAGTTGTCGACAAAATGAGTCACCGGACGGCAGGGTTCTTCTTCCTCTTCGCAGAAGAGGGGGGAGGGACGTCTCCATTGTTTCGTTCCCTAACTATTAAATCGATCCGCAGCGCATCTCATCGATTTCTGAACATTTAAACAATGGAAGGTGAGCTATCTCGGGAACAAGCACTTATCGACATAGCTGACTAAAGGAACCTGAATGTTGTGTGCAATAGAATTCCCAAATTCGTAACAATATGATTATCACAGCCCTCTTAGTTTGCGCCCAGAAACCCACCTTGTGAAATTTCAGGCATGTTTCCAAAAAGACTCGAACAAATGGCAGCCCTGGTAATTCCATTTATCTATTCGCTAAAGATTATATTTTTTTATATGATGCTGTAAGACATTCTCCTTGGGCACAAAAAAACCAGGTCCCTCGGAGGTCCAGTTTCGGAGGTATTTTTTTTTTTTGTACAGTCCACAATAAGTGTACGATGTACGATAAAGTATTTTAGCTGTTGCTTAGCAACGGAGGTGTGTACAGCAACCATTCATTTTTGTGTACATGCCAGCCACATTGTACACATTTCACCCAAGTTTCATCAAAATCAGACTCTTGTTCTTAGAGATATTCGCAATTAACCGTTTCTGAAATGTTCGACATGTACTCGCCCAAAACCTATCTCCTCCTACAAATATTTTTTTGTTCGGGCTGCAAATTGGCATGAAGGGAGCTAGATAGATTGCGCACAGAACTCTAAGCTTCGATTTTTCGTTTTTTTTTTCCAATTTTTTTTGACCACTTTAAAGGGCCGTTGCTAGGGCCCGGGGTCCCATATTTGAAAGCACACGATTCCCAGAAATATTGGTCCTACCTACCAAATTTCATTGGAATCGGTTGAGTGGTTTAGCCCCTCGGCTTGACCAAAGTTTCGTGGACAGACAGACAGACAGATGGAAATGTCCAGAATAAGGGTGCTCTAAGAGCAGCCAAAAAAACCCGAATTATATAGCTCCGATAGATTTCCATTACAATGGCCCATAGGCTCACACCAGAGGCCTGCATCCCAAGGCCTGAGGCCTATACTGTACATAGTGTCATCTTCTCAAGTATCCGTGTTGTCTATCAGCTCCAACATTTCGATATTTGATGATCCTTTTAATACTGGTTGGAAAAGGATGATGCGATCAGTCACCTTGGTTGGTTTGCACTTTACGGAAAACTTGGAGGGAGGGCATGACGATTGGGAATGTGCTGATACACACTTCCAAAGACGTCTTCAGCTTACCAAAATGGCGGACGTATGATTTGATTTTTAAGGTTACAATTGTGGGTGGAGTCAGGCCAGAAAGCCAAGCTCTGCCCTGGATGGACAGAGCTTCAGGCACACTGGTAGGGAATATTATAATGGAGATGTATCGATATATAAAGCCTGGTGTTGGCGCAGTGGGTAGGGCAGTGACTTGGGACCCAAAAGGTCCTGAATTCAAGCCCCGTTGGGACTGAATTTATATATATATATATATATATATATATATATATATATATATATATATATATATATATATATATATATATATATATATATATATATATATATATATATATATATATATATATATACCAGGGGGTTGACTCAGCCTGTCATCCTTCCGAGGTCGGCGAAATGAGTACCAGTTGTACTGGGCCCGGTATATGCCCCGGTTAGAAAAGGTGTACCATATCCCTGTGTGTCGTAAGAGGCGACCAGGGATGCGTCAGGAAGGGCATCCGGCGTAAAAGCCTATGCCAAATCATTATGCGGACAACAAAACGATTTTCCATACCGGATCGGTCAAGGCCTGGGTTCCCAACGACCGCCACCGGTACCGGTGGTCAGCAGGGTACCAGTGGAAATTGTGCTACTGCTGGGCGAAGGAGGAGAAGGAGACGGGGAAGGCGAGTCCGGAGGCAGTGGGAGAGGGGGAAGGGTAGAAGTGTACAGGTGAGAGTTGGAACTCTGAATGTTGGGACGATGACTGGCAAAGGGTGAGAGTTGGCTGATATGATGGAGAGAAGAAAGGTGGACATACTGTGTGTACAAGAGACCAAGTGGAGGGGGAGTAAGGCTAGGAGCATTGGAGGTGCTTTCAAACTGTTCTACCATGGTGTGGATGGGAGGAGAAATGGTGTTGGGGTAATCCTGAAGGAAGATTATGTCAAGAGGGTATTGGAGGTGAGGAGAGTGTCTGACCGAGTGATGAGTGTGAAGTTGGAAATTGAAGGGGTGATGATGAATGTCATCAGTGCATATGCCCCACATATGGGGTGTGAGATGGAGTATAAAGAAGATTTCTGGAGTGAGTTGGATGAAGTGGTGGAGAGTGTATCCAAGGATGAAAGAGTGGTGCTTGGAGCAGATTTCAATGGGCACGTTGGGGAAGGGAATAAAGAGGATGAGGAGGTGATGGGTAGGTACGGTCTCAACAAGAGAAATGTGGAAGGGCAAATGGTGGTAGAGTTTGCAAATAGAATGGAAATGGCAGTGGTAAATAGGTATTTCAAGAAGAAGGAGGAACACAGGGTGACATACAAGAGTGGAGGAAAGTGCACACAGGTGGATTACATCTTAAGCAGGAGATGCAACCTGAAAGAGATTACTGACTGTAAGGTGGTGGCAGGGGAGAGTGGAGCTCGACGGCATCGATTGGTGGTCTGTAGGATGACTTTTTAGAGGTGAGGTTGAGGAAGAGAGTGAGGGCTGAACCAAGGACCAGATGGTGGAAGCTGAAGGAGGAAGACTGTTGCGTGAAATTTAGGGAGGAGGTGAGACAGGTGTTGGATGGTGGTAAAGATGGGTGGGATGATTGGGCAACGACAGCAGAAGTGGTGAGGGAGATAGCGAGGAAGGTACTTGGTGTGACATCTGGACAGAGGAAGGAAGATAAGGAGACCTGGTGGTGGAACGAGGAAGTACAGGAAAGTATAAGGAAGAAGGGGTTGGCGAAAAGGAAGTGGGATAGTCAGAGAGATGAAGAAAGTAGGAAGGAGTACAAGGAGTGGCGGCGAAAGGCAAAAAGAGAGGTGGCAAAGGCCAAGGAAAAGGCATATGACGAGCTGTATGAGAAGTTGGATACAAAAGAAGGGAAAAAGGATTTATACCGATTGGCAAGACTGAGGGACCGAGCTGGGAAGGATGTGCTGCAGGTTCGGGTGATAAAGGACGCAAATGGGAATGTGCTGACGAGCAACGAGAGTGTGTTGAGAAGGTGGATGGAGTACTTTGAGGAGCTGATGAATGAAGAAAATGAGAGAGAGAGAGAAGGTTGGAAGAGGTGGAGATAGTGAATCTGGAAGTGGGGTGGATCAGTAAGGATGAAGTGAGGCCTGCTATGAAGAGGATGAAAAGTGGAAAGGTGGTTGGCCCAGATGACATACCAGTGGAGGCATGGAAGTGCTTCGGAGAGATGGCAGTGGGGTTGTTAACCAGATTGTTTAATAAAGTCTTGGAAAGTGAGAGGATGCCGGAGGAGTGGAGATTAAGTGTACTGGTTCCGATTTTCAAGAATAAGGGTGATGTACAGAGCTGTGGAAATTACAGAGGGATAAAGTTGTTAAGCCACACCATGAAGGTGTGGGAAAGAGTAGTTGAAGCTCGGTTGAGAGGAGAGGTGACGATTTGTGAGCAGCAATATGGGTTTATGCCAGGAAAGAGCACTACTGATGCGATGTTTGCTTTGAGAATGTTGATGGAGAAGTATAGGGAAGGCCAGAAGGAGTTACATTGTGTGTTTGTGGATTTAGAGAAAACTTATAATAGGGTGCCAAGAGAGGAGTTGTGGCATTGTATGAGGAAGTCGGGAGTGGTGGAGAAGTATGTGAGAATCGTGCAGGATATGTATGAGGACAGTGTGACAGCGGTGAGGTGTGCGGTAGGAATGACGGACTGTTTTAAGGTAAAAGTGGGATTGCACCAAGGATCGACTCTGAGCCCTTTCCTGTTTGCATTGGTGATGGACAGGTTGACGGACGAGATCAGACTGGAGTCTCCATGGACTATGATGTTCGCGGATGACATCATGATCTGTAGGGAGAGTAGGGAGCAGGCTGAGGCGAGCCTCGAGAGGTGGAGGTACGCACTGGAGAGAAGGGGAATGATAGTCAGTCGGAGTAAGACGGAGTACATGTGCGTAAATGAGAGGGAGGGAGGAAAATGAGAGGGAGGAAATGAGAAATGGTGGTATGGTGCGGTTGCAAGGAGTTGAGGTGGGGAAGGTGGATGGGTTTAAATACTTGGGATCAACTGTCCAAAGTAACGGAGAGTGTGGGAGAGAAGTGAAAAAGAGAGTGCAGGCAGGATGGAGTGGGTGGAGAAGAGTTGCAGGAGTGATTTGTGACAGAAGGGTAGCTGCAAGAGTGAAGGGGAAAGTATACAAGACGGTAGTGAGACCAGCTATGTTGTATGGTTTGGAGGCGGTGGCGCTAACAAAAAGACAGGAAGCAGAGCTGGAGGTGGCAGAGTTAAAGATGCTGCAATTCTTGTTGGGAGTGACGAGGATGGATAGGATAAGGAATGAGTATATTAGAGGCACAGCGCAGGTAGGACGGTTTGGAGACAAAGTGAGAGAGGCGAGATTGAGATGGTTTGGACATGTGCACAGGAGGGAAGCGGAGTATATCGGGAGAAGGATGTTGAAGATGAAGCCGCCAGGCAGGAGGAGAAGAGGAAGGCCAAAGAAGAGGTTCATGGATACGGTGAGGGCGGACATGCGGGTGGTTGGAGTGTCACTGGAAGATGTGGAGGATAGAGCGAAATGGAGACGGTTGATCCGCTGTGGCGACCCCTAACGGGAGCTTGCCGAAAGAAGAAGATGTATCTATATATATTTTTTGCTCGGCATGATATATATTGCTGGGGATTTCCTTTGACAGCATAATAGTCACGAACTGTTAAGACTGCTAAGTTTTCTTGGTGAAGTAAATCGATGAAAATGTAATTTTACGTTGCACGGAATTGACTGAATAGCTTGTGGTTATATTTTTTTATTACTTCCGGAAGGTGTGCGAACCAGTAACTCTGAGCTTATACCCCACCATGTGCACAAAAACAATGCACATAGCTCGAAATTGCATGAATATCGATATTTGTAGACCTCCACATGCACTGTCCAGACCCAATAATTATTTAATTAGCTATCATTCAGCATGATATGTGCTGTGGTTATGACATTTACTCTGTTCAAGTACAATTGTGCAACGTGCATTGAAAAAGAGTACAAGTTCGGTCACCTGATCAAGATCGGGTTATTTAGACTTTAGTAAACCACCAAAAAAATTGATGTTTAAAAGTGTAACAGAAGTTAACCTGGGAGTGCACCACATCGATGTTGGGCCAAATGGCCTCATTTGCTTGTTTGAGGACAGTTTCTCTCTCAGTTTCATGCTGTCTTGTTCTCCTGGCCTCGACTTGCACTCATAATTGGCTTAGCTGTCGTTTAAGACATTGAGTTTCACAAAAATAAAAATTGCAAAGTGTGATTTTTTATTTTATTTTATTTTTTTGAAATAAATTGTATAATTGTTAATTTGAAAACTATTACAGCAAGTTTCCATTTAACATCATGGATGCGTTCCTAGAAAGTGCGATGTTAAGCAAAATAACGTTAAGCAGACAACATATTCCCGTAATGTTATAATGGGGGGGATGCATTCCCACGGCACATTTTCGATCACCCGAACATAACTTTAACCTCACTTAACTACATATTAGAGACAAATATTAAACAAATCAATAAAGTACACAATTGAAATACACAAATGGACAATTAAATGAACAGTTACAGGGGTACTCACCAAAATGTAGGACCGAGATCACTTGTCAGGACGGGAGATGTGCGGGTGTGGAGTGTAGGGGTTACAGGGAGGGAGAGGCAGACCTTTTTGTCTCGGATGGACTGCTAGAATTAATTTGTTGGCAGGGAAGGCAAAGGGGAGGTAAGTCTGGAGTGATACGGCACTCCCTCGCCCTGATCGAGCTATCGTATGGGCCACGCAACGAATCCTGAGTGGACCAGATGCCATCACCAGGATTCCGAAGTATGATGCAATCAGAGCTCCATGAAAATACAAATACTGTATTTGTACGAAGACGAATCTTGTGTCGTGAAAACCAAAAAGGCTCATGACAGCCTCAAAACTAGGTGGACAAACATTGAGTACTTGTCCTGTCTTACAATGTGTCAGATGTTCCTTTTTTATTAAGGAATAATGAACTGCGATAAAATGTAATGTGCTATGAGCCAGTGCTGTGAATGATTCTTTAGCTTATTTTAAGTACTGTACCTCTCTTTGACACCAAAAATGTTGAAAAACGATTTACATTCCTAATTTATATGAAATGTTGTCCCAAAAGTAATCTACCTATATATAATGGAGCAAGTGTATCTATGTCCAGCCACGAACGGCACCTTTTATGCCATTAAAAAAAATTAATAAACAGCATTTATCCATGTTTGTGTTCCTGTTGGAGCATAATAAAATACATTGCAAATGTGTCGGTAGTACTGAGTGAGGGTCAGTCAGGTCTTGGGTACCAAAAAAACTACCCCCTCCCTTGCCATGTTAGTGGGGGGGGGGGCGGTGGATGAAAACATATTTGCCTGTACACGCGTCTCAGTATAAGTGGTTTACTGACCCCTTCTGTAGACGGGGGATTATTGGCCATGGCACAAACTGTATGTTGGCATGCTTCCCCACTATCCCCCCCTACCCAGACTGCTCCCAAAGGGAGCGGGTGTTTCTATTTCAAATGATATGCACAAAACAGCTCATTTATATTCATTATCCTGGATGTACATATTGTTGCGAATTCGCGCCCGCCGGCGTGCGATCGGCCACATGACTCGAATCGCGGCACGTCGCCCACGGACGGACAATTCTGTCGTGACCCTCTCGGACTAACGCCGGGAGCCAGTCACGGGTGGGCCTTTCGGCCTCACCACGATCGTGCCAACCAGGCGATCGCACCTCGCAGCTGGTCTGCTCCGGACACGGGCCGCTTAAGCGGTCCGTTCCGTACTATCGGGATAACCGAGCGGTGTTATCGTCGGCTTCGACGGTTCCGACTAATTATCGGGCGTATTAAGCCCACGACGAACCCGTTACGTGAAGCAAGATGGAGATGCAAACGAAGGAAAGGACGCAGCAAAACGGGGAACAATTCAACATGCAAGCACTTTATTCACACGGCACACGGAGAGCACACATATAGCAATTAAAACAATTATGCACATATAGCAATTTAAAACAACAGCAACAATGCAGAGCTACTACCGAATACGCGAACACACGGCAACACTTAAAACAATACTACTTGACGGACGGTGCCACCCACAGACATTTACACCAAACCCCAAAAGGAAATGGAAGTGCGACTTCCCTGATCGCGTCGAGTCCTCCTTTTGCGACCGCAACTCCGAGCCCCTCCGGCGTGGTCTGTGAGCTCGTGTGGTCCGCTCAACGGTACGGACGGGGTTTTGGGGAAATGGACGGGGTTTGTTCGGCGCCGTTTTCCGCGCTCGCGCACGGATCTAAGAAGCAAGGCAGGAACAACAAGCTCGCGACTCGAACCAGAAGACGACCATGAACCAGAAGACCAACATGAAGACCAACCCTCGACCAATAACTCCCGACCAACCACTCTCTCGAGGTCCGTCCTGTCCGCCTTTTGTAGCGTGGGGCTCCGCCCTCGCTCCACCCCGTTTTCGGCCCCGCCTCCCTTCGAGCTTCTTGGAGAAGCCTCTCGAAGGGGGGCGTGACCTCTTGCTCCCCCTTCACCCCGCGCCGTGCGGGGGCCGGGGCCGTCAGTCTTGGCTCAGAGCCAGGGAATTATTCCCCCAAAAAGAGGCCCCCACTTTACATGACCTTTGACCCCTACATCGCCCCTCCTCCACAACAAGCGCGCGAAAAGCCCACCGAGCGTCCTCGTTGGGTTTTATTTGAAATAAAAGATAGAGAAAGAAAAACGACTGACTCAAAGCGTCGCAGCCCGAATGAATCACATTTATTCCCTCTAAACAATGGGTTTGGGGCTAACTACACATGTACTTAAGAGATATCTCACCTACGGGACCTGAATGGTGGTTTGCGAATTTCCACAGCCGTAACAATATCTTGCAATGCATTGTGATTGTTCTAACTGACTGACAGGTTTGCAAACTACAGTGGTTGATCCAGTTTCGTCTTGTACTCCAAATCGACTTATCTATGAATGCAGGAAAGAAATGCGGAAATTAGTCAATTTGATAAACACTCCACATCAACTTGCAGCCCAAACAATACCCTATATAAATGTATTTTTTTAATATATATGTGGTCGCACTTAGTGACTGTGTGAAAAGAATTATTGCCGAGACCTAACGTCCTAGACAAGAACAGCGTGGCATGTTTAACAAACTGAGAAAGAGGTGGATAAAAATATAAGTGAGATGACAAACAAACAGGTTAATAACATGATTATGAGTAGATGAGCACAAGTTCAATAACGGGGACAGAGTTGGCAAGAACAGGAGAATCGTAGGTGCATGTGGTGGACCAACTGAGATGATGATTGATTGCTGTCTTAAATAAATGGAGGGAAGAGTATAAAAGGGCAGATTCAGGAAGATGATTCTATAAACAAGAGGAAATTAAGACAAGGCAGTGCAGATTAGGAATTACTGGATGGATGCATGCAGCCTCATTTGACTCAGAAGAGATGGTGGGCTGAAAAGGCAGTGGCCAGATATTCTGATGGTTACCAGAGGACCATGAGTCCACCAATCTGTCTGCTATGGACAGTTATAGGCCATGATATCAGGCCTATTTGTGGGAGATGCAAAGAACATTTAGTACCTTTGCTTCATTGCATCCAGAAGTGGGTGGAGGTAGCTTCAGCTTACAGTGGAGAAGCATACTGTGTCAAGCCACAGATGAAGGCTTTCTAAGTGGTAATGAGCTGTAGGCAATCATCCCACATCCACTGTCTCACCAAAAGTTATAGGATACACACAATTTTATGGACAATGTACACCAAGCATTGATGTGTGGTGATTTAATATCTTGTGGAGCCTGGCCATGCCCTTTTTAAAATGTTGATCTCAGTGACGAGGTGGAACTTGAATATAGATCACGTGCAAGAAAAATATGTAATTAGTAGATTTTAGTGTCATTTTTCAGTAGTCTGCCAGAATGATGCAGATGTAGCACACTGACATTTGAGCTGTCCAGTCTGGATTTGATTATTCGCCCAATTATAAACTTTTGATTGGTGCTTTAAAGGCGTGCTACTGCATCACAAAGTGTGCCGTGGACCTGTCTGCTCACCTGAACTGGTGAAACTTGAAGATTTCACAGTGTCTTTTGACGAATAACTGAGATCAGTTGAGTTATCATCTGCAGCCTGATCAAATTCCTGCCATCATCAGTCAAATGTCAGCCTGGCCTGCCAGTCTAACAAAGACTTAAGCCACGAGTACACGCTCTATGAGCCTCCTGCCTCAACCTGATGGCCATCAGTCCTGAATTAAGATGGGAATGTTAGACAGGCCAATCTAATCATGAGGTAGTCCATAGCATTTTCCTGGATTAAAAGTCGTGTTCCATGTGAATGGCCAAGTTGTTATTTTAAATCAGATTGACCAACAGGGGAAGTAGCAGCAGAATTGTTGCCTGATTGATTGCAGAGCTGGCAGAGCATGGAATCATTGACAAGGTGGAAAAGCAAGATTTCCCAGAGATGGGTAGCTTCTGTAAATTCAAATATTTTCCTCGCTTTTGTGTATTCATTCAGCCAATCCATTGGTTTCTTCTTCTACCATTTCTTATTTTGATCCCAATCCTCTCCCACCTTCATTCCTGCATCAACACGGTCGTCTCTTACCATCTGCTTGAGATGGAAGTGAAACACCATGCAGTTTCATTTGTTTTATTTTTATTTTTTCTACAGTTGAAAGATCATCTTTAGTCCGATCTACGATAAAAGCCATGTCTTTTGTTGGTACTGCATGTGTCGATGGTGTTGGTTTGGTTTGGTTGAGCCTGGTGTTGGCTTAGTGGTTAGGGTGGCGGCTTGGGATCCTTGGGTCCTGAGTTGAAGCCCCGTTGGCCGCTGAATTAAAAATACACCAGGAGGTTGACTCAGCATGTCATCCTTCCAAGGTCAGCAAAATGAGCACCAGTGTCCTGGTAGGGGAAACGCTGCATCAGCGGCACAGCCGCGTCCCAACCAATGATTCAACCAGCAGCCACAGGCTGCACTCGATAGAGAGAGAGATTTGGTTTGCTGCACTTCATTTCGACTTTACGATAAATCTTAGCACTTTGTTATGCTCAGATTGCGCTTGAAACTTTAGTTCTTGATGTTTAAGAATTATATTAATTCCCCCAATTTTATGATGTGTGTGGCGTATTTTATTATGATGTGTAATACCGGCTTCCACCAGGTGGCGATATGGGATGCACAATTGCACAATGAGAGATCAGATGCATGAAAAATGTATTTAATGCGTAGATTTTAGTGTAATTTATCACAAGTCTGACAGAATGGTGCAAATGTAGCACACTACCAAAGGGTGTTGCAGGGGGTGTGGGGGAGGGGGAAGACACACCATAAGAAGGAAAGGAGGAATCTCACAAAAACAAGGAAAAATGTCCCAAGAGGGACAGAATAGGAAAGAAACAGCATGCATAGAAGAGATCATGGATGTGCATGTGTGATGACATGATGGAGTGATGGGCAGAATATTTGAAAGAGTGAGATGAGGACAATAAAACGGATACAGGGTGATTATTCCACAATCGGGAGAATAAGAGGATGGATGGATGGAGGTGGGCAGCTCATCTGGGCTTTGGGAGTGCGAGCAATTAAGGAATTCTTGAAGAACTTGTGTCACATGGGGTGGCTTTGGGGGTGGTGGGGTAGATCATTCCTGTTGCTCCAATTATTACTGGTTCAATCTTTGCACTCTTAAACTTCCAGAATCTCCACTTTATTCTTGAAATCTTGATATTTGGTAATTTTCTTGATTTGTTGTATCGACCAAGATTACCGGATACTAAAACTTCAATTGCCTCTGGTACCTCCTTAGTTAGGCCGAGGTCACATTTGCCACGGCGGCCGTGGAGTCTCCAAAATCTATGGCCACGAGCAATTATATGGCGGCCGCAGTATTTCCACGGTCACACAATGTAGCAGTCGCATATGTTTTTATTTTTCGGGGAGCCGCACGGCATATTTATAAATTGTGGAGACCGAAAACGTGGGGGTGCCGTACAGTCTTTGATTTGATGTCGCACGGTGACCTTAAGGCGTCGCTGCGGCGGCCATAGAATTTTCAAGGCAGACGCAAGGCGACCGCAGGGGGGCCCTAAGGCGAACGTGCGGCCAGACGGTCGGTAACGAGTGGGTATATATACCAGTTCTTTTTTTTTCTGAAATAATAATATACCAGTATATATAACTGAATATACTATTACTATAATATACCGTGGTGCCCCCAGAATCAGAATGCCCCATTGTTTGAACAAATTGGAATCCGAACAATTTTTTCGAGAAAATTTTGCCCTAAAAACCTAATACATTTTAAAAAACTGAACACAACGTAGCGTTCATGTTTGTTCACGTGTCTCCCCCACCTGTTGGAGCCGCATGTTCGCGCTTTGTTCATTCAGTTCGTCTGTGGAAGTCCTCGTGAAAGCATCTCTCGTGTGTCGATCGATACTTTAGGCCTCAGTCACATTTGCTCTCCGGCGAGGATACGGCAGCCGTACGCCCTCTGAATTGACCGAAACGTGCGGCGGCTGCAGAGAAGCTGAGGTGGCCTCAGGCAGGCCCTACGCCGTTTGGCTATCTTTTACAGGCCGTAGGGTCGCCGTGGAATTATAACGCGGAGTTATAACTTTTTTCATTTCTACATTCGCCGTAGCAATTCGACAAGCCAAGCTATGATGTAGATGTGTTCCACGTCGACCGTACGTAGGACGTACGTTATTCGTGCGGCTGCCGTAAGCTCTTCTCGATGAAAAATGAATTTTCCCAACCCCCCAAAAATTACGGCGGCCGCACTATTTCCACGGTCCCGCCAGTATTACAGGGGCTTCCATCTGGCCATCCCCCAGGCAGATGTC
This sequence comes from Eptatretus burgeri, assembly GCF_056783735.1. Classification (NCBI taxonomy): domain Eukaryota; kingdom Metazoa; phylum Chordata; class Myxini; order Myxiniformes; family Myxinidae; genus Eptatretus; species Eptatretus burgeri. The sequence goes on along the minus strand of NC_140965.1, from coordinate 95,691,824 downwards.
TGGCCCATCCCCATCTCCTCGAGATGCCGATCAACCTGCTGCAACCACGAGGCACGTGGTCGGCCAGTTGGCTTCCTCCACCCATAAGGTTCCTTCGCTGAGAGAATCTGGTGAGCAGGATGACATCAGCAAAACGAGCCACATGACCATACAGCCACAGCTGACACTCACGGATGATACAGGTAACAAATCTCATCTGAGTCTCTCTTAGCAAACGTTCATTGGACACAAAGTCTTACCAGTGATAGCCAAGGAATCTCCGAAGAGACCTCGTACCGACGGAGTTGAGTCCTTGGTCAGAGTCCAAGTCTCACATCCATAGAGCAAGACTGGAAACACCAAGGACTTAAAGACTCTGACTTTTGTCCTCCAACATAGGTAATGACAGTGCCACACTCCCATGATCCAGTGAATCCATGACTCCCCAGGCCCAACCCAGGTGTCAATCGAACTCTGGCTCACAACATGCAGAGACATGAATATCACTGCCAAGGTAAATAAATCTCTCTGTGACCTCACCACCCTTGCCACAAACAGGAACAGACAAGATTGTAGCATGCAAGATGTTATTGAAAGCCTGGATCTTAGTTTTGTCCCAGGAAACCCATAATCCCAGCGACTCCGACTCCTCATTCAGTGCCTGGAGGACCCCATCAGGATATCCAACGTCTCCACAAAGATGACTATCATCTGCGAAAACAAGGACAGATATATTGACATTCCTAAATGATGCACCACAGCTTGATCTCTCTTAAATCCTCCACAGAATCCATTCCATACAAGTGCTGAAAAGTCAGGGGGCCAGTACCCACCCCTGACGAACTCCAGTACGAACGGGAAATATGTCGGGGATGGAACTACCACACCTCACATCACTCTCACTACCAGAGTATAGTTCTGAAATCAGATTGATCAGTTTTGGTGGCACCCCACGGACACCGAAAATTTACCACCTTTCAACTGGTTCACCGTTGCCTGTGTTTCCACCAACGAAGGCTGTACACAGTTGATTGGAGGGTCAGCAATAGGGATAGTAACACCCCTGCCATCCATCTTAACAGCTGATGGGTCAGCCTGATACAGCCGCTCAAAGTGACCGGCCCAGCGGGCCTTCACTTCAGACTCCTCTTTGAAGAGTCACCACCTTTTGCTCCAACTTCAGTGGACCGGGGGACAGGCTTGCAATGCACATATTCCTCTGTCAGCAGGACGAGAATCACTTGATCACAGGTGATGCTCCACCCTTTCACAGATTCCTCACACATCGGCCTCCTTGTCTGCCTTCAGCGAACATACAGTTTTATGCCTCAGCTCCCTGAACAGCTCAGCTCTGCCTTGAAGCCTGGTCATGTGACTCGATGGTATCCAGTGTCTCTTTGGAGACAAAGTTCTTCTTCGCCTGATGGTGGATTCCAAGATAACCCAACAAAAATGTTGTTCCATCAAGGCTGTTAGTCTTGAAGGCAGTCCACAACCTTTCAGGATCCCCTGAAACACCCAGACCCACCAAATCTTCACTCAGCATGTTTGCAAACTCCTCAGCTATCCTCTCATCCTTGAGCTTGCGAACATCCAATTTAGGCTGGGATGGTACCATTCCCCTGGATTTGAGCTGCAACTTCAGAGTTGCTAAAAACAAGCCTGTGGTCAGTATTGAGGAACTGAGCACTCCGGTAGACCCTGCAGTTCTGCAGTTCTGGAGCACCCTCCAGCGACCATCAACGAGCACATGGTCAATCTCCTTTGCCACACCAACAGCGTTGGAATACCAAGCCCAGCGATGAGCCTGTGGATACTGAAACCATGAACCAGCCACCCTAAGTCCATGACTTCTTGCAAAGTCAAGGAACTTAGTGCTATTCAGGTTCACAGTTCCAGACCCATGGGGACCAACACACATCTCATAACCATCCCTGTCAGTTCCAATCGATGCATTGAAATCCCCCAAGATGAGAAGACTATCTTTCCTGGGGCACTGATCCATCACAGACTCGAGCACGGCATTGAATGCCTCCTTCACAGTGAGATCACTCGCCTCAATTGGAACAGAGACAGACCAAGAAAATGATACCTAAGGAGTGACAAATCCTCATTCTTATAATATGCTCATTGACCGAAATCAGAGACAGGTGATCATCCTCTCTTTGAGATTGGACATTCCAGGCACCCATCGCCTCAGGTTATATTAACCTGAGACTGCCGTTTGATGGACGACACATCAGCACCACCCCGACACCCACTAACACAACCAGGAAGGTTACCCCGTGGTTTTCCTCCTATCATGAAAAAATGGGGGTCCCAAAGGTTTTGCCCCAATCCCGTCATCCGGTGAACTGCCGAGCGAATAGCAGCTGCACAGGAAGTCATCCCACGGAGTGGGTTCTTACATTTTACACGCATTTTATGTGTTTTGTGGAATGAAGTGTTTTACGGTGGTCGTTGTGTAAATCCTGCCACCGACCTCCTCAAAAGAGGTAATCCAACTGAAGGAGGACGTCCGCAGACACAGTTGGGCATCAGAAGGCCATCTTCATGACTGCATTTCTGACTTCCTTCACTCTGGCAGTCAACCTGTTTCCATCAATGGAACCCTCTCCTCCCCACTCTCAGTGTATCTCTCTATCTCTCGCTGCTGATCAGCAAATGATAAGACACTGGTCTGATAAATGGAATAATCCTGGAAAATGTCTTTCAATCCTGGAAAATCTCAGTCTCACCATATTTCTCTGGAAGGATTGTCAAATGAACCTTCATATCTTTCCTTGGCCATTCACTGGAAGAGGTTCAGTTTCTCCAACTTTTAGGCCTCACCATCAACCATGACCTCTCCACGGCTGACCACATAGCAAAGCTGCCCTCCAAAGCCAGCTGCAGACTCAGCATCCTCCGTCAATCCAAGTCTTTCTTTGGAAAATCAGATCTACTCACAGTTTACAAGATCTTTGTCTGTATTTCATTGGAGTACTGTTCTCTGATATGGGCTGGTACCCAGCATCACATCTATCTCTCCAGGATACTATAGAATTTAAAGCCCTCAAAATTATTGGAATCTCCCATGATGAGGCCACAGCATAAGGTCTGTTGCTTTCATGTTGTAGGCAGGTTGGTGATCTCTCTGTTTTCTGCCACATATTCTCCAACCTTGCTCCTTCTGCTCACTCCATCCTTTGACCCTCCCAAGCAACTCCGCAATACACGCGTTCTTCCAGTAACCCCCTCCTAGTTGAACTTCCAAAATCCAGGCTGTCTGCACACCTCAACACTTATTTATTGTTTCTTCCATATATGCAACCGCCTTCCAGAGGCTGTTTTGTCTCGCTCTTCCCTTCAGGGCATCCAGTTCAAGTGAACATGGTGCTGCCACTGTTTTGTACTGAGTGACTATAATTAACAAATTGGATTATTTGTCTTCTTTGTCATCTTTCAACCCAAACATCAAAACTTGACATTATGGTCGCTGGGGTAGTGGTTCAAATCTCATACCTCACCACCTGGACGGTCATGGGTCAGATAACTCCGAACCAGAGGTGTCCATAAAAAAAAAACCACGGAAGCCATCTACCACCCAACCTCTGGCTGGATCTTCGCGCACATGGTCGGTTTACCGTACCTGTGAGATGAACGAAGCAGATGGGGAACCGTGCCAGCAACTGTGTCACGGCTAGCAATTGGCCGAGCAAACGAATGCTTCGTTTCAAACAATTATGAATGAATGCGTTGATTGATACTTGAGCTACTACTCTCAGACGCGCTATCTCAAACCAAACCAGAGCAGGATAAGTCGAGACATGATAATAAAACTTCCATGCACTTTATTACACAACAAGCAATTGGAGAGGGAAATGGTGGGAGGAATGGCAGTTGGGGAATTCAAATGGGAAAATGGCAGGAAAATTCAAGCCGTGCACCACCATCTCTGCTCAACCCCAATTATGTCCCATGATTTTTATGACCCCATTGACCTTACCAAACCCAACCCTCTTACTTGTTTGTTTCAGTGTTTTTTCCCCCCAACCCTCCCCATCCTCTTTTCCTGTTTGTTTATTCCCTTCATGTTGGTTCTACTCTCAGCTCTATCTTGCTCTTCCAGGTAGTCAAGTGGCTTACCGCCATAAAATGATGAAATCGTCACAAGTGACAAAAGTACCAAAATGTTTTTTTACGAGTCGCTATGGGTATATAGATGAAAAAATCCCATGCAAAAAAATCAGTCCACTTTCAGGGTGTAAAATCCAAGATGGCCACCAAGAACACGTGAAAATCTGTAAATCGTCATATTTTCGGTACGAGACCAGATAAACATGAATAAAATGCCTTTTTTATATGTTTTCATATACAATAAATCCATTTAAATTGTTATTTGATTATAGCCATTTCAAGCAAAAAAGATTGCCGAATCAAGTTTGTGGTGACATCACTGAGGCATATCCATTTGTAGAAACACTTGATTTGGTTCATGACATTAATTAAATTATTTGGTTTTTTTTCAAAGCAAACCTGTTATTTCTGAGAGGGGGAAAAAATGGGGAATATATATATATATATATATATATATATATATATATATATATATATATATATATATATATATATATATATAACAGCCTTTTTACAGCTATTTTTCCCTGCTGAGCAGGGGTTAGCTTTTTGCGGGCTCCATGCAATCATGGTTCCTTTCTTGAGGCGATGTTTTTATGGCCGGATGCCCTTCCTGACGCCAACCCTGGTCGCCTCTTACGACACACAGGGATATGGTACACCTATTCCAACAGCGAGCATGAATATTCCCTCAGCAGAATTGGGAATGCTGACGACCAGACCCCCCTTACCTTCGACATACCGAGAGGGACCACCATCACAGTGAAGGGGGAGCACAATGTGACGATCAACACTACTGGTCACAAGAAGGACTAATTCACTGTCATGATCGCCTGCATCGCAGACGGTGGCAAGCTTCTCCCGTATGTCGAGTTCAAGAGGAAGGCACTGCCTAAATACAAGTTTCCAGTGGTGTCATTGTCCTGCGCAGCAGAAGGGCTGGATAGACAGCAGAAGAGAATATGACTTACGCTAGACCAGTGGTTCCCAACCTTTTTTCTGTCATTTCCCCCTGCACCCAATTCAATCATCCAGATTTCCCCCTTCATGTGTATGAGAGAAAGAACAGTTAAAACACACTGAGACTATTTACTAATTTATTTTTCAAATGCACTAACACAGCTAACATTAAATTGTATTGAATAAGAACACAGCATTTTAGTGTGACTTCTGGCATTGTTTGCCGTTCACGAGTCCTTCAATGTCTGGGGGAGTTATGGAGAGCGCACAGCGAAGATCTGCCTCCACCTCCAACTTGTTGCGTGCCTTTGTTTTGAGGTGTACCAGTGCCGAAAATCCTGTCTCACACAGGTAGGTGGAAGAAAACTGGACCAATATCCGCAGAGCATTGGTCGCAAGAAGCGGGTAGGTTCCTCGGACTTGGGTCCAAAACTCTTCCAGTTCCATATTCTGGAAGGCATCATTCGCTGTAGAGTCGTTTTTCAAGTCCAGGAACTCTTCCTGCCACGCTTCTGGCACATCATCAACGTTCCTCTGAAATGGGTCTCTGATAAGCTTGTTCTCGTTGCTCTCGTTTGTGATCCCCGGGAAGTAATACTTGAATTCTTCCTCCAAGCCTTCGAGGTGTTGTTTGATATCCTCGGCTATTGGATCAGGCAGACCATCCTCCATATCCTCCACGCATTCGTTCAGAGCGAGGAATGAGGAAGAACTTCCACTCCCCGCTCTTTTCTTCCACAGTTCCAGTTTAGCCGCGAAAGCTCTGATCTTGTCCGACTGAAAAAGAATGTTGGTCCCTTTGCCCTGCAGTTTCCTGTTGAGCTCGTTCAATGCACTGAAAATATCGGACAAGTAGGACAGCCGCACACGGAAAAACTCACCCTTCAACGCCTCCAGAAGCACAACATTCTCTTGGGCCCGAAGGAAGGCTACCACCTCATTTTCCAGGAAAACAATTCCAGGACTCGCTGCAACATGTTTCCCTTTGAGAGCCACCTCACCTGAGTATGAAACAGCAACGATTCGTGGTCGGCTTCCATGCCTTCACAGAGCCGACGGAACAGCCGAGTGTTCAGAGCGGAACCCTTGATAAAGTTGACGACTTTGATGACAGTCTCGAGATGCTGCTTGAAGTTCTTGGGGAGAGTTCTCGAAGCAAGCGCCTCTTTGTGGATCAGATAGTGTGTCGATTCCACTCCCGGATTCTTTTGCTTGACGAGCGTGATGAACCCCGATCGAGAGCCGAGCATGGCTGGGGCACCATCCGTGCACACCCCGACCAGAGACTCCCAGCTGATGTTGCTGTCTTCGAAAAAGTCATTGATAAGGTCCATCACATCCTGAGCTTTGGTTGTGGTCTGGAGAGGTTTGCAGAAGAGGAATTCTTCTGCAATTTCTTTTTCGGTGGTATAACGAACAAAGACCAACAGCTGGGACAGATTCGCAACATCTGTCGATTCGTCGAGTTGAATCGAAAAAAAACTGTGACCCTCGAACCTTCTGAACAACTTGGTTCTTGATGCTCTCAGCCATATCATTGATCCGTGACCGAATGGTGTTGTTTGAAAGGGAAATCTGGGTCATCTTGTTGTGGGCAGCCTCACCAAGGACCAACTTCACGCACTGCAGCATACAGGGCTTCACCAATGTTTCACCAATTGTGTGTGGTTTCTTCTCCCTCGCAATCTTGTACGAGACTTCGGATGACGCTTTCACAATAGCGTCCGTTTGCTGACGAAACGTTCCAGTTGAATCCAGTCTCATCTTCTTCAGATAATTTTGTTTCAGCTTGAAGTATTCACGATCCTTGTTCTGTAGTTCGGGATGGCATCCTTGAAGGTGTTGCTTCATCTGGAATGGCTTCATGCTACCATTCCCCAAGGTCTTAGTGCAGATGACACATTGTGGCAGATGTTCCCCGTTATTCACAACGAACGTAAAACCGAAGTCTCGATATGCTTCTGAATATATCCGTTTTTTCGACATGATCACTTGCGGACCTGAAAAGAACAAGAGAGATCATATTAAGACATGTAATAGAAAAGAACAAACTAAAAAAGAAGAAAGAAAATAAAACATAAGAATGAAAGCGGGTAAAGTTCAGGAAAAGGGTACTCCTGAGAAGAGAAGAACAGAAGGCTATTACTGGAAATTATTTTCTAATTATTTTCTGATAATTTCCAGAATTTTAATTCCAGACTAGAATTTCCCCCTGAAACACCCAAATTTCCCCCCTGGGGGAAATTTCCCCCCGGTTGGGAACCCGTGCGGTAGACGAAATTAAGCAGACATGGGAGTAAGCATGTTAATATCTCCATCACCTTGTTCTGTACAAAGTTAATGTACAAACGTATTTAAATCTAAATCAGAAAAAAAAATGATCAATATATTCATTTATATTCAGGGTGAAAAACATGGGTGCAGTTAATACACTGGAAAAGTATTTTTTTGAGGGTGAAAAACAAGGGTTCGTTTAATACATGGCCACGGTTGATACACTGGAAAATACGGTAAATATATACTAATAGTTGCTGCAATATATTAATAGTCGGCAGTTTCCGCAACCGAAGAGGGCTTTTTTGGGGGTTTTTTTGCTTTATGCCGTTTTGTGTGATCTGCTTTCATGTCAAAATATTTACATAAATATCCTTATAGATGCTGCAATATATTAAAAGTTGTTGAAAATGAAGAGGTACGTAGACAGCAAGCATGGGCGTGGTACGAATAGGTTCAAGTGTGTGTGTGTGTGTGTGTGTGTGTGTGTGTGTGTGTGTGTGTGTGTGTGTGTGTGTGTGTGTGTGTGTGTGTGTGTGTGTGTGCGTGCCTGGTTACGTGTGTGCAGCGCACAGGTTTCACGGGCGCATGGTTTGAACTCTAACTCGGGCCCATGGTGCGTGGAGGACGTTATGCAGCAGTCTCGCAAACCAAGTACTTCAGCACGTGGGGGGGGGGGGGGCAGAATGCTGTGGCATCGAAGCCATGCAGGATGTGCCACCGTGCAGTACAGGTGTGGGGAAATCCGTGCATGTGTGTGAGTGAAAGGATGAGTATATCTCTGGTGCACATGCACGGTTAAGATAGACCGTGAGGATGTTGGAGGAGCACAAATGTGGATGGGGGGGGGGGGTGCTCGCAAGCAGGCCTTTGCCAGGTAGATAGCATGGGTTTTAATCTTTAAATGGTCCCGCACAGTTTTACACAGAACACTGCGGCCAAAAAGAAAACGTTGCTGTTTGGGTACGTTTTATCGCCCTGGTAACGCACTGTTACACTGCCTTACCCTCCCCTCATGCTGCCTTCCCTTCCCCTCCCCTCATGTTATCCTCCCAAACTCTCTCCATCACCATCCAACTCTGGAGGTCAAGGAGAGTACAGGGTGTCCAAGAATGTGCGAATTGGACAAATGAAAGCTACTTTTTTTTATTCTTTTTTTTCCACATTTTTTAGCAGTCAGAACTGCTGCTCGGATCAATTCTGCAATTTGTCTCAGGTTAAGAGATTCTAGAGCTTCTTGTATGTGTGGAAATTAAATAAAGGCATGAACACTGACACAGCTTTTTCAATGATTGAAGGAAAATGTCCTTCCTTCCCTTTCCCCTTCCGTCATGCTTAGGACCTCCCAAAGCCCCTCCACCCCACCCACAGATGTCTCTGCAGTGTCTGGGCATTGTTTAGTGTGACCCGTTTGAACGTGCAGTTTTAACTTACCCAATTTTGTTCAATCCTGCACTAATGCCACGAGAAGGTAGCGTAGTTATTTCATTATTAAGTGTTTAGGATAAGTGTAGAAGTAATGAAATGTGACCTCTGATATGCGTCGCTAATTGGTATAGTTGGAAATGTCAACCTCACCCTATTGTGTGTGTCTGGAAATCCTCATAACTGTGAGCCTACGTTTAATGATTTTATCCTCCGTTTTCTGTCTTCAATGTGCTTTTGAGTGTCAGACGAGGCCTTCAGCCATAAGTTTCGGCAGGAAAAGCCACCTTCACGATTGTGGCCATAACCGCATCACCAGAACATTCGGTGAAGGGTCAGTTCAGGGCCAATCCACCAATGGTGAGAGAGAGGGGAGGGGCATAATCATCACCTGGTGACCTCGGCGGGTGACCTTGTAAAAGGAGAGGTGTGGACAGAGATGCTCTCTTTGCCTACTTTAATTCACCTGGGAGGACGTGGAAAATGCAATGCACGGGGAGAGCCCAAGTTGCTGTGAGGTCGATCGAGCAGAGACCATGCCCTCCCAGCAGAAGCCCCAACCTGCTGATGCCACGCCTGCATGCCAGGTTCCTTCCCACTGACACCGTGGAACGACTGGGGCATTCCCCAAACAACCTTGGACTACAAACTGCCTGTTTGCGCAGAACTCTAACTGTCTTGTGAATTCCCTCAGTCTCTCTCTCATCGTGTGAATGATTGGACCCAGATAAGACTTAGAATATTTAAGGACTACTGTTTATTCTTTGAGTTGTGTGTACATACCAGGTAGTGCATTAAAGGTTCTTTATTATGATTATTGCTCTGCTTCTTTGTAAATTATCCTCCCCTGTGTGCTTTCCATATACATATAAACCTGAGGTAGTCCACTGGCTGGATTCTGTTCATCATGGTGGCTTTGGTGGTTTGGTTTAAATCCTGTTGAGATCTAATCATGTGATTTAGGTTGCTTGGCCTCAGCATAGGATCAATTATGTGATCGCCTATCTGCACAATCCCACCTACTTTTGGGACTCCAATCTGTACGGTAATGCGGTCAACGGATGCAGATCCGACAGGGGGTCTGCAAGGCAGTTGACTGTCGCTGCTGTTTTAACACGACTCATCAGATTTGAACTGGGCAACCGGAACAGTCTGGTGACCATAACAATATGCAGTGCCTATAGAAAGTGTACACCCCCTTTCAAAATTTTCACCTTTTGTTACGTTATAGCCTGGAATTAAATTGCATTAAATCAGACTTTTTTTCCACCTTTATTTCCTTCACCGAAGGAGAGAATATTGCTTTTGGGTCAATTTGTCTGTTTGTTTGTTTGTTACTTACAAAATCTAAAGATTTCGTAAGTATATTGATGACTTTCGTCCTCTGTTTGTGTGTTTGTTTGTTTGTGTGTGTGTATTTGTGTGTTTGTTTGTAGGCATGATAACTCGAACGGAAGAAGCTACCAATGTCAAATTACACCACGTGATTCAGGAGGGTGATGGCTAGCGCTGATTAGATTTTGGTCAAAATCGGTCAAAGGTCAAGGTCACAGTGAGGTCAAACATAATTCCGTAAATTCATGTGGAGAAATGGAGTATTTTTGCTTCGCTCGACGTTACGAGTTCGTTTTAACTTCGATTTTAATTTTGTCTTCGGTTTTTGCGATCACTTAGGACGCTTAAAACTCGGTTGTCTAAATTCTGGTAAAAATCTGATGTTTTGGAGATGTTTTAAGATTGTATAAAAAATATTTAACTCGCCACGTCATGGGTCGTCACGTGGTGCAGCGCGCTCGAGCAGAGGCGTCGTTGAGTCACGTAAAGGATTTGCGTGTGCGCGATGACGGTGTTTTCGATAAAGATGGTGTTTAAAAGTCATTTTTTATCCCAATAAAGGTTATCGTCGCATGCCTGACTCGCTAAGCCATCAGATTATGTAAAAATTGTTGGTGGATGGCCGAATATTACGGTTTCGTGACTTTGATAAAATAATATGAAACTAGAACTGCCACTTTATAACTGCTGGCAGTGATGACCGGGTACCCAGTCCGTCCGCCTTTGATACAACATGGGACTTTCTGCAGATGACAGTCGCAAAGTTTCGCATTCATGGGGAAAGTGGTTCCAGAAAAAACATTATTGAAGAGTGATGCAAACAGAGGCCTGCTTCAATATGGCATGGGACTGAAGAGCTGCGAACCGGGCAGCACAAAGCGTTCAATTTCCTTATTACTGGCGAACAGATTCAAATAATTAAATAATTCTGGCTGCCAAACCGCGTGACCGATCAGGTTGAAATTTTAAACTTTTGTTTCTCATGTCGGCTAAATTACAAATTTGAAGTTTCGTATATATAGAAGCAGCGATTCCAGAGTAAACATTAATTAATATTTATCCTTCAATCCAAGATGGCGGCCAAACCATGTGACTTGTGATGTCATAATTTTCACCACATGTGCAAACACGATCGTAGACGATAACTGCAAATTTTCGCTTCGCTAGGTTAAGCAGTTCCAGAGAAAACATTATTTAATATTTTTCTTAAAACCAACATGGCTGCCAAACCCTGGGCCCGATCCCGTTGAAATTTTAAACCCTCATTCCGCATGACTGTTCCACCATAAAGGTGATGTTTCACATTTATTGATGCAGTAGTTCCAGAGTAAACATTAATTAATATTTTTCCTTCAATCCACTATGGCTGCCAAACGTTGATTCGTACCTCAAAAGGGGGTGAGAACTTTTTATTCGTCATGGAGAGGCGGTCATAGTGGTGGAGTTTCGCCTGGATCTGTTCAGCCGTTTCAGAGAAAAAGACGTTTAAAGATATTATTTTTCAATCCAAGATGGCTGACGAACCATGTGACCTATGACATCACAAATTTATATTCTGCTTCCAACTGGGTATTGGAACATGTTTGTGAAGTTTCGTGTAAATCGGTGAAGGTGCGTTTTTCTATCCAAGATGGCCACCAAACCATGTGACGTGTGACGTCATAATTTTTACCACGCGTGCACACACAATGGTAGATGATAATTCCAAACTTTCGATTCGTTACGTTAAGCGGTTCCAGAGAAAACATTATTTAATATTTTTCTTAAATCCAACATGGCGGCCAAACCGTGTGATGTATCAATTCGAAATTAACAAACTTATATCGCCTTCTTGTCCCGAATATAATTCTGAAATCTGCCCTTCATCCGACCAGCGCTTCTGGAGAAGAAGATGTTTGAAGGTTTTAGGGTTTTTTCAAGATGGCCACCAAACCATGCGACCGATCAATAACAAATTAACAAACTTGAGAAAGGACCTCATGGGGTATATATGTGTGAAGTTTCGTCTTCATCTGTCTTGCCCTTCTGGAGAAGAAGATTTTTAAAATTTATTCATTTTCAATCCAAGATGGCTGCCAAACCTTGTGACCTATGATATCATAAATTTAAATTCTGCTTTCCATCGTCGACCCGAACAAGTGTGTGAAGTTTTGTGTAAATCGGATTAAGTCTATTTTTCTATCCAAGATGGCCGCCAAACCATGTGACTTCTGAGGTAAAAAATTTTTTACCATGTATGCAGACTTGAGCGAGGAAGGCACTTGCAAATTTTCGCTTCGATGGCTTATGAAATACCAGAGAAAACATTATTTAATATTTTTCTTAAATCTAACATGGCGGCCAAACCATGTGACCTATCACTTTGAAATTAACAAACTTGCATCGCATACATGTCCCGAATATAGTTCTGAAATCTCGCCTTCATTGGACCAGCGCTTCTGGAGAAGAAGATGTTTGAAGGTTTTAGGGTTTTTTTCAAGATGGCCGCCAAACCATGTGACGTATCAACAACAAATTAACAAACTTGAAAGAGGACCTCAGGGAGAATGTGCCTGTAAAGTTTTGCCTCAATCTGCACAGCCATTCTGGAGAAGAAGATTAAAAAATTTTTTTTTTTCAAAACAACATGGCGGCCGAATTACGTCACCGATGACGTCAAAATATTTTTTTTCTACGATGAATTTTTGTGTAGATGACGCTCAAGAAATTTCAAATTTTTGCCATGTGGCGTTCTACTTGACGAATTTTCACTGGGATACCTCTTCACCGATGATGTCACGAAAAATCACACGTATTCCCGAGAGGGAGCTTGTTAAAATGTATCAAGCGAAATTTTTTTACACTAGAAGGTTTCCGAGATACAGAGGTCCAAAGTTGATCTGTTTTTTCAAGATGGCGCCCGTATCACGTGACCTATGACGTCACAATTATCAATTATGTATGCTATCAAAAAAGATACATATTTGGTGAAAATTTTGTGTCGATTGGTCTTACCATTTCTGAGAAAATGGCATTTAAAGCGAAAAAATTTGGAAATTTTGCAAATTTACGGCGGAAGAAAAATAATAATAAACAGAAGAAAAACAATAGGTTAACCAGTCCATTTGACTGGATACCCTAATTATAATGTCATGGGTCACGTGTTGTGGCAGCCATGTTGGAAAACCTTTGGACCTCTGTATCTATGAAACCACACCAAGGAAAAAATTGAAACTTGGCACATGGCAAGTGCTCCTCATGGAAAATGAGGGTGATTTTTTTTATGATGTCATAGGTGCCTTCGTTATGATGTCATAATTGCATATGTAGAACACTATCTCATTAGTATGAAGATTTCTGAGGGTCATCTTGGGATAAAATACTCAACAGAAAATTGATGACGTCATTGGTCACGTGATTCGGCAGCCATATTGTTTTTGTATTTTTTTAAACCTTCAAAAATCTCTGAAGTGGCTGAAGAGCACGAGGCGAAACTTTACCTGTATGACCGCCTATCCATAAGGAACAAAAGGATCACACATATGACGACATAGGTCACATTGTTTGGCAGCTATCTTGGATTTACCCTAAAACCTATAAAAACCTTCTTCTCCAGAACGGCTGGACAGATTGAGGGGAAACTTCACACAAATATTCCCAAAGCCTTGAGAATACCAGGGTATTCATAAATAATTCATGTCACATGGTCTGGCAGCCATATTGGATTGAGTGAAAATCTTTTTTAAAATCCTTTCTCTTGAACTGCTGAATTAATCAAAGTAAAAATTCACAATTATGATGTAGTGGTGATGGGGAATATATGTTTTAAATTTCAACCTGATCAGACGCATGGTCTGACGGGCAGGATTATTTAATTTATTTGATCTGGGGTTTTTTTTAGATATATCTATATTTTGAACAATGCTCACTTGGCTGTGCCTGGATGGGTTTGAGGGAAGAGGAGTAGCAGCTGAAATGCAAATTCTATCCAGATTCCTCCTGATGACGTCATCTTTGCTTTTTGCTTGTTTGTGTTCCTCCCGATTACTCCAATACAGGACTGTACCGATTTGGTCTTCCATTTGATTTAAATTGAACTTATTTTAATCACATTCTGAATTCAATTAAATAATAATAAACGTCATGGGTCAAGTGTCCGATTAAATTGGCGTTGCATCAAAGCAGGACTTTTTGGTACCCGGTCATCACTGCCAGCAGTAATAAAGTGAGTTCTATTTATTAATTACATAACACATCAGGACATAAACACCACACAAAACGACACAATCACCACACAAAACAAGTCCTGGCGAGGGTCTGCAATCTCTGCTCTTTTTCTTGTTTACACATCATAATCCACAACTTCCAAGTGAAAAACAAATTCTACAAATTTCAGAAAATTAATTAAAAATACAAAACTAGAATATCTTGGTTGGATAAGTGTCTACCCCCCTTATAATATCAGTTGAAATTATCTCAGGTGTGACCAATCACCTTCAAAATCACAGACCAAGTTAATTGGCCTCCACCTGTATTAAATTGTAGTGATTCTGATTATTTCAGAATGAAATCAGCTGTTCATGTTGGTTTCCTATGCTCGGTGATGCATTTCACAGCAAAGACTCAAGCATGAGTACCAAGGAGCTTTCAAAAGACCTCTGGGATAAAGTTGTGGAAAGGTACATATCAGGGAATGGGAAGAAAAATATTTCAAAGAACTTGAATATCCCTTGGAACACAGTCAAGACAATCATGAAGAAGTGGAAGGCGCGTGGTACTGCCAAGACCCTGCCGAGATCAGGCCGTCTCTCCAAACTGGATGACCAAGCAAGGAGGAGACTGATCAGAGAGGCCACCAAGAAGCCATTGGCAACTTTGAAAGAGCAACATGCCTTTATGGCAAAGACCGGTCACTGTTGGCATGCGACAACAATATCCCAAGCACTCCACAAGCCTGGCATGTATGGGATGGTGGCAAGAACGAAGCTATTACTCAAAAAAGCCCACCTTGACTCCTGTTTGAGGTGTGCAAAAATACACTCCGGAGATCTGAAGCCATGTGGCAAAAAGTTTTGGGGTCTGACAAAACGAAGATGGAACTTTTTGGCCTAAATGCAAAACATTATGTTTGGTGCAAACCCAGCACAGCACATCAGCCAAATAACACCATCCCTACTCTGAAGTGTGATGGTGGCAGCATCATGTTGTGCGGATGTTTCTCATCAGCAGGGACTGGGGCACTTGTCAGGATAGAAGGGAAAATGGATGAAGCAAAATACAGAAAAATCTGAAAGGAAAAGCTCTGCAAGAAAGCTGAAATTGGTACGGAAGTTTACCTTTCAGCATGACAACGACCCGAAGCACACGGCCAAAGTTCCACTGGAGTGGCTTTGGAACAAAAAGATAAATGTCTTAGAGTGGCCCAGTCAGATCCCCGCCCTAAATTCAATCGAAAATCTGTGGCATTACTTGAAGATTGCTGTCCATCAACACTCCCCACACAACTTGACTGAGCTTCAACAGTTTTGTACAAAAGAACGGACAAATATTGCCCAATCAAGGTGTGAAAAGTTGGTGGAGACCTATCCCAACAGACTCACAGCTGCAATTGCTGTTAAACGTGCTTCCACCAAGTATTAACTCAGGGGGGTGCACACTTATCCAACCAAGATATTCTAGTTTTGTATTTTTAATGAATTTTCTGAAATTTGAGGAATTTGTTTTTCACTTGGAAGTTGTGGGTTACGATGTGTAAATAAAGGTGAAAAAAGTCTGATTTAATGCAATTTAATTCCAGGCTATATGGCAAGAAAAGGTGAACATTTTGAAAGTGGGTGAAGACTTTCTATTGGCACTATATATATGTATATATATGTATATATATATATATATATATATATATATATATATATATATATATATATATATATACAATTTCATTATTGTTATTATCATTTTAATAGTTGCCTCCACATTATATGCACACATTTTATACAAAATACCAATCAGCCTGCACTCAAAACTATGACCTGGTGTGCCTCTTTAGTTGAGTTTTTACAAGCGTTCATATACTCTCGCTCGTAGCATAGAAATCCTCGTAATAGGTACCCAAAATGGTGGACTGAACTCTTTCACTCTCCCCATGCCTATCTCCCACTTGTGTCACATTTCTTTGTCTACCTTTCTCTCTTATTCTACCTGATTCCCTTGTCTCAAATTTATATTCCTCATTTCTTCCTCCAAACTTTGCATTTACTGTATGCAGGTGGCACATTGTACATCTTACAGGGTGATCCAAAAGTACCCCGTAAGCATTAATTCGTTCATTTGACCAGTGATAAAGTACACACTGTTTTTCCGATGAAATGCCATGTTTTTTTTTCACATTAAATTGCAGGAATGTAAAACTGGTGAGAGAAATAGGAGAAAGGCTAAAGTTTTTGTTTCGTGTAAGGATTTGTTCAATTTGACCACTATTCTGACTAACCATATCACTTCTCCATTTGAAAATGCTGCGTATTGCCTTACCACAAAGTTCCTCAGCTAAAGCGACAGAATGTGATTCCGGATGACTGTTTTATGGTCGTCGACAGCGAATCCTTATTGGGGCCGTCTTGTTGACTTGCTTCTTAAGGAACTCTCATAAGAAGTCACACGAATTGAAGTCTGGATTTATCTGTGTCCAGGGGAGACTTTTATCAAAGCATGCACGGAAACTGTTTGAGATGACCCTGGTACAGAGTCGCGAATGAAGTTAATCCAAGATATGAGAGTGCGCCCTATCCTGTTGAAACCATTGGCATCTCGTTGAAAACATTGACGTTGCATTTCCGAGTAACCATTTCCCTCACTGTCACCATCAAAAAAACCAGAAGAGGCCTATCACTCCTTGTTTGGAGATGGTGCATGAAATGGAATAGAAAACAAAGCTAAACTTTCCATTGTATTGTGGTCCATGTTTTATATTTGTGTCATAAATAGTTCATCAATAACAAATTTGTAAAATAATGATGATTCATCTGAAATGCCTTGTAGTAGAGTTGTGAAATATTGATTAAGTGAATAATACAATTTGGAAAATGAAGCGAGTAGAGTAGGTGCTCAAAATGTTTCCCTTCAACATTGAAAAATTCCTGGTATGTGTCAGTGACTGATTTGTAAACATGAGGACAAAGCTCTTTGTTAATGGAACAAAATAATTAAATTGTTCTTATTCGGGAACAAAGGTCACCGAGAATCTCAATTACGGTACTGGGTTTAGTTTTATATTTCAATCTCTTCTGTCGCTTTAACTCACCTCTTTGCTGTCGAGCCTGGGTTTGAATCCCGACCCAGCTATAAACTGTCATACACGTGTTTTCCAGGCAGGGTGATTCATCAACGTCAGCGTGTGCCATCTCTCGGATAGACCCTAAACTGCTTTCCCTTCTGCCAGGATTAGTTGGTGGACTTTAAAGATTCCATAGATTCCATAAGACTTTAAAGATTCCATGAATTTAATATTCATGAAGAGTAAGCACACTATTGTTGGTACTCTGAACAAATTCTAAATTCCTGCTCAAACCTACAGGGGGCATTGCATCAGCAGTTCAGCCAACCCCCCACCCCCTCCTCCCACTACCCAGCAATTATACAAACCAGCATCCACGCGCTGCATATGAAATGAAGTGAAATTCATGCAGCCTCAGCAGAAAAAGTCCATTGGCGAGAGATCAGGTGATGTTGGTGGCTTCCCATCTGCTGATGCATCGTTGAGGACATGCCTTGTCCAAACAACCTCATACAAAATACCATGCACAGACTAAAATAAACATTCGACACGTTGAAAGTGTGCTTTTGGATCATCCTGTATTTGTGCTTTTCCACTCCTGTGAGTTCCTTTCATTCTGTGTTGTTTGTCCTCTTGAACAGTAAATATGGGTTCCATTGCCCTGTACTGGTCGTGCCGACGATGTCACGTGCACCCTTGCATATATCGTATTGTCTGCGTGGGCCTGTTGCTTGACGTGGTTGTGACATCACACAAAATTGGACAGATAATTTACAACTTCTAGGTACTTAGTTGGTTATTTATTTTTGGCAATTATTTTCATAATTCATGGGGTTGGAAAACACAGCTTTGCATGTTTCTCTCTCATCAATAATTACAGTACATTGATAATTGCACAAACCCAGACAGTACTACATGACAACTCCTTTTATTATTGTACAACCACATTATATACCATTTAACTTGGACGACATGACTAATCTCTCTTTAAAATCCATTCGGATACGTTCCTGAGATCTAACACTGATGTTACTAGCTGCAGGGCATTCATCAAGAATGTTAGCACACACATCATGAAAAAGCACACTTAATAACACATAACTCCAATTTCTGCCATTAGCTTTCCTCTACTCCATACTACAAAGTTTCTGCAGTTACAATCACTTCAAGGCATCTTTAGCATTCATATGTGACTCATATTGACTATTGCAGGAATAATACGAGTTCTGTAATAAGGAACTTTGATGCAGGAGGGGGCCATATGCTATTATTAACAATCTATGGTTGTTTGTGTGTTATCTGTCCTTTTAAATGCTGAACGTCAAGCAAGGAAGCAGCACGTACCATTTTCTAAATCTCCAGTATGACTCGGCCGCGATTCGAACCACCGACCTCCCAGACTTGGAGCGAATGCTCTAACCATTATGCCACCATTATGTCTGGTAAAATGATGTGGAGGATGTGGGAATCGACCCCACTACCTTTTACGTGCAAAGCAAACACCCTACTACTTGAGCCAATCCACCCTACGAATGTAACAATAACCAGGCACAGTTGTGAGCTGTTTGAAGTTTATTTTGACGTCACACGTTAATCTTTGAGTTTATTTTCCTCGCACAAGCAGACTCATTTATCTCAAGCAACGGGTTCTCTTAGGTCATTATGTCTTGGGATGTTTGCCAGCAGTTGACAATACACTTTTGGCTTATGCTTTGTGTTCCCAGGCTGGGATATTTCATGAGTACCATGTAAAGGCGGATTCAGTGACATTCCGGATCAACCTCACAGCCCTCCTTGGCTGCCTTACCATATTTGGCAGTTCATCACAAAGTGGCACCACGGCGATGAAGATGTGTTACCGTGGCGATGGGCATCCCTTGGTAGCTTTGCTGGAAGATGGCGGTGTGCTGACTGACTGTAAAATAAAAACACAGGAAATGGAGGATGCCCTTCCGTTTGATTTCTGCCATACTGATGTGGTGAACAAGGCCATCATGAAGGCTGAAGGTCTCAGGGAGGCTTTTGGGGAACTTGACATGAGTAGTGATTTTCTTGAGATCATGATGTCCCCAGATAAACCATTTTTCAGGTGTTGGTTCTTTTCTTACCTTTTTTGTTGAAATTTTGCTTTCTCACACTGTTCCTTCAACGGTGACTAATACAAGTGTTTAATGTCGATTTCACCCTCGTTTCTTTGATTATAGATGATGATATTTGTGTCGTTTTTTTTTCTATTCAGCACAAAGCATAGGAAAACGAATTAATTTGCCACTTTCTCCTTTAGGCTTTCCACATTTGGGAGTTCTGGAAGTGTTCACTGCGATTATCCTAAGGATTCGGATATGATGGAATTGTTCAGCTGCGCAAAGGTGCAATCAAACAGGTAATAAAAGTATCCTGGCATGTACTCATAAAATGATCTTGAAATATTTTCACACTTAATACAGTTGTCTAGACCTGCAGAAGAGCTGAAAAGTGGGGCAGAAGTGTTGCT
>NC_140965.1:95634489-95666989 GCF_056783735.1 Eptatretus burgeri | reverse complement strand
GTGACAAGAAGGGGAGCATGCGCCATGCTGAGTGAAAAGCATTTTTATATGGACACCGAGATTTGAGAAGAACGAGATAACAGAAGATTGAGGGTAATTTCCTGATGTCTGAGCTGTCAGGACAGGCAAATGTAGGATTTACAATCAGAAAGATTACAAGTGTGGAAAAGATTTTTATCTGCACATTATGTCAGTGTGATACATCTTGATTGTGTGTGATGCCTAAGCACCTTGAAGCAGGTCGGTGTACAAATATATATTTTTAACATTATGATGTGAGTGTAAATCATGGCTTGCTCCACTTGCTTGAACCAAAAAGCTCAAATGCTTGAAAGTGAAGTGTCGCTCAACTTCAGCAGTTATATATTTTAATTGTGCTCCCCAGAGTTCACATCTCTGTAGCTGAGGGGGCTTGACTTTGAGTTGCAACATTTTCAATTAAAATCGCTCCACAAAAGCTCGTATCCTGTTTCAAAACGTTCATTTACAAAACCAGAACGTGCATTTGAGAGAAGTGGATAATCACACAGACGTCAGTTACAGATTTGTTTATTATTTTTCTTAACCTGATCATCAAAGAGGAAAGTTACCAATTTAGGCCTTAGGCAGGTCTCTTTCCACCTTAAGCCATTAAAACCCAACTTTTATTTTCTTGAAGGGGAGATTTAATATAATAATGGACAGAATATGATGAGAAGCATTTTTGGTTCACGAAAAAATATTTTCACTAAAAAATAAGTGACCACTATATTCGTTATTGGTGTATGTCTGTCTGTCTGTCTATCTGTTGGGTAGTCGATCTATCTACCCTTATTATCAGTATTTCCGTCTATGTTTTTTGTCTGTCTGTATGTATGTATGTCTGTTCAGTCCAGTGCTCCGTTAATACAATGGCGATTTCGATTAAACTTCGTTGGTAGGTTCATACCATAACCTAGTTGTGTGCAAATGAGAACCATTGCTATGGACCCATCCGCTGCCGAGCAACGGATCTTTGAAATTTTCAAAAAAATCTCAAAAATTTATTTTTTTGAAAATTGGGCCACAAGCGACTGTGGGAAGTACATTCAGCCATATTGTCTAAAATTTCCAGCCGGATCCTATGAAAACTGTCGGAGAAGATAGATTTTGAATGAACCCTGGTCGAAAACAATAAAAAAAACGAAGTTCGTTATATCTCAGAGACTATGACTCAGATATACATGAAACTGGTATGGTATGTTCTAGTTATGTGTGAGAAAGAACCGTTGCTATGGACGCTTTTGTTGGCTAGTAACGGCTGAAAAACGACTAAATTCGACTTGTTCGATTACCCATGTCCGCCTACCGGCTTGTTCGGTAGTCGATCTCGTCGAAAAAAAACAATTTTTCAAAAAAAATTTTTTTGGAGATTTCTTCTACTCTTATTATCAGTATTTAAAATGGTGATTTCAGTTAATACAATGGCGATTTCGATGAAACTTGGTTGGAAGGTTCATACCATGACCTAGTTGTGTGCAAATGAGAACCGTTGCTATGGACACCACCATTGCCTAGCAACGGGACTTTGAAATTTTAGAAAAATCATAAAGAAATTATTTTTTCAAAAATCAAAAATCTGGCCACGAGCGACTGTCGGCAGTACATTCAGCCATATTGTCAAAAATTTCCAGCCGGATCCTATGAAAACTATCGGAGAAGATAGACTTTGAATGAAACCTGGTCGAAAACAATTAAAAAAACGAACTTCATTATATCTCAGATACTATGAGTCAGATATACATGAAACTAGTATGTTAGGTTCAGGGTATGTCCTAGTTATGTGTGAGAAAGAACCGTTGCAATGGACCCCTCCGTTGCCGAGCAACGCCGAAAAACCTCTAAATGTGGGGGTATTTTAACGAAAAAACAATCTGCAGCATTAACCCTTGAAGCTGGAATCATGAATTTTATTGTGCTTAATCCTCAGGTCATTGCCCATCGAACGGGCCCATCGCGTCAGGTTCTATTGGGTAGTCGACTACCCTTGTCCGCCGACCGGCTTGTCTGTCTGTCTGTCCTGAGCATTGCTCCATGGGTTTTGATCCGATCCTGATAAAATTTTGGTGTGAAGTTTATATCATTATCACGTTGTGTTTTCCTGAGAATGGACGTGGTGCGCCCATTATGGGCGGAGCCACGCCCAAAAAACGTGTTTTTAGGGGGTAGCCAATTTCAATTTGCATCTTCTCTGAGGGGGTTTGTCGAATCTGACAGGGGTTTCAGTATTTGGTTAGCCCAATGGCACCTGCATAGCCCCACGGAGCTCGATTTTTTTTTTTTCATTTTTCCCCAAGGTCAAGGTCACAAGGTCACGAACTTCGAAAATTGCGAATTTTGACATAAAAATCATACGACCGCCCAAACTTTGAGAACTCGGATGACAATATTTTTGTGCATAATATTGAGGTCATTCTCCACCTGAAGTCTTGAAACCATTTTGCTCTATCTCCAACACCTTGCCCGTGGCACCCCCTTCAAGTTTGTTTTTACACTGATTTCATCAAAGTCTGGATAATCCGAGGAGTGCGAAATGCCATATAGCCTATATGACGTTATATTGTTCCTGGGATGTTCCAGAGGAACTTTTGCACCAAAGGTCATAATCCTTGACCTTTGACCTTTAAAGTTCACAAAGGTCAAATTTTCAAAGTTGTGGGAATCGAACCAGGTTTTTGACCTTCTTCGACGAACTAACTCCAATAAGCTATAGCACGTATCCTGTTTCCTTGTTTTAATATCCACAACATTGTTTTGTGACCTTTAAAGGTTATGCAAAGGTTAAATTTTGAAAGTTGTTGAACGAAACCGGGTTTTCGACATTTTGCAGCTAATAACCTGTCACTCGTACCACATCATGTTGATCATTTTTATAACTTGGTCAAACATTATCACATTGTCTCGTCCTTGACTTCTGAAACAATCTACATCGTCAAATACCGCTCGTGAACCATCGTCGTCTTCAGACTTGTATTCTTTATATTTCTTTCAAATTCTTTAACATCATGCAATTTAATTTAAAATATTTATACTTTGGTGTGAAGAGGTCATGGAGGTTATACATTTGTGGACGGAGGTTACGGAGCACCCGAAGATGAATGGACGTGTTATTTTCACCCCTGTCTATTTGTATGTTTGTGAGTGGGATATCTCAAAACATTGTCGACGGAATCAGACGAAATTTGGTGGACAGGTTGGGTATGTGACGAGGATAAATTGATTAGATTTTGGGGATCCAGATCAAGCCTATCATTTGGATACAAAATGTAAACTGATCAGCCTGGCAGAGGTATGCAGTCGACCGAGTGCCATTCTCGTTTGAGAAATGACCATTTCTTTGTTTGTTTAACTTCTATGCATTCCTAAACTGCTGGACAGAATGAGATGAAAAGAGGTGGTTGTACGTGTGGAGTGCACAGGAAGATTTGGGGGGGGGGATTTTGGGTGGGGGTAGGAGGGGTAGGGGGGTTCTGGGTGGGGGTAGGAGGGGTAGGGGGAGTGTACCCAAACTCTCTCGATGAAAATGTGTATCATATAATGCCACCTGGTGGAAGCTGGTATTTACAAGCCATCCTTTGACGTCATAAAAGTGTGGTAATTAACCCATCCATAAGGACTGGCCCTTTACAAGTTCTTGTAATCCATCAATGGTAGAGAGGGAAACCTTTTGCACATGCAACATGGGGGCAGGGGAGGAGGGTTGTTGTGAAAAATTGAGTTTAAACACCGACCTCAAACTATTGCAACCAATCAAGAGGTAGCAATCCATGTACTGCAGGGAACTGCAACCTTTTTGCTGCTGATATTGATTTGGGTTGAATACCAGTAATGTATTCTCACAAAATTACAATTGTGTTCTCTCTTTTTATTACCGTCTGAAATATTCCAACACAGACTATTGTAAAGAAGGTTATGCAATCCAATTAACTCAAATATGTGTAGATAACAGAACCCCTGAATTAAAGCAAATATAAGAATGTCCCTCGAGTAATGAAAGCTATTAAAGAACGAAGCTTTTGGCTGTAATTTCAGCTTAAGCACTTTGTTTGGACATAAAGGCATTATGCACCACAGGTGCTGATGATGAACCAAATGTTTGCAGAGTCTCAGGGTATTTTGGGAACTGTGTTCTTTTTGCCCTACCTGTGGTGATAGCATATGTAAGACATGTATGCTTACATGCCAAATAACAGCATGATTCAGGATTCATTTTTCGTATTATTTACTTTCTCAATAAATAATGATCTACTCTGCTTTCCTGTATGATTATGTACGTGCGTGCGCAGATACAGTACCAGTCAAAAGTTTGGATATACCGACTCATTCAAGGGTTTTTCTTTATTTTTACTATTTTCTAGATTGTAGAATAATAGTGAAGACATTAAAACTATGAAATAACACATATGGAATTATGTAGTAGCCAAAAAAGTGTTAAACAAATCAAAATATATTTTAGATTTTAGATTCTTCAAAGTCAGCATGCATTGCCTTGATGACAGCTTTGCACACCCTTGGCATTCTCTCAACCAGCTTCATGCGGTAGTCACCTGGAATGCTTTTCCATTAACGGGTGTGCCTTGGTATAAGTTAATTTGTGGAATTTGCTTCCTTCTTAATACGTTTGAGCCAATCAGTTGTTTTGCGACAAGGTAGGGTTGGTCTACAGTAAATAGGCAGATTTGGTAAAAAGACCATTATTTTGTCTGCACTGTAATAATCCATATTATGGCAAGAACAACTCAACTAAGCAAAGAAATGACAGTCCATCATTGCTTTAAGACATGAAGGTCAGTCAATCCAGAAAATTTCAAGAACTTTGAAAGTTTCTTCAAGTGCAGTCGCAAAAACCATCAGGCGTTATGATGAAACTGGCTCTCATGAGGACCGCCACAGGAAAGGAAGACCCAGAATTACCTCTACTGCTGAGGATAAGTTTATTTGAGTTTCCAGCCTCAGAAATCGCCATTTAACTGCACCTCAGATTTCAACCCAAGTTAATGTTTCACAGAGTTCAAGTAACAGACACATCTCAACATCAACTGTTCAGAGGAGACTGCGTGAATCAGGCCTTCATGTTCGAATTGCTGCAAAGAAACCACGACTGAAGGAAACTAATAAGAAGAAGAGACTTGCTTGGGCCAAGAAACACAAGGAATGGACATTAGACCAGTGGAAATCTGTCCTTTTTTCTGATTAGTCCAATTTGAGCTTTTTGGTTCCAACCGCTGTGTCTTTGTGAGATGCAGAGAAGGTGAACGGATGATCTCTGCATGTGTGGTTCCACCGTGAAGCATGGAGGAGGATATGTGATAGTTTGGGGCTGCTTTGCTGGTGACACTGTTGGCAATTTATTTAGAATTAAAGGCATACTTAATCAGCATGGCCACCACAGCATTCTGCAATGATACGCCATCCCATGTGGTTTGCGCTTCGTGGGACCATCATTTGTTTTTCAACAGATCAATGACCCAAAACACACCTTCAGGCTGTGTAAGAGCTATTTGACCAAGCAGGAGAGTGATGGAGTGCTGCATCAGATGACCTAGCCTCCACAATCACGTGACCGAAACCAAATTGAGATGGTTTGGGCTGAATTGGACCGAAGAGTAAAGGAAAGGCAGCCAACAAGTACTCAGCATATGTGGGAACTCCTTCAAGACTGTTGGAAAAGCATTCCAGGTGACTACCTCATGAAGCTGGTTGAGAGAATGCCAAGAGTGTGCAAAGCTGTCATCAAGGCAAAGGGTGGCTACTTTGAAGAATATAAAATATAAAATATACATACTTTGATTTGTTTAACACTTTTTTGGTTACGACATATTTCCATCTGTGTTTTTTCATAGTTTTGATGTCTTCACTCTTATTCTACAACGTAGAAAATAGTAAGAATAAAGAAAAACCCTTGAATGAGTAGGTGTGTCCAAACTTTTGACTGGTACAGTACATATATATATATATATATATGTGTATAAATTATATATATGTATATGTATATATGTATATATATATATATATATATATATATATATATATATATATATATATATATATATATGTACATGTATATATATATATATATATATATATATATATATATGTATTTGTATCTATATATATGTATATGTATATGTATATATGTATATGTATATATGTATATATGTATGTATATATGTATATATGTATATATGTATATATGTATATATATATATATATATATATATATATATATATATATATATATATATATATATATATATATATATATATTGTTACGGATTTCAGAATCCGGTCTGATGAATCCATCCACACATCCAGGTCCTTAGACAGTTATTTCCTTAAATGCATGTTCAGATTAGCCCCATACCCATGTCTAATGGGATTTTAAATGTGATGCGTTGAGAAGGGTAAAGAATAGATCCCCTCTCTTATGGGAAGTTTTTTTTTTTTCTTTACGATAGACACATTTACACACATTTCTTTCGCGAGCGCTGGTGCCATTATTTTTCCTCAGCAATGTTTATGCACGTATTTCTTTCACGAGCACCGACTCGTGCTTTTTTTGAGAGCGCAAAGGTCGTCATGGTAGCCATGCGCAAGTGGGGCAGGGTGAGGTTTGGTGGGACTCTGCGCCTGCCGAGACAGGCCGCAGATATAAAACGAATTGGAGGTCCGTTCTGAGGTGAGAGAAGTAAGAGGAGGGAGAAGAGGTCAGGTCAGGTCAGGTATGGGAGCATGTGCCAGAACAGCACGTCGCTGCGTCCACTTTCCGCCGGTACTCCAGGGGCCTCCGTCTGGCCATCCCCCAGGCAGATGCCAGGCCCATCCCCATCTCCTTGAGATGATGGTCAACCTGTTGCAACCATGAGGCACGTGGTCGACCCACTGGCCTCCTCCACTCATGAGACTCCCTCGCTGAGAGAATCTGGTGAGCAGGATCAGAGTCAGGAAAACGAGCCACATGTCCATACAGCCGCAACTGACGCTCACGGACTATGCAGGTAACAAATCTCATCCGAGTCTCTCTCAGCAACCGCTCGTTGGACACAAAATCCGACCAGCGATAGCCTAGGATTCTCCGAAGAGACCTGGTACCAAAGGAATTAAGTCTCCGTCTCAGATCCTTGGTCAGAGTCCAAGTCTCGCACCCATAGAGCAAGACTGGAAGTACCAAGGACCTGAAGACTCGGACTTTCGTCCTCCCGCACAGGTACCGGCAGCGCCACACCCCATGATCCAGTGAATCCATGACTCCCCAGGCCCGACCCAGACGTCTATTGACCTCTGACTCGCAGCCAGCAGAGACATGAATATCACTGCCAAGGTAAGTGAATCTCTCCACGACCTCAACATCCTCACCACAAACAGACACAGACAGGACAGCAGCATCCAAGATGTCACCGAAAGCCTGGATCTTAGTTTTGACCCAAGAAACCCGTAATCCCAACGGCTCCGACTCCTCATTCAGCACCTCGAGGGCCCCCAAGAGGATGTCTAAAGTCTCCACAAAGATGACTGCATCATCTGCAAAGTCAAGGTCCGAGATCTTGACATTCCCAAATGACGCACCGCAACTTGATCTCTCCGACATCCTCCCTAGAATCCAGTCCATACAAGTGCTGAAAAGTGTGGGGGCAAGTACACATCCCTGACGAACTCCAGTAACAACTGGAAATAAGTCAGAGATGGTACCACCACACTTCACAGCACTCTCAGTACCAGAGTAGAGTTCAGACATCAGATCGATCAGTTTTGGTGGCACCCCACGAAGACCAAGAATCCTCCAGAGGACATCCCGATTCACTGAATTGAACGCTTTACAGAGATCAACATAGGCTGCAAGCAGCCCCTGCCGAAACTCTCATCTGCGTTCGGTGAGGACACGAAGTGCAAGGATACGGTCAATCGTTGACCTCTTTGGTGTAAAGCCTGACTGCTCTGGACGCTGGTGCTCAAGCAGATGGTGGCGAACCCTATCGAGAATTATCCGAGCAAAGACCTTGCCCGGCACTGAGAGCAGCGTCACCCCTCGGTAGTTGTTGCAGTCTTGGCGATCACCCTTCCCTTTCCAGAGAGGGACACAAGGCCCCTCTTCCAGTCAGTTGGGATGATGCCTGTGTTCCAGGCAGAGCACAAAACTGCATGCAACGACACGAGTGCAGCATTTCCACCAGCCTTGAGAAGTTCGGCATGGATGCCACAGATCCCTGGAGCTTTGCCCCGTTCAACTGGTTCACCGCAGCCCGTGTTTCCACAAGCGTAGGTGGACCACAGTTGATTCGAGGGTCAGCAACAGGGATTGTAACACCCTTGACGTCCAACTCGACAGTTGGGGGATCAGCCTGGTACAACCGCTCAAAGTAACCGGCCCAGCGGGCCTTCACTTCAGACTCCTCTGTCAAGAGCCTACCACTCTCTGCTCGAACTGTAGTGCTCCGAGGGATGGGCTTGGATGAACGTAATGCGCGAATTCCCCTGTAAGCGGGATGAGAATCACCTGTCCACAGGTGATGCTCTACCCCCTCACAGATTCCTCGCACATAGGCCTCCTTGTCCACCCTCAGTGCACGTACAGTTTTACGCCTCAGCTCCCTGAACAGCTCAGCTCTGCCATTCAGCCTGGCCCTGCGACTCTGGTCAATGGTATCCAGTGTCCCTTGAGAGACAAAATTCTTCTTTGCCCTGCGGTGAGCTCCAAGGCATCCACCGGCAACATCAAGGACGGTGGTCTTGAAGGCGCTCCACAACTCTTCAGGACTCCCCAAAGCACCCAGACCCCCCAAGTGTCCACTCAGCCTGTTCGCAAACTCCTCAGCTACTCTCTCATCCCTGAGCTTGGCAACATCCAGCCTCGGCTGGGATGGTACCATTCTCCAGGATTTAAGGTGCAGCTTTAGAGTTGCTACAACAAGCCTGTGGTCAGTATTGAGGAACTGAGCACTCCGGTCGACCCTGCAGTTCTGGATCATCCTCCAACGACCGTCAATGAGGACATGGTCAATCTCCTTTGCCACACCGCCAGAGTTGGAATACCAAGTCCAGCGATGAGCTTGTGGGCGCTGAAACCATGAACCAGCCACCCTAAGTCCATGACTTCTTGCAAAGTCAAGGAACTTAGTGCTATTCTGGTTCATAGTTCCTGACCCATGGGGACCAACACACACCTCATAACCGTCCCTATCAGTTCCAGTCGATGCATTGAAATCCCCCAAGACTAGAAGTGTATCTCGTCTGGGGCACTGATCAACCACAGACTCGAGTGTGGCGTAGAATGCATCCTTCACGGTGAGATCACTCGCCTCAGTCGGAGCATAAACAGAGACCAGGGAAATGACACCTAAGGAGTGACGAATCCTTAATCTCATAATACGCTCGTTGACCGGTGTTACCTCAATTATCATTGGGGTCAGCTTATTGGACACAGCTACAGCAACTCCTTGGGTATGGTAACCATCAGAGCGACCAGACCAATTGTAGGTGTAGTAAGAAGTGACCCAACTGCAGGAGGACGTCCGCAGACACAGTTGGGCACTAGATATGGATGGCCGTTGGCTCACAAGGAGCTCCTCCGCCCTTTGGGAGAAGAGAATGAGAAAGAAAGCCAGGGAGGAGAGAAGCGAGCAAGAAGCGGGCAAGCGAACCGATAAAGAAGTGAGAGTTGAAGCACGCGAGGGAAGAAGTGAGCCAGAGAGGAAGCATGCAAGTGAGCAAGCGAGCGTGTGGTGCACGTGTGGGTGTCTGACCAGCACCAACAACGAGACATTTCGTCCTTCCCAGTGCTTGAGCAAGCGGGCGTGTGGGTGTGAGCAACGCCGACGAGTGAGGCACGGGTCGGTTACCAACATGTGAGGCGTGGGTCAGTCACCGATGGGCGTGTGGGTCACTGGACGTCACCTGTTTCGTGAAGTGTGAGGAGCTGCCCGTGTCCAGCACCAGGGTCTAAACCCATGACAGACGATCTCGGTGCCCTCCCAGACATCGACTGGTGTTCAAGGCTGTTCCTGAGAGGGTGCACGGCAAGGCTTGGTGCTGGTGATGAACGTGACACGCACGCACACATTTCAGGACGTTTTCACTTCACGGACAACTACTCTCTGGTGAGCGAGATGACTTTCTTCTCTCCCCCCCCCCCCCCCCCCCGATGAGCATCTGCTCTCTGTCTCCTGTCATTTTGATTGATTTTGCCTGAGTAATTATTCATTTTGATTACTTTGGAATTTATTCATTTCTTTACCTCAGAAAATATAATGTTATTTTTATTCATTTATTTTATTATTAATAAATCATTTGTAGATTTCCAACCTGTCTGTGTTTGTCCTTTCCCTCCATTGGTCTAGCATTGTCCGAACCTCGATTGACTGGGAGGTAATTACCACAGATTTGACCAAAATAGTCGGCACGCACCAGCAGTTAAAACGCTCGGCCGCCCTAATTAAAATCTAATCGAGGTCACATTGGTGCTTTGCCGAGGGCGTGCTCCCCGCTCAGGTAACCACGTGACCTCTACTTAAACCGCATAATTAGATGGTGGACACTGGATCTCGTGGTTAAATGGGTGGCATTCGTGGTTCGAAAACAACCCACCGTACCATAACGTTAATTGTGGGCGGTGGCCCCAGGTCTGGCTCTTCCGAGGACAACCAGGGATTAATCCCCCTGAGTGACAAGCTGGTGTCTCGGTACCCATGGCCACAACACGCACGCACGCACGCACGCACGCACGCACGCACGCACGCACGCACGCACGCACGCACGCACACACACACACACACACACACACACACACACACACACACGCACACCAAGACTAATGAGAACCATACCTTGAAATTCCGTGGGAGAAACGTCCGTGTGAATGATTCCAGGTATGCATGAATTATCTATTGAATTCAGACATGCTTTGTCCCTCATCCCTTCCCAACCTCCAAATATACATTGCTGACAAGCATTAACAGCTATAAGCAAAAACACTATTGATAGCAGAGGGGGTGTTTTAAGATGGCCGATGTGGAGCACCCCTCTGATTCATCCCAGCTGAGGATTTTATTTTTTTTGTATGTATTGCATGGGTGCGAGTAACATCGTTTGCTGGGAGTGTGGCTGTGCCGCTGATGCAGTTCCTGCTGTAGGTTAGAACAAGAATTTTGAATCGGGCCTGGCTGCCAGCGATAGCTCACCTCTTCACAAAGGACACTGTTCAATCCTTATCATCCACCAAGCAATGCCGGCAGACAGGACACCCAGTTTAGCCTCCATCAGAGGGACGGCACACATGCTGTTTCCTCGCCAGCTTGGTGTCTGACAAGTGATGTTGAGATGACACAGAAGAACTGCATGTGATGCATGCATGGAGTATACCACTTGGTGTTGTTGAGATGGTTAATGACTTGTTTTGGTGAAGATAGCCTACGAGCACCCAGACCAAGAAATAATAGAATGTTGAAACAAAACGTCAAGACCCTACAGTGAGGGAACTAACGAGCTCACGACAGAGCATCTCATATCAACGTTACAGCATGAAGCTTTGCCACTCTGATCAGAGGGGTATTCCTCCAACTAAATGTAGTTGAATGCTCTCACTTGAATGGGAATGCTAAGGATCTTTGCTTTTATCTTCACATTCGCAAATTATTTTTTAATTTTGTGATATGGTGGGTTCAGGGACGATTCCTGATCATTAGAATTCGAGCTTCAACTCCACAAATTCCTGGGTTCCCAAATAATTAGAGAAAAACGATTGTAGATGACTGTTTTTTTTATCTAATGGTTTTGTTCTCTGTCCCAGATACAGGGTGAACCTTCTGAAGCCATTCACAAAGGCTTTGACACTCTCCTGCAAGGTTGCAATACGGACGGATTCACGAGGGCTTCTTTCACTGCAGTTCATGATCCGCACTGAGGATGGGCAAATTTGTTTTGTTGAATTCTACTGTTGCCCTGATGAGGAATGAAGACTTCCTTCAGGCACTGTTACTCCAACTAGATTGATGTTACGACAATTGTAATCGTTATCTTCCCCTTTTTTAAGTGAAGAATATACTGCGAGTAAACTTTCTGCCTCTGACTATGTTATAAAGCTATATAAGGAAAGGAAATTGTGAATGACAAAACTTAGTCTGATTAAAGTTGAAATTTACCAGAAATTTCAATCAAAAATCTCTCATTGAAGTTCTACTTTTTTGTCATTTTATCTTGTCCCATTGTCCCATGTTGCCCTGACGAGGAATGCTTTTTTGAAGCAGATCTGATAACTAACTTTCAGGGAAAAACCATAATAATTTACCATTGTTGTCCCATTTGTTTTCATCGTCATAGTAGAAAAAGTGATTAAAAAAGAAAAGTCTTTTATTTGTTTTCTTTTTCAGGGTAGGGGCAGGTCTTAAAGATACCTTTTTGAAAAGAATTTAGGTGTAAACCACTTGGGCAACTGTTGATTTGAGGCATTTTGGACATTAGTAGCCTCTTTTTTAAACGTGTTTGGACGAATATTGCTATTTGCACATTTATTCACCAATGGTCAGGAGAAACTGGTCACATGACCGGCAGTTACTGCAGGACTGACATCAGCTATCTTCACTTTATCTTGTCTATGCTTTGTGTATAAAATATCCAATTTTCTTTAACTATTTGAACCCTGAGTACCTTGGAACTTTTGGCTCCCCCACCCTGGTCTCCCTGGAGAAAAATCCGGCTGCTCGGGTATATGGAGGTTTGAATAGTGGCTGGTAAAACGGCCTTTAGGGTTCAAAGGGTTAAGGGCAGTGGTAAAGAGGGAGAGGTTAACCTCTGATGAAATTCAGCGATGCTTGTAAACGTGTGTGTATATGTATATATTTATGTATGTATGCTTGGTGTTGACTTAATGGTTGGGGTGGTGGACTTGGGATCCTTGGATCTTGAGTTCAAATCCCACGAGGATGTTGAATTAATACCAGGTGGGGTTGACTCTGCCTGTCATCCTTCTGAGGTTGGCAAAAATGAGTGCAAGCTTGCTGGTATCCTGTGTCGGAGTTGCGACCCATCCAGGATTGTGCCCAATAGCCTGGGAGACTGCTTTTGTTGCAGCATCAACGCTCTGCATCAAAGTATGGTCCTAATGGAATGGAATATATGTGTGTGTGTGTGTGTGTGTGTGTGTGTGTGTGTGTGTGTGTGTGTGTGTGTGTGTGTGTGTGTGTGTGTGTGTGTGTGTGTGTGTGTGTGTGTGTGTGTGTGTGTGTGTGTGTGTGTGTGTGTGTGTGTGTATATATATTTTTTAAAGAAGTAGGCAATTCCAACCAAAACTAAAAAAAAAAATAAAAACTAGATCGACTCCGCTAATTTGAGCAAAAAAGCGAGAGCCGACCCAGTTTCAGGTGACGTTTCACCAGCTTCACAGCCGGCTTCATCGGATACAATGTCTGTGTAATCTGTGTCATTAAAAATGTGTAATCCCAACAGGAATCTTATGGAATCTTACTCAACAGGAGTGTGGACAGGAATCTTATAAGATTGGGGTGGTTGGGATTACACATTTTTAATGAAGAAGGCACTTCCAAATAAAAGTAAAAAACTAGATCGACTCTGGTTGAAGCACCTTCTTCTCCTTTTAATATACTAGTACGTGCCCGTAAAAAATAAATAAATAAATAAATATTCAAACCGCCAGCAACAAACAACAACCACACAGGCCATTTCTTCGCTCTCGCGTGCCCGTACGTGCGTGGCCCGGAAGTTCGCATATTATTCGCAGTTCCGATTATTCACAATTTAGTTTTAATGCCCAAACATTGAATTCGCGCCAACGTATTTTGCCTTTTCGCAATGTCATCGCAAGGAAAAACAAAAAGAGAAGAGAAGAGGGAGAAAAAAAAAAAAACTTCCTGGTTCGGAGCACACCAGCTCACTCTGATGTTACCGAAATTTATGCACCGTCTAATATGAAAATGATCATAACTTGGGGCATTGTGTTTATCTATAAATGCGCATAAGAAATCGAGAAATTATTAGAATACATGAAGTCATCACTCTCTGGAAGCCCGTACGTTGTAACCCGTAATGGGGAACGCGAATGAGCTTCCCTTCCCCATTGGCCACGCCCACGCAACAACGTGTCTTGTCATTGGTTTGGTAAATAAATGGCCATAAATTGGGAAGCACTTGTCCGATTAATATCAAACCTTGAAAAGGCACATCCTCAGGTCCCTAGCAATATACCTGGCAAGTTTCAATTAGATCGGACCAGTGGTTGTCGAGAAACAGCGGTCACAGACACACACACAGAGATTGCTGGAATTGTAGAAACCAGTACGTGCCCGTAAAAAAAAAAAAAATAAATAAATAAAGAAAGAAAGAAATAAAGAAATAAATATTCAAACCGCGAGCAACAAACAACTGCACAGGCCGTTTCTTCGCTCTTGCGTGCTTGTACGTGCGTGGCCCGGAAGTTCGCATATTATTCGCAGTTACGATTATTCGCAATTTAGTTTTAATACCCAATTCAATTAGCGCCAGCTTATTTTACCTTTTCGCAATGTCGTGGCAAGGAAAAACAAAAAGAGAAGAGAGAGAAAAAATCTTTACTTCCTGGTTCGGAGCATACCAGCACTCTGATGTTTCTGCAATTTATGCACCGTCTAATATGAAAACGATCATAATTTGGGGCATTGTTACAGCGCGTGCACTGTATGCAATTGCACCGAGTTTGAAATGTCCCTGGTGGGTCCGGCGTCCCCCCCCCCCACGTGCCTCAAGACAGCCAATGACGGCCGTTCGGTAGATGCAGTGCGTAACCTCCACGGAAATGGTGACAATTGACGGAAATACCCGAGTATTTCAATGGAAATTTGTGAAACTAATGTGTTATATATGTGAAAACCATTTAATTTATTGCTTGATGGAAAAAAACGAAGAAACGCTCCCCTCATGTATGAACGAACGAACGAAAGACGTCATTTCCGTCCACCATGGCATTTCGCGCCGAACGCAAAAAGCTGAGTTCTTCTTACGCCATCATTCTCTTTAATATTAGCCATAAACAAGTGTTTCGTCATGCATTAGTAGTTGAAATTTACTTACAACAAGAACGAAAAAATAATCTCCTCAGGTTCAACAAGAACAAAAAAATAATCTCCTCAGGTTCAACAAGAACGAAAAAAACCCGAAAACATCATGTGCAGGACAAGACCAATCGAGCTGAAGGAAACGATACTGTAACTGCACTGCTCCTGATGGGTCAAGAGACACCACGTGTGTTGTGTGGGCGGTGTTATGCACGAGGATTCCAGGCTAAGTTTTTCTTATGCCATCATTCTTTTGCGGCCTCCTGCCACGTTGTATCGAACGATTTCATTCCTTCTGTTATATATAAAGGTGCTTATCACAATAACAACAAGAGTTTTACATTTCAAATATTAAGTATGCTTTTTAATTGTTTTTCTACTGAAAAAGCATAAATTGCATATTTTAACATTATTGTACTCATTTGATTCACCACTCGCGCTGTTTTGAAGGATTTCACTTGTGTTTATCTATAAATGCGCATCAGAAATCGAGAAATTATTAGAATACACGAAGTCATCATTATCCGTAAGCCCGTACGTTGTAACCCGTAATGGGGAACGCGGCTGAGCTTCCCTTCCCCATCGGCCACGCCCACGCAACAACGTGTCTTGTCATTGGTTTGGTAAATAAATGGCCATAACTTGGGAAGCACTTGTCCGATTAATATCAAACCTTGAAAAGGCACATCCTCAGGTCCCCAGCAATATACCTGGCAAGTTTCAATCAAATCGGACCAGTGGTTGTCGAGAAACAGCGGTCACAGACACACACACACACACACACACACACACACACACACACACACACACACACACAGATTGCTGGAAATATATATATATATATAAGTAGGGTAAGAATACTGATTCTGGCTCACTTTTCCCCATGTAAATGAATGGGGGATTTTCAGCGATTCATATTTTTTTCCCTAAAAATAAATCCCCTTTTTATCCCAAGGTATATTTATTTGTCTCCCCTTTTAACTTGGAGGTTGAACCTCATTGAATTGAACACCTGGGGGTTGAACAGCTCACTCATTGAACCTATAAAGATTTGTTCATTCTCAAATTCCTTCAATAGTTTAATTTTCTTTGCACAATAATCCCCATCTAAAATATTGACAAACAAAACATTTGAATCTTTATATTTTTTAAGATACCCCATTTGTGCCATTACGAAATGATAAACTTCTCTTAATGCTCTCATCTGACCACCTCCTGAGCCACATATCATTTTGAGATTATAGTAAATTGTTTTTTCATTGTTCAATTGATAACCATCAAAGTTTTCAGTCCATTCAAGGATATTCATTTTTTTCTTTACATCCTCTAACTTACTAGTTTTTTAATTAATTCGCTTATTTGTTTTATTTACTTTGTTTTAGTTATTTTTTCAATAAGACTTATTTGATATTTTTCACATTCATTATGTTTTCCATTTATATACCAAGACTGAGATTTTCTCCACTCTTTAGTTTGATTAATACTTGGTTTAACCATTTATATATTGTGAAAAAATGCGGCGGTAGCCCTTAAAAAACCCTAACCCATCTTCCCATCGTTAAAACATAATCTATTTTATACACTCTATCATACAATATCCATATGGAACACAATCTATTCCATTATCTAAAATAAATCTCTTATCATCAAAGGCTCCTAATGCCTTTTTATTTACTTCTTCACTATATATGTTATGTTTATAACTTCTTATTGTATTCATTTTCCTATATTCTTCTTTCTTATTCATCAAACAATTATAATAATTTCTAAAAGTTATTGATTTCTTTATTACATATTTCTTTATTCCCTTTAACCTCTTATCAATCTGTTCACCATACTTATAAGCATATGCCTTTGCTCTCAATCCAATAAACTCACTCATTACTTTTCCACCCAACTCATCCTTAAACTTACCAATAACCTTTTCATTCTTTTTGGAAAATAACTCACTCTTCTTGCTGAAATTACTTGTATCATATACTCCAATATTTTTCTTCATATCTTCATAAACATCATCAGTTTTTATATCTAGGATAAAACTATCAGTGTCCATATACAACAATGAAACATTTTCGCCATACTCTTTCTTTAAGTCATTATACAAATAATCATACATCAATATCTTTGATAAATCAAGAACTGCTGTTCCAATATAAATTGGTTTATCCATTACAATACTTTCCTTTTTCATATGAATTGCAGAAAAGTTCTCTGAAAAAACCTCTTCTCTCTCAAAACTTGGTTTATTTATCAATCTCGAAGCTTCTTTCCAAGATGTTGCGAATCTAATGTTTTGCCTGTTTCTAACATTTTCCATAGTCTTTCCAAATACAGCATTATTCATTAATTTATAAAAGTCCCCTTCAAATTTTACTTTTGTATTTGCTCTCATATCTGTATTGAATTGAATATACTTTTTCACCCAAGGACTTTGTTTAAATTTTAAAACTCTATGAATTTTAGCAACTCTCAATCCTTCTCTCAAAAACTGTTTTAAGCTTCTCTGATGTAAAACATATCCCTCTTTATCATAGAATGTTGTTAATAACTTTTCTGTTGATTTGCCTTTAATATTAAAACTTTTATGATAATCACTGAACCATTCTTTCTTTGGGGTTTCTTTCTCACATGCAAAAGGAAGGTCTTTATGCTTATTATGAAGAACACTCGGGTACCTCAAATCAACTTCAAAATAATAACCTTCTTCTTCGTCATTCAATTCCTCTTGAGAAGAAATAACAATATTCATCAAAGCCTTTTCATAATCCTTTTCTTCCACCCACTCTAATTTACCATAAGGTAGAGATTGAGACATTGCCCATCCATACAAATTATTAGCATCAAAATACATGAAATAATTACTATCTTTTTCACTATCATAATTTGGGAGATATTTATTATTTGCTTTCGCATATCTTTTTGAACATACTTGTGATATTCCACCTCTCTTAGACTTCTCAATCATCAAAAGCATATCAACATCACTGATTAAATCTATATCTTGTTTTGTCATTTTCAACATTGCACTCCAAGCTAAACCAGGAGCTGTGAAATAGTGGGCAGGATCCATAACAATTTTTATTATGACAGAGTGATCTAAAAGCTTCAAACACATCAGCTAACAATAAAACATCTGTTTTTAGATATAAATCGTGATATTCTCCAAGGTTCTTTATCTTAAATATTTTCCATATTTCTTGTGCGTGTTTATATTCCTTATCACTTATCTCTTCTTCATAAAGGTTATTATAGAAACTTTCTTTTGAAGGAAGTTGTGTTTCTTTAAATCTCATAAATGAATCCATATAATCATAAGGATAAATTCCCTTACTTGTAAGAATTTTCTCTTTACTTTGAATTTCATTCCTTGTTTGAATTTCCTCTCTCGTAAGAATTCCTTCTTTAATCAGAATTTCATCTTTAATCTGAATTTCCTCTTTAGTTCGAATTTTCTTTATAATTAGAATTTCATCTTCAGTTAGAATTTCTTCATTAATTAGAGTTTCCTCTTTACTTTGAATTCTCTCTTTAATCTGAATTTCCTCTTGAGTGAGAATTTCCTCTTTTGGAAAGAATGAATTAAGATTTGGAAAAGAGTCCGTGGAGCTTAGATTTGATGCGAGGTAGGCTAGTGGTGTTCCCATAAACTTGTAAGAATCTAAAAACCTAATACGAGTTAAAGGTTTTGTGAATATCATTTTTGAAAATGAAATATACTTTTGACTTGTGTTTGTTATAGCAGAAATATTCCCTGGTGTTTTTGAAAGTTCATTTATAAATAGATGTGTATCATAGTTGGCGCTGTTGTGAAGAAAGACTGGAATAAAAGAAGGTAATTTATAATTAAGATTACAACAGGAATGAGCGGGACCTCTATATTTACCAGTAAGATGACAATGGTCTCTAACTTTAGACTCCTTAATTTCCCCCTCACAAATATGACAGATATTGTTCATTCTAAATTCTAATTTTTCTTCTTTGGTTAATTTCATCGGTTCATTTGTTTCTTTCATTAATTTAGTGAGTCTTATACAATCCTTTTCTAATCGTTTTACAAACTCTTGTGAAGCATTTTTTCCACGATAATGTTCAAGTTTGTTATACTTTTCTCCAACAGATGATTTGATATAATAACAGAAACCACAAGGAATATGTTTTTGATATTTATTTGTATATGGTTCTTTTGGATTAGGAGAAACAGTATTTATCTTTTTAAGGATACATTCAAAATCAGCGTATATCACAAATGGGTGCATGATAGATTTATTATAATCTTCAAAATAAATCTTTTCACCAGGTTTAGGCATTGTAATTACAGCTGATTTATGATTACTACAATATTTTGAATGTTGTTCTAATCGTTCTTTTGTATGAAATGAATTAAGACATCGCTTACAAGGATATATTTTGTTTGCTGTTCTGAATACCTGAGAAGAGATTAATCTTGATAAATTATTGATGTATGTGTAATGTGAATTCTTTCCAACACTAAAATATAAAAGGTCAATGTGTGTTTCTTCATTTTTATAGTTGTTTGAAATTTTTAATATTTGAACTTTGTTTGTATCCGTTAATCCATATACATTAATAGAAAGATTATTCTTTTTCTCAAATTTAGGAATATCTGTTAGTGGCATTGGGAATTTAAAATCTTTAATGTCCAAGGTATTCTCATATTTCATATATTGTTTTACTCTTTCTGAATTACATTTTGGTGGATGTAAGTGAGCAAGAACAGACCAGAGAAAACATTTATTATCATTGTTCTTAATATTAACAACTGCCTTCTTTAGTTTTATTTCTTTTGGTAATTCAATATAAGAAGAAGCTTTAAGAGGGTTTGATTTTAAAATGTGTATATCTAAAAAGATGATTTTTTTAATATTGAATCCACTTCCTACCACTGTATTATCAACATCCTCCTCTTGTCTTGATAGTTCTTCATAAACCCCACTATTCAAAAAATCTTGAAATGATGTTATAAAATGAAGATCTGTTCTCATATAAGGAGTTTGTTCTTCATCTTGTCTTTTCATATTCATTTTCACTCCCATATAAAACTTTAAAGTTTTCATTTCTTTTAATGTCTTTTTAATAAATTTTTCAACATCGGGTTTCACTATTTCAATTGATTCAGCTATTGATGATGGACCGGGTTCTCCAAATTGAAAAATCCTTATTTTTATATGCCCTTTAAATGCCTCATCAGTGTTTTTAATATAATAGTCTCCCTTTACTTTAAACTCATTTTTCTTGTGTTTTTGTGATTGAAGATGTTGATTATAACTACTCTTCAAAACATCCTTTGAACAGATATCACAATGTTTTCTTTCCAACTCAAGAGGAGATATTTGATGAAATAGATTAAATGTGTGTTTGTTGGTTCGGAGGTGTTTTCTATAATGTTTATATTCGTGATTACAAACATCGCAGTACGTTGTATTCACCATATTTATAGAATAAAACTTTGCTTAAACTAAAATTTTCTTGATGAAAATTTCGTTTAATTTATAGGTGAATCTGTGCTTAAAAACATTTTATCCTCCAACTTTTTCACTTAATAAATACAATGTTTCAAGACACAAAAGACAAGTTTCAATCAATCTCTTCATCTGTTAAAGATACTGAGAAATATGTCAAGGATGTAAAATTGAACAAAGATAAATATAACAACTATTGGATAAAAACTATTATGGTAAATAATATGAGTTCTTCAATTTCCTTCAGTGGAAGGGCTTTTAGTATACCTGGTAGAACATCAATTAAAGTATCTCAAACAAAAGTTTCTCCTCTCCTTTAGTAATATATTCAAAACTAGAAAAAGCAATGAAACAAGAAAAAGTATCAAAGAACAAAAACCTTATGGATGAAGCTTTAGAAAGAAAAGATAAGACCATCTGTAATATGCAAGGAGAAATTTGTATTTTTTTCAACAACCCTAAAGATGTAAATCTTGATGAAATAAAGGATGTTAATATATCAGGTGAAATGACATTTC
The DNA here is from genome assembly GCF_056783735.1 of Eptatretus burgeri. Classification (NCBI taxonomy): domain Eukaryota; kingdom Metazoa; phylum Chordata; class Myxini; order Myxiniformes; family Myxinidae; genus Eptatretus; species Eptatretus burgeri. The sequence continues at coordinate 95,645,935 of NC_140965.1, read as the reverse complement.
GTTCAATAGTAGTTAACGATAATTTTAAAATTACCTTTAATATAAAAAATGTTGTCGTTGAATCTGATAATGAAAAAAAGTATATCGATATCGATGGTAATATACAACTGAAAGTATAGATGAATTTCAGTTTAAGTAAAGTTTTACTTTATAAATATGCTAGACTTTCCTGATTCTCCATATGACAAATTTGAGAATTGTCCTGCGTGTGAAAGACGGGATTAAACACAGAGTCAAAAGCCTATAAACAATGTATATTCTGTGATTATCTTCTAATTAATGATAATAAAAAATATAAAAAGGAAAATAATTCTTTTAGATTTACACCAAAAATGAATTACTTTACAAGATTGATTAGAGAAATGAATGTAAAGTATGAGGATGATAACACACCTTTCCTTACAAGGGAAGAAACTGAACGTATAAGAGAAATGTTCAAAGGATTGTTGTTGTATATTATTCATGGATGTAATTTTCAGGGAAATATCAACACAAGATATTGTATAAATAAAATAATGGATTATCTTGAAATTAAACCTGAACTTAGGATAAAATATAGAGTTTCTAAAAAAGCTAATAATAAATTAAATAACCTGTTTTTCAAATATATAAATGAATGATTTTTTACCTATTTGGGAAAATAAGATAAAATTTAACAACCATAAAAATCTCCCAAATTCATTAAGATGTCTCATAGTTGGTTCAAGTGGATGTGGAAAAACCTGCTTACTTTTAAAAATGCTCCTCACTCCCAACTTTTTAGATTATGACAATTTAATAATTTTCACAAAGTCGAGTTTTCAACCAGAGTATCAACTACTCTCACAAGGTTTTAATGCTGGTCTTCAAAAAGAAGATATAATCGGTTTATTTAAACGTCAAAAAAACCTAAATGATTATAACATTGAAGATATAATTCAACTATTTTGTGATACACAGAGATGTAAAAAGAAATCAAATCTTATAACTTGTATTCTTAGTGATAATACGGATGATATACCGTCTCCCCAAGATTTGGATAAATCAAAAAAGAACCTCGTTATTTTTGATGATTGTGTTAATGAGAGAAACCAAACGGTAATGGACAGCTACTACACAAGAGGGAGACATTCTTCTTGTAATTGTATTTATCTTAGTCAATCGTACTTTCAACTTCCTCGTCGTTCCATCAGAAACAATGCTAATACTTTTATTTTATTCAAGTTAAATTCAATAGATATCAATAATTTTTGGAGAGATAATTGTTCTACATTATGTAGTAAAAAGAAATTTGAGGATTATATGAAGCACACGACTGAAAAATATAAATATATTGTTGTGAAACAAGATGAGATATTAAGGGATATATTTTTTGTTTTATAAACAATTACATATATAAATGACAACTATTATTATAAATCTTGTGGGTAAATCTGCTTCTGGAAAAAACTTTCATAAATCAAGGTTCTTGTGTAGTACAAATGAGAATATTGTAAATTTACTTAAAAAACACCCGTGATACGCATTGTATCAACAACAACTAGAGCAATAAGACCTGGAGAAGTAAAAGGTGAAGATTATCACTATATTTCAGTGGAGGAACATATGCGATTGAGGAATGAAGGACAAATATTTGAGGAGGTTTCTCTTGGTACAACAAAATATTCACATTGTAAGAGTGAGTTAAAGAAACTAAAATCTGGTGGTGTTGGGATATTAGAAACTAATCCAGAAGGAACGAGACAAATTATTAAATATCTGAGCGGAGTGAAGATTTTATCATTCGGTTTTGATGTTGATGAAGAAACTCAACACAAACGTATGAAAAGCAGAGATGCAAGGATTAGTGAAGAAGAAATTACAACTCGCATTAATGTTAATAAAGAATTTGATGAAATATTTAAAGAAAAGGATTTATTTGAACACATCTACTTGAATGATGAAGAAAAGGAAAATTTCCCTGTTGATCTTTACAATTCATTAAATGATATTTTACAATAAATAAATGGATACAAAAGAAAGAGCAAGAAGATTTAAGGAACATCAAGAGTTGGTTTCAAAAGTTGTAAAACAACAGGAAGACATAAAGAAGAAACGCAGACAGAAACTAACGGGCGAAGAAGCATTTGAAAAAAAACAAGAGAAATTTTTTAAACCACTTTTAAAAACTTCCCAAGAAAAATGAAAGATGTTTCCACAGTTCCCACAGTAGAATATACTCCTAGAAAGCTTCAAATGTTAAAAGATTTCAGTCAAATGACGGAGGAAGAATTAGAGCATATTGGAGAATTAGAACATGATGAAGGTTTATTTCAACAACTGGAAGAGATTAATCAACCCCTGATTATATTGTGAATGCTGTTCAAAACAATGAATATTCAGCGGATTCAAAAACCAAAGCAGGACTCATTCCAACAGAACAACCAGCAATATTTCATCTTGTTCAAGAAAAGGTATTGATATTTAATGATGAATTAAGGTTCTTAAGTTCTGCTCAACCCCCTGTTAAACTAACTCCGAGATTAATGTTTCTTCTCACAAAAGATGGAAGACAAGGTTCAACTGTGAGGGATGAATCAAAGTATATTGATAAACCATTGGATATGGAAAATAATGATGATAGAGTATATATTGATTTGCTGAACACTCTAAATTATAAGGTTATTCTTTCTGGTAAAAGTAGGAAGAATGAGAAGGAGAAACACATTATTCAGGCTTTAAGTATCCTTGGTTCAGGTATTAGTTTTCTTCCAAATGACCCATCGCAATTAGTTAATAGACTGTTATTGTTGTTCGGCAGTAAGAAGGCTGGAAATAACAATTGTTTTAATGAAGCATCAGCCATTTTAGACCAGTTGATGAACATGAAAATAATTAATAAATCTCAATATAAAGACATTTTATCTCATATTAAATAAGATGAGAAGCACAATCCTGAGTTTTAATTTCACAACAAGCGACCACACATCTTCATTCCCATACCCACTACAACTTGACACAACAAAAGAATATGAGGCATCTTTATTGTCCATGGAGACTTATAATACCTTATTTAATATAACCGAGAAAAATGACAAGTTTAGTTATAATCTTGTGGAAGTGGATACAATCCGGGAAGTGGATACAAAACGATAACAGTCTCACCCGGAGCATACGAGATTTCTCAAATATCTTCCGAAATTGCTCGTCTTATGAAAGAACAGGGTGATGAACCAAAAAATATTATTATAAACATTCAAAAACATACTTCAAAATCAACGATTAAAGTTAAAAATAACTACAAGGTTGATTTCACAATTGATAATTCATTTAGAGAGTTATTAGGTTTCTCCTCAAAAAAGATTGAAACTAATGGGACGTTTTACAGTGATAATGTCATTCAAATATCCTCAGGAATAAATTCGGTGTTAATTCACTGTGATTTGATTGATGGTGCTTATAATGATGGATTAAAAACAAATACAATATTTTCATTCAGCGCATACTCAACCCCAATTGGTTATAAATTCAATATGGAGCCTAAAAATTTGGTTTATCTACCTGTGTCAGGAAAAACCATACACAGAGTAAATTTTAGGATAACCGACCAAGATAATCGTGTGATCTCTTTTAATGGAGAAGTTATATCCATCAGAATTCACCTACGTGAAGTTTTTCAATAAATAAATACGATGGTTATTGTGAGGAAGCACGAGTTGGGAAAATATAAAATAATTACAGGGGATGGGATGTTCCTTTCCCGTACTACAAGGGTGAAGGTATGTATCTTGGTAGAGGATACTATAAACCTAAGAGACAAAGGGGTGTCGGACATCAATTTAGAGGAGATGGGATAATTGATACTCTCATGGGTATTGGTTCAACTATTCTTAAACATAAAGACCTAATTGGTTCAACTGCTTCTGCTGTGGGAAATGTAGCAGGTGCTGTAAAGAGTATAAAAGATGCTCAGAAAGAATCTCATAAATTACAAGCAATAAAAGAAATTAAGAAAGGTAAAACTCAGTTGTCCCCCAAGAACGACAGAAAATAATTCAAATACTTGGATCAGGGTTTCAAAAGTTTTAACATCTTTTTCCTAAATAAATACAAGTATGGAAGCAATTGATAGTATCTATGATTTGGATGATACTATTATTATCTCAAACTCCACTAAAAAAGAAGATTACTTCAAGGTAAATGCAATAACTGGAACAGACTGGAATACAAATGGTACAAAAAGTTTTGAAATAAATAATCAACAAACCTATTTGAATCTCTCCGAAAGTTTCTTGTTGTGTAAATTTAAATTCACTAAGGCTGGGAATAACACAAACGCTACACTTGTAAATGATTTCTTCTGGAAAATGTTTGATAGTGTGCGATTGTATATTGGAACACAAGAAGTTGAAGCGGTTGATTATGTCTCTGCTGTATCTGAAATGATGAAATTTACACTCTATACATTCAGTGATAGAATGGGAAAGGGGTCTGTCGAAGGTTTTATTCCTGATATGTCAACGGGAACAAACACAGACCCTGGATATATTCAAAGGAAAGGAATGTATAATGATGATACAAAAGCAGAAAATAGTTTTACTGTGGCAGTTCCTCTTAAAGGTATATTTGGATTTTGTGATTATGATAAAGTTCTGTATGGTCTTAAAATTAGATTTCAACTACAAAGGAATGATAATGAAAATAGATTGCTTTTTGGTGTTGGTAATGCTTTTGGTGATCAGAATAAATTTGTAATTGAGGAGATGAGTTGGTATATCAGTGAATATACTCCTAATCTTAAAACAGAAGAGATGTTGAATCGAAGACTTAACTCAAAAAAACCACTCAGTGTATCATACCTCAAAAGAAGATGTCAACACGTTAAACTCAATCAAACTACTTACACGTGGAATTTGGGTGTTCTGGAAGGAAAGCCACGATATCTGTGGATGATTTTTAAAAAGCCAGATGGTGATACTGCGACTGATAAGAATAATGCATTGAGTGATAATGCTAAGGTGAAACAACTTCGCGTTTCTCTAGATGGAACATTTTATCCACGAGATAGATTGGAAATTAATTGGGAAAAAAATGATTTTGCTGAAGCATACAAGTCTTACCAAAAGGTGTGTGAAAGTAATGGAAATAAAGAACCTATTTTGGATATGACAGCATTTAAAAGTTTGTATACAATCTATACGTTTGACCTGAGCGCTCAAAAAGAAACTATAAAGTCTAATCGAGTGGATACTTCCCTATACATTGAAAGAGGAGAGAGTGAAGAAGTTGATACATATTGTTTGCTTTTGGAAGAAACAGAATTGCAGATTAATACAGATAATGGTGTGATGATTAGTCTCACATAATTTTTTGTTAAATAAATGAGTGGCAAAGTACCAACTGGGGTATATGTTAATCAAATCAATCTTCATAAACTATCATCTTGTGTTCAAAATCAAAAGCCTTGTACGATTAACGTTAATACAATTCAGAGAAAAGGAGCAGTAAGAATTGATGTTTTGCTCACAAGAGAACAGGTTAAAATCTTGAATGACACTGGCTCACTTAAAATTAAAATGACAAAACCAATGTTGAAAAAATATTCAATAAGAGAGACGAGTGGAGGATTTCTCCCATTTCTAATTCCTTTATTTGCTGGTTTAAGTGTGGTTGGAGCATTGACGGGTGGTATTTCAACAGCGGTCAAAACTGCCAACGAAAGGAAGGCTCAACTCCAGGCTCAAAAAGAATTGGAAAGACATAACAAAGAGTTGGAGAAACAAATTAGTGGAAGTGGTGTAATTGTAGATTTTGCTGAAAAACTTGAAGGTCTGCCTGATAAAGCGAGATTGTTAGTTGGAGATATGCTTTCTTCTATAGCACAAGCAGGTGTAAAATTAACGAAAAGAGGTAATGGATTATATCTTTCTAATAAATAAATGAGCATTGATGAGTGGTTGAAAGAATTTGGAAAGAATACAACATCAAATTTACAACTTGCCAAATATTGTAAGAAATTAAAAATTCATAATGTGGTTATTTGTATGAGAGATGAATTAACAAATGTGTCGAAACATACAAAGAATATTATTATGAACTTAGAAGATAATGATGGGAACGGTTCTCATTGGGTTTGTATTTTTAATAGTCAAGACAAATATTATTTTGATAGTTTTGGTCTTCCACCACCTGTTGAAGTCATAAAATTCTTACAGAATGGTGTTTATCAAACATTTCAAGTCCAAGAATTAAATTCCAAGTGTTGTGGTCAATTATGTCTATATGTGTTATTTCAACTCAACAAAAATAAAAAATTTTATGATATTATTTTTAATCTAATATAAATGACTTATGTTGGTAAAGATGGTTCTATCTTTGGTGTATCTCAAGAACTGGATATTGATTTATCAAATTATTACACAAAGGCACAGGCTGAACGACATAAATATAATATAAACAAAAATATTAACATGAAAAATGCTTATAAATTAAATAATTATCCAAGCCCGACTGACGCGAATGACTTGGTGAGATTAAGCGATTTATCACAATATATATATATACTTAAATAAAACGGCTGTGTATTCTAAAGATACAGAAGTGTTGATATTATCTCCAGGTCATACAGAATTCACAGTTCGAATTAAAATAAATTTTTATAAAGAAGGGCGTATCGTTTGTATGAGAATAGAACAATGGGGGTATGATATGAATGATTTAGGGTATAATTGGTCATTTAAAATTAACCTCGAAGACCTGGAACAATTAAATCAGTCTCGTAAGGAAGAATATTATCCACTTGGTATCGAGAATGAGTTTTGTGGAGCCACGATTAGTAAACAACAAATAAAAGAATTTAATAAGGGTAAATATAATAATGGTTTTGCCCTTGTTTATCTCATGAAAACAGAAAAAACAGGATTATATATAATAAGTAAGGAAATACAAAATGATTTAACTATGGGAAGATGGGGAGGTGTTTCGTGCCATAATATTATTCTAACATATATTTCTAATACATAAATGACAGCAAGAAGGCTTCAAGAAAATTATCATTTCTGTGTCCAAGCATACCTTCAAGAAAAGGGTATTCGGTATTTTAATAAATATGTTCTACAACATAAGAATGAGGTATTTTCAATAAAAGATTGGCATTATGCTGATGTTGATAAACCAACAACTTTAGATTTAATTAGAATGTTAAATAATGAAAAAATTATAAGGTTAAGAAAAGGTAAGGCTCTTTTAGAAATTCAAAAGAAATTTTATTGGTTTCCTGTTGTAAAAAAATTATTTTGGATACAGGAATAACAAGAAATCCTGATGAATATATGTATAATATTCTATGGGGTGTAAACGATTCAAGTATAGTAAGGGATGAGGAAGGAGTTGAAGAAGAGAGGGAAGAGGAGGAAAAGGAGAAGGAGGAGAGAGAGAAGGAGGAAAGAGAGAATAGAGAGAGGGAGGAAAGAGAGAAGAAAGAGAAGGAGGAAAGAGAGAATAGAGAGAGGGAGGAAAGAGAGAGAATGAATAAATATCAAAATATGGAAACCAGTGAGATTCAAAAAAGAATAGAGGTATTAAAGAAAAAAACTTATCTCACCAGGGAGGAATACAAAGAATTAAGAAGTCTATTTGCAATACTTTCGACAAGACTATTGACATCGAGAAGACATGTATTTTAATTCAAGTTTTTTCTTAAATAAATGGAGGAGAGAGTGAAGGCATTTCTAAGGATTCTTTATGTTTTAAAAATTAAGATTCAAATGTGCATGTTGGAAACTAAAAAGGTTTTTGCACTCTGCAGGAATTTTTCTCATAAATAAATGAGTTATTGTCTTAAATGTAAAAAGAAAACTAATACTAAAAATATTTCATATATTAAAAGTAAAAATAACAGGGTTATACAAAAAGGTATATGTTCGGTGTGTGGTTCAAAAAAAAATCAATTTATCTCCAAACACAAACTCGGAGGAGATATACAAAAGTTTTTATCAGGAAGTAAATTTACAACTACTGGAATACCAGGGGAATTACATCTTTCAGGTTATTCTTTCTGTGGTCCAGGCACAAACTTGGATAAAAGATTAGATGAGGCAGACAATCCTAAATCCTGGAGTAAACCAATCAATAGAGTTGATGAAGTGTGCATGAGACACGATATTGATTATGGGAATACCACAACGTTGGAAGAAAAGCATGAAGCCGATAGAGAAATGTTGTATAATTTGTCTCTGATACAAAATCCAACCTTGAGAGAAAAAGTTGATAGGTTCATCGTGAAGAAGATGATTAGTGCTAAATTGAAACTTGGACTTGGAAATTCAAAAAACTTATAGGCTCTAATGATGCCATTAAGACTGAAGAGCAATTAGCTGATGAATTACATAAACCAATATTCACAAAGTTTCAGAGAAGGAAAGTTTATTCCAAGGAAGTTGATTATATCTGGTCTGCTGATTTGATTGAACTTAATAATGATAAGGGGTACAAGTATGCTTTAACCGTTATTGATTTGAGGAGTAGATATGCGTGGGTTGTCCCTTTAAAAAACAAAACAGGTAATACTCTTATGTTAGCTTTTCAACAGATATTTAATAAAAGTAAGAGAAAACCTAAAAAATTGTGGACTGATGAGGGTAGAGAGTTTTATAACAAGACATTTATGAATTTTCTAAAAAATAACAGTATTACATTATACAGTACCTTTAATGAAGGGAAGGCAGTTGTTGTTGAACGTTTTAATCGTACCTTAAAAGAGAGACTATATAAAAAATTCACACAACTCGGTTCACAACAATGGTCATCTTTTATTCAGGATATTGTGGATAAGTATAATGACACGATTCACACGTCAACGAATATGAAGCCATCAGAAACATTTACAAAATTAAAATATGAAAAAGAGATTAATGTCAGAAAACCTAAGTTCAAAGTTGGTGATATCGTAAGAATATATAGGTGGAAATCTCATTTTGAAAAGGGTTTTACTGAACGATGGACGAAAGAACTTTTTAAAATTGTTGATGTAATAGATACAGTTCCTTGGACTTATAAAATATATGATTTGGAAGGGGAAGAGATTTTAGGTTCATTTTATTCACAGGAATTACAAAAGACAAAACTAAACAGATAATACACCTTTGTGGACACTAGAGGGACAAGTCCGAGGTGTATTACAGTATATAATGTGTGTCAAGGGGGACGTTCTTAGATCTGTGAACCCCAAACACAGAATCCTCAACTGAATAGTCAAGGCTTAACTTTTGTTTGTGTGTGTGTGTGTGTGTGTGTAATGGGAGCAATAGGTTGGCGCTTCACTCCCTCCTACTATACACCGTTGTGGACACTCGAGGGCCAAGTCCGAGGTGTATAACAGTATATAATGTGTGTCAAGGGGGACGTTCTTAGATCTGTGAACCCCAAACACAGAATCCTCAACTGAATAGTCAAGGCTTAACTTTTGTTTGTGTGTGTGTGTGTGTGTAATGGGAGCAATAGGTTGGCGCTTCACTCCCTCCTACTATACACCGTTGTGGATACTCGAGGGCCAAGTCCGAGGTGTATAACAGTATATAATGTGTGTCAAGGGGGACGTTCTTAGATCTGTGAACCCCAAACACAGAATCCTCAACTGAATAGTCAAGGCTTAACTTTTGTTTGTTGATGTGTATGTGTGTGTGTGTCCCAACCCTCACATTCAAAATCTCAACCCCAACCCTCACATTCAAAATCTCAACCCCAACTCAATCCTCGCCCAACACAATGTCTTTTTCAAAATGAGATTTCCACCTATATATATATATATATTTTTACGTTTTTTTTTTCTTCTTCCAATTCTGTCTTTTAAGGCTTTCAGGTTTGATGACGTAGAAAGGGCGAGTAAGCCTGCACTTTCTTCCCAGAACTTTCTTGATCTTGCTCCCATCAAGCACCATCCGACAAAGAACTACATCGATAGGTTTAGATCCCAAAGAGTGATAGCAACTCCAAAAGTCTCCAAAATATAAATAAATAAAATAATAATAAATAAATAAATAAATAAATAAATAAATAAATAAATAAATAAATAAATAAAAGCCCCCAAAAAAGTTTCAAGTGTCCAACATAAACCCAACTTTCCAAGTCTTCAAGGTATAACCACATTCCCGTTGAGTTTCCAAGATATGTATCACATTGTGAGTTATCAATCCAGAACCCACATTTCAAGTATTCAAAGTAAAACCAACTTACAAAGTCTCTTAAGGATAACTCATTTACTGATTTTTCAAAATTTGTGAGTCTCCAAGGTAGGACCCATATTTAGAACCATCTTGGCAGAACCCTTTTCCTGAGTCTCCAAGGTAGTTATTTAAACCATCAAGGCAGAACTCATTTACTGATTTTTCAAAATTTGTGAGTCTCCAAGGTAGGCCCCATATTTAGAACCATCTTGGCAGAACCCTTTTCCTGAGTCTCCAAGGTAGTTATTTAAACCATCAAGGCAGAACTCATTTACTAATTTTTTCAAAATTTGTGAGTCTCCAAGGTAAAACTTATATTCTGGCTCATCAAGGTATAACTTGTTCAGTGGGTATTGTCTTGATAACTCACAATGAGTACTATTGCTGTAAAACTCTTTTTCAGGATTTTGCTGGTCTCCAAGGTATAACTCTTTGGTTGGGTCATCAAGGACGAACTCGTTCTGTGGGTCTTGGTCGCTCATAAGGTCTTCAACCAAGCCAACAATTTCGCTCCAAGTTGTAGCAAAAGCAGTATTTTCATTTCGTATTTCAGACACAATTTCCTGTGAGAGAAAATAATAATGTATTAATTAAGTTATTTAATTATTAAATGAGTATGCTTCAATCAAAGTTTGAAAATAGGAAAATAAAAAATCTTACCTCAATAGATAAGAGGTTTGAATCCAGTTCATCAACTTGAAGGTTTAGTTCCATAGAAGACAGAGTTCCAAGGAACACCAAAGTCATCCCACTCAAGGTCTTCAACCAAGCCAACAATTTCCCCCCAAGTTGTAGCAAAAGCAGTATTTTCATTTCGTATTTCAGACACAATTTCCTGTGAGAGAAAATAATAATGTATTAATTAAGTTATTTAATTATTAAATGAGTATGCTTCAATCAAAGTTTGAAAATAGGAAAATAAAAAATCTTACCTCAATAGATAAGAGGTTTGAATCCAGTTCATCAACTTGAAGGTTTAGTTCCATAGAAGACAGACAGTTCGAGACAAGCACACAGAACACCATTGCCAGCAAAAACAAATGTTTAAAATGGAGCCTGGGTTTGAAGCTTTTATAGAGAAAGACTGGTGGGTGTGGTTTCCTTTGGAAATTCCCTGGGCAAGCCTAGGCAAGCCTTCATTGGGAAATTTTTCAAAACCATAACATCCTGTAATTTTCTAGTGATTTCTTTGTGAGTCAGAGATGAACTGGAAATGATGTAAGAGTGGGCGGGGCTTAGCAAAAGTAGGCGGAGCTTAGGAAAAG
>NC_140965.1:95556989-95629489 GCF_056783735.1 Eptatretus burgeri | reverse complement strand
TGCGTTGCATGAAGACTGAAGACGAAAAACACCCTGGAAGAGACTGATAGCATCTCATGCAAACAATGGATGACTGGTTTGCCTTCAAGGCACATACTGTTTACCTTGTGAATTCTGAAATGCGAGATCCTATCTTAACCCTAATCGATCCACTTGAAGATCCGTTTGCAGCCGAAATACGCTATCACTGTTCAATGTTCATGCTGGAGAAAATATGTCTTGCCGAGTTGAGACAATGAAGAATCTCAGCTTCATGTGCAATATCCACGACTGTCTGAAGTCAGGCAGATGTTCTTTCAACATGTACGTTCTATTGTGTTCGAGCAGCATGAGCTGCGAACATTACAACAGCTTATTCCTGACTATATAGCATTTCTGAGAAACTTTGGATTTGACTCTCGTGGAAAGAAATCGAGTGACATCAGACATGTTGCAGAAAGAGTTCCAGGACAGGATTGGCTTCCATGATTGCTGTCGCAAGAATGAGAGCACTCTCGTGTATGAACACAGCTGGTGGAAGCTACATTGAAGCAGCCATTTGCTCACTTGGTGTAAGAGATGAGCAGCTAATTAGCAATGTTGCCAGACGTATTAAGGACACACTTGTTGGAATTCCCAGTATGATGTGGCCACCAAATGTTGATGAACTAGAGAGACCACAAGGCCCAAACGACATTCTTTTGAAGTTTCTCGCTTGGTTGAAAAACCCATCCATGCAAAACTTTGGAGAAAGTACCAAAGATCCAACTGTTTATGCATTGGCATCATTGCTCATGTCATACATAATTAATAGGCAAACGTTCCTCGTTTCAAACACAGCTGCCGGTGACATTACATGGACTGACCAGAAGCCGAGAGATTCTGGACATCCTCAGAAAGTTCTCCCTTGGAATAAGCTATTAGGATATTCTTCATCTGTATGCTTCATGGGCAAAGCATCACCTTGAGAAAAATGATATATGCCTAGAAGAGCTTGCTGAGAATACCCCAGTAACTGGCATTAGACAATGATGACTTTTGTAAAGACACTCTGACAGGAGGCAATACATCACACCGTACCAACGTTATGTTTGTGCAGCTTGAGGACCTGGAAATGATGGTAACAGATACAGACACAAACACACAACCACTTCCTGCAAATTCACAAGATCTGAAACGTTTGTGCATGGACCGTCATCTTGTTGAGCCCAATAAAACAGTGAAACATAGGCAACTGACACCTCGCCTCGAGATCGACATCACCTGTCAGAACACAACAGTACAAAGGAATAGGGGCATAATCTATGCTTTTCTCCATCTGGCAGATGACCTATCGGATTTGCCTGTAACTGCACAAACAACAGGAACATTTTGTGGATTTCAAGCAATTGTGCAGAGAGATATGGTGATGAGCCAGCCATACTATTTCTTAACCTTTCCCAGGCCACCACACAAATCTGTTGTCCATGAAGTGATGCGCAGAATGGTGGCTGCAGCTGAAAAGGAACGCATGCCATTCATCTTGTTAGTTGGGGATCAACCAGTCTATGCTGTGATGGTGCAACTGAAGGTTGAAAATCCTGAAGGCTTCAGCCTCATTCTGCCATTTATTGGGCCACTTCACACGCACTGCTCGTTTATATCTGCAATTCATAAGCAGTTTGATGGTTCTGGTTTCTCTGACATACTTGTTGCTGCTGAGATCATTGCTGAAGGTTCGGTGGACCAGGCGCTACATGGAAAATACTACAAGCGAAGCTTCAGATGTCTTAGGTTGATGTACGAGACTCTAACCTGAAGGTGATACAGAAAGGCCTGCATAATGGTGTATCTCTGACAGAAAATGCTAAGTGAAAGCTTGCGACACTTCATGATCGGGCACTACCCCAGAAGAGAGGCAGGAAGTATATTCCCAGCTGGAAACTCATCCAGAAATCGTATCCTTTGTATAACAAGTGTTTCAGATCGTCGAGTCATCGAACAGCTCCATGGCCAAATTTTGGCTGAGCTTCATGTGCATGGTAGAGATTCTGATGATGAATATCCATGCTGTGAAGACCAAGAACTGGGAAGAGTTCAAGGCATCTTTGCAAATGATGATGCCTTGGCAACATATTTATGACAATGACAAATATGGACGGTGGCTTATGGAATTCTGGCTTGAAATAAGTGGTCTACCTGACGAAAAGGCTAGGTACCTACATGAGGGGTTGTTTGAGCAATCAATGACAGGGAAAGCATACTTGTGTTTGCCTCTGGATTGAAATGACAATGAATAAAGATTCCAAGATGAAGGCTGGCTGGATGAAAATTCTGTGGAATGAGAAGATGTTGTTAACTACCACAAGGAACGTGAACTCATTGAACAGGGTAAGAACGGCTCAACACGCCTTTGCACAGCTGAATAGCTCATCTCAGACTCACAGTGAGAATACCCCTAGTCATCTTAAGATTGACAAGCAAGCTGTCCTAGATAGTTGCATCACAGAGTTTCACTGCGAACCATTTGATCTGGCGAATCCACAACTGAGATCTCTGGAATCTGGAGTTATTGCTTAAGACGCTGTCACACCTTGACCTTTTAGCCAGCAATGGCAACGTATAAAAATGTATGTAAAACGTTGGCGTACGCTGAAGTTTTGAGGTTTTTAAAAAAAGTTTTGGTCGTATTCATAACGTGTTGGTCGTATGCATAACATATTAGTAACGGGCACATAACGTTTCGTTGTCTTATAGATAACTTATACCAACGAATGCTTAGCCTGTTGTCGGCGTTCACAACCTATGCCCAAAGATAGTTTAACTTAGGCATAGCGCGCTGCACGTATCGCCGACGAACTCGTGGCGTAGCCTGTTAAAAAAACTGCCGCACGCCGATTTAAATCATAACCGCCTGAAAATTGGAAGTGTCAACATCGCAGTCACACCTTGACGATTTAGCCAGCATATGCCGACCTATGAAAAATGTGTCTAAAACGCTGGCACACGTCAAACACAGTATGGGTAAGTTGTGTATACGTTAGGAGCATGCTGAAAACAATGAAGTACGCTGTCGTATTCCGTGGTACGTCGTGAAATTTCAAGCATGCTAAAAATTTTACGACGTACTCGACGTATGGCTCACAAGTTCCGCATACGCCGGCATAAGTTCTCGGCACGCTCCGCGATCGTTGTCACACGTCAGACACACGTTACTTGTAAGTTACTCATAAGTCGAAACACGTCGAGGTAATGTTTAGCATACCCAAAACTTAATTTTTAACCTATGAGTAGCATGCTTTGAACCTATGTGTAACGTATCTCAAACGCACATTGTCGTATGTAGACTAATTTGGTTGACGTCTTCCGGACTACCACAGAACTTGCTGAACGTGTTTCTAACTTACATCTACCGTATAATGGCGATTTGGCAGCGTTTAGGGGAATTGGTATATACAAATGGGCTTCACAGGAGGAACCCGTCAGTGTTCCAGACTCCATGTTGAGTCGATGTCAATGTCAGTAGTCTCAGTAGTGGTAGTATTAGGTGAGCGTGTCAGTAGTAGTAGTAGTAGGTCCATGTCAGTAGTAGTAGTTGGTGAGTGTGATGGGGAGGGTGTGGGTGATGATGGATCCTCGTTGCGTCCACGAATAGGAGACTACTTTGCACCATTGTTCGATGTTCTTTTTGGCTAATTTTTTTTTTCTCATTCCCATGATGAACTATTTTTTTGTTTCAGTTTTTAAAGTATTCAAAACGACTTGGACAAATGCATAATGTACTAGTAATGAACACAGAATGCTTCAATAACTTATAGATAAGTTAAACCAACGATTGATTAGCGTGTTTTAGGCGTCCACAACCTATGCCCAACGATAGTCTAACGTATGCATAGCGTGGCAGCATATCGTCGACGATTACGTGAGGTTTTCTATTCATAGGCTGCAACTTCACTTTTAATAAATGGCTGTCACTCGCCTATTGTTTTTGGACGCTGGTGCTCGGAAATTGAAATAGTTTTCATTGAACGAGTGAAATCGCTTCCACAGCACTGCAGTCACAGCACCAACAGCAGCAGACTCACTGCCAGCCTCATGCCAGGCTCAAGCGGATCCCTGTAGAAGGTGTACTGCTTGGTTATCCTTGGACCCACTCTGGCTAGCAGCTCGTCGAACATCGCTGGGGGCATTCGCAGGAAGTTGATAAAGGATGCATGGTCCTCGTTCCGGAGTTCCACCATGAACTGGTCATATATGCCGTAGTGGCGTCGCCTCCCGATCCATGGTCTGACCCAGTTCCTTCTCCTCCATTCACGTCTTCTTCTCCCGGCTCTATTGGCACGCAACTGGTGCAGTGTCAACTCGATGAGGTCATGTTGATGTTCGAGGACAGGTAGGTATTGTCGTCTCAGCCTTGCCGTATCCTCCATCTCTCGGAATGACATGGACATGTACTCACCACGAAGTCTAAAAAAAGACGGGTTCCTCCTGCGAAGCCCCTTTTTATATACCAATTCCCCTAATCGCTGCCAATACGCCATTATACGGTATCTGTAAGTTAGAAACGCGTTCAGTAAGTTCTGTGGTCACCCTGAAGACGTCAAATAAGTCTACATACGTATTTGTGCGTAGGACATGCTTTACAAATAATTCCCATGCACGTTACTCATAGGTCATAAATAAGTCACGGGTACCCTAAACATTACTTTGACGTGTTTCGACGTATGAGGAGCTTTCAAGTAACGTGTTGCAAAGTGTGAACAACGTTCGTGTAGCGTGCTTACAAAACGTTACTCATAGGTTAGAAATAAGTTTTGGGTACGCTAAACATTACCTCGATGTGTTTCGACTTATGAGTAACTTACAAGTAACGTGTGTCAACGATTGCATAACGTGCCTACAACTTATGGCCAGCGTAGCGGAACGTGTGAGTCATACGCCGGCATACGTCGTACAATTTTAAGCATGCAAAAATTTGAGGACAACCCAAAAGTACAACGTTTAAAGCCAGCGTACTACGACGTATGGCAGTGTTTTTCAGCGTGCTCTTAACGTATACAAAACTTACCCATAACGTATTCGACGTGTGCCAGCGTTTTAGACAAATTTTTCATAAATTGGCATACGCTGGCTAAATCATCAAGGTGTGACAGCGGCTTTATGATGAAATTGTTCATGATTTTGGAAGTGTCCATGAAAACAGTGAAAGAAAAGTGAAAGTTCTTCAGTGATCGCGTGTTTTCAGAGAATACACCCTTCGATGCTACAATCCACAGAAGTTCAAAGTGTAGTTTCAGCAAGTCACCTGTGAGTAAGGATGCAATACCAACCAACCAAAGTGACAAAGACAGATGTCATGGAAAACCAAGTGATGGCATCAGTCATCTGGCTGGCACAGGCAGCTGAAGCGAAAGTTACTCTTGCACAGCTGATGGAATACCGTGCGGCAGACGAGTGTCTGCCAATATTCAACATTAATGGCACCATGAAGAAAAAACGGAAATCAAAATTTGGCGATAAACTACACATACAGCCCATTGATCCAGCTCCTGATAGGTACATTATATTAGTCGATATGGGTTTCCTGTGGTGACTGGCTTCTCCATCTGCGGAAGATCGCGAGAAACCAGATCTTCACATGGGGTGATTATGCAAAGAAATTGTTCTCTATTATTCTTGTGAGGCATCCACACACAAGCCAAATTGTGTTTGTGAATGACCCCAATGATGTAGAAATCGCAATCAAAGCTAGTGAGCATGAACGATTATGCAACAAACCCATCATGTAGGGATGGGTCCAGAAATGTGTATACGAAGACATCAGATAAGCTTCAAGCTTCCAAGGATTTTCACAACCTGTTCTGCAATACAACAAACAAACAAAGACTGCAGAAATTTCTCAAAGATTAATTAAAACAAGCTCACAAAGAAACATTCAGGTATTGGCTTTGTTTATTCAATCAGAAGAAATTGTTGGAACCTTTCCACAGGGAGAAAGAATTGACGATTTTGAATGCGAGCACATTGAGGCAGATACAATCATCTTCGACATCCATTCCCAGATACGGAAAGTGGGAATCATGGATATAGTTGTGATTGATGCTGAGGACACTGATGTCGTTGTACTTTCTTGTTATGTTGCACACAAAACAGAGGGCATCCTTGCTATCAAGCAGAAGAAAGAAATTATCAACTACAGAGAGCTATGTTCATAAGACATAGCTGACATTTCGATTCCACTGCATATTCACACCCGATCTGACACATCTGGATTTTTATGGACATGGAAAGAAGACTGTGTATGACAAAGGCACTAAAACGCAGGAGGTGCGTAGTCTGTTGAGGAGAGTTGGGAAAGCACTTCCTGTGACACAGGAGATGCTTAAGCAAGTGGCCCTTTTCACCATCCACTATATCTACAGTGACAAGGTCAGCCAGACACTGGGTAAAGCCAGAGCAATGAAATGGGACCAGATGAAAAGGAAGTCCACCTCACATATCCCACCTGACCTGGACTCCTTTAACTTGCACGTGGAGAGAGTGAATTACCAAGTTTATGTTCACCTGAATTATGACAAGCCAGATGCCCCACCTGAACCCACAAACCATGGATGGACACTGAGGGAATGCAGATGTGTGCCAGTAAGGTACACCCAGGATGCACTTCCAAGAAGCCTGAATGTCTTGGTTGAGCATCAGCAGATGTCAATTGAAACACACACACACACACACACACACACACACACACACACACACACACACACACACACACACACACACACACACACACACACACACACACACACACACACACACACTGCTTTGTTTGTTTCAAATTGATCAAGGTCCTGCCACCACTGAGCTAAAAACTTCAAATTATTGCATATCCGAATAAGTTTTCATGTTTAGCAGTCATCCTGGAATATACTTTATAACATTAATGTTTATGAAAACCTGTACTAATATAAATACTCCTTAACATGTGAAATGCAATTTTGACCAGATAGCATAAATTTAGACTGATCATTTACTTATATATGAGACTGAGAAGTGATAATATGCCATTTTAGGATTTTTCTGTAAGTGACCTGGCAGCCTTCTTTGATTTTTGCCTCCAAAAAGTGTTCTAAATTTTTATGACTAACCAAATATATATAGCAACTTGCAGTGTCATTAAATGAAATCCTTGACCTCAAAAACACGTATTTAGACAAAAAGATCGCAAAAATCTGAGATGTGGAAGCAAAGATATGCTATTTTTTTTAATTTACCGGAAGTCGTGTGGTGGCCATCTTCAATTTTGACATCAAGTTGAGTTCGCCCACATTTTTGCGAGGTTCACCCCAGCTCATTTATTTCACCACCCTCAGATTAAGTAAAACCAACCTTCAAACCAAGGTTGGACAAAACGGTCATGGCACCCGATTGTAGGAACACTACTACAACAACCAACATACGTGCGAATCTTCGATTTCGCAAGTAATAAATATACAAATTCACTTTTATAGTATGGATGACCACTCCTCTTTGTTTGTCTTTCTGTTTGTGAGCAGGATGTCTTCAAAATGTAATTGGACAGATTTGGACGAATCTGAGTGGACAGGTTGGGTGTCTGCCAAGGACAAATTGATTCAATATTTTTGAAGATCTGAATCCAGATACGAGAATTTTCGACGTCTTTTAAAGCTTTGTGAACCATTTTAGATAACAATCCTTAATCTCACACACACGATATGCTTTCTGGTGCCCGCTTCCTGGGGTTTCTGAGCACTGAGCATTCTGGGTTTGAATACGTCGTTCTGAAAGTTGCGTATTGAGAGATGGGGCCAAAAACAATATTTAGCATGATATTTCAAAAAGTTATGGACGGATTATGACAAAACTAGTTACCTCTGCCAATGAAGGTTGATGGAGGTTATGTTTTCACCCGTTTGTCTGTTTGGCTGTGAGCAGGATATCTCAAAAAGTTGTCGACGGATTCAGACAAAACTTTGTTGATCGGGTGGATGTGTGACAAATAATTAATTCGATTTTGGTGAAGATCCAAACACGAATCCGGATCCGGGTGCGATAACTTTTTTAAATTTCTAAAGTGATTCTTCACCTTTGAGAGATGGGGCTAAAAGGGATATACAGTGAGGTATCTACGAGACTCCATTCATTCCACGGGAATAGTTCAAGATTTTGGTGCTTCCAAAACGGACCTTTCTTCCCACTTCCATCCGTGTAGTGCAACAAAGTGATGGGTGCACAGGCTCAAGTTGTGGGTAGTCCGCCAGTCATCGGGCTGTTATGCTCTCCTTCTCTACTGCAGCCTTTCACTGGTGTTAACAGGAAATTGTAGGAATGCGACACTTCTCATCTACAGATATTTCCCTTAATTCCCGTGAGTCCGATTTGCATCCAGGGACACACCAATTATGGTTAACTATTCTGGAATTGCCCTCAGTTTGACTCTTGTTTGAATGTATTCATAAGTAGTCATAATGGTTTTATTTGGTTTTAGTCATAGTCATGGTTTCAATGCTGCAAATTGTGTTAAAATGACTATTTGATTATCCTCCACATTCTCCTCCTGTCCAGCTCCTCTATTATTCTCACCTTTGCGAAGAGTGAGTTATCGCTGGCACCTTGGCCAAATTTTAAATTCCTGCTCCAACTTACAGGGAGCACTGCATCAGCATCACAGCTGTGCCTGTTAGCAAATGATGCTACCCACAATCATGGTGTGCTGCGTATGAAAGAAGAGACCACCCTCACCTTCTCTTTCGTTTCTCAGTGATGAAATGGTCAAGGTGGAGCTTGTACAGGCAGTAAGTAAAGACGCTGGCACTTAGCAGACAGACATTGGTGTAGTTGCCATGAACTGCAAGAATATTAGTGGACAATTGGAAGAGAAAGACCACCATGAAGGACGCACGAGAAGGGATCCCAGCGACTCGAGTCGTGCGCTCCTCATAGAAGAGCGCTATAAACAGCCCCAACTCTTCACCTATTTTACTTTTCTCCCCGTTTCTGCTGCAATGTGTCATTTGCAAAACACCTCACCTGTTCATTTGGTGTGCGTACACAACAGTGCGCTGTCTTCAAAGCGATCTTACGACTTTGAAAGTGTCGCGAAAAGTTTAATTACCGGTCTTATGACCCGCTATGCTCAGATCACAGCTATGGGTCATTCAATCCGGATGCGATCACACCTTGACTTGTTTAAAAGTAACTTTTCTTTCCTGTCGAGTGCATTGTCTGAGTCGGAAGTTTTGTGCTACACGTTATAACGGTGTAAATTGAGCTCAACTTGTTGATCAAAATGTTTCACCTTTGGAGACTTGTGTTTTTTAGTGAAGTTTCTGGATCGTGTAGTAGCACTTTGTCATTCCCTTTGAGCTCAATGTGCAAATTAACGTAGGCTTTGGACACGTACACAAAGCTGCTTTCCGGGCGACGTGGTTTGCAGTGACGTCTGCAGGTCCCCGCAAGGTAAAGTGACCAGGTGCTGCAGCTCATGAATACTTGTCACAGGATAGGTTTCTCTGACCTGAACCTTTGGTGTGCTCAAGTAATAGTTCTTCACCTATTTACCATGATAGTGGGCCACAACTGCAGCTCGCGATATGTTTTGTGTGCCGCTTCTACACAATTTATTTCCTAATATGTTTGGTGTGTTATCTGACTAATGCAATACAAATCAATTTTCTGTATCACCTCTAACCCTGTAAATAACCAATTTCAAGACGATTGATAATATCCCCAGGAGTTTTAATTTGTGAGGATCTTGTATCCAAGGCACTGCCTTTTTCAAGCACACTCATTGGTTACCACACAATTTCTGGGGGGGGGGGGGTGTACTTGCAGCATCCATATTTGATTTATTTTAAACATATTGTCGGTTAGGTCACAGCAGTGTGCTGATTGGGTCTCAATGGGCCTGCACGCATTTTCTATGACGATTTTTGGCATTTTTAAAGCAATTTTTTTTTTTTGGTGTTTCTTGTTCTGTCTTTGTGTTTGTACAATTTGTTCATTACAGAATATAGTTATTATTCTCACTGTTTTAATAATCATTTTTATTCCCCTAAATATTCCACACTTTTTTTTTGGATACAGAGTCAAGGTTTATGGAAGAGCTAGAACACAGAACGTATCAGGACATAATCAAACAAAAGGAACAGCATAACGAGTAGGGGGAAATGCCAACAGCAGGGCCGAGGGAGAAAATTTAGGGAGATGGGCAACAAGGGATGAGTGGTAGGAGAGAATGCAGAAGCTAATTGGTAGGGTTAATGATGGTAGAAAAGATCATGGTTTTCGATCGGGAATGATCTGAGATGGTGAACAGCTGCCTTGAAGACGTGGAGGGAAAAGTGAGATGAAAGAGGATGTGGAAGTTGGTTCCACAGGTGGGAAAGAAATAGGAACAAATGAGTGGTGGTGAGCAGTGATCCTGGATTTCGGGAAAAGGGGGGTTGATGATCGACTGCGTATGCCCTGCAGATACGTGGGGGGGGGGGGTGGCACAGAGAGGGCAGCGGGTGCAAGACCAGAAAGGAGGCAGGAGAAGATAGACCACTGACCTGTCGGCGATAGCGCAGTAATAGACACCCATACATTCAGTTTTATTGATGAGTCTAAGGGCTCAGTGATAAAACTCGATTCTGCTTTCCTGGGTTTTTTTTTTGTTTTTCAAAGTTCTCATGGGTTAAAACAATTTCACGGAGTAAGTAAACCTCAGGTTTTTTTTTCTTCTCCACTTATTCTTAAATAGCAAATACAACTCATTACTTTGTTGATGGGAATATTAAGTGGTGGGGGGAGGGGAGAGTAAGAAGGATGGGGTGGGGAGGGGAGAGAGAGGAGGTGGGGGTACGATAGGGGAGGAAGAGAGGATGGAGGTGATGGGCACACACAATGATTAATCACCATGCCTGTGAAACACCAGAATGACAGTTTATAGCTGGTTTGGGATTCATGGTTTGGAGACCGGATTGCGGCGAGATCGTGGTGAGTGGTTCCACCTACTATTGGTCTGGTTGCTCTGATGGTGACCATTCCCAAGGAGTTACTGTAGCTGTGTCCAATAAGCTGACTCCAATGATAATTGAGGTAACACCGGTCAACGAGCGTATTATGAGACTGAGGATTCGTCACTCCTTGGGTGTCATTTCCCTGGTCTCTGTTTATGCTCCGACTGAGGCGAGTGATCTCACCGTGAAGGATGCATTCTACGCCACACTCGAGTCTGTGGTTGATCAGTGCCCCAGACGAGATACACTTCTAGTCTTGGGGGATTTAAATGCATCGACTGGAACTGATAGGGATGGTTATGAGACGTGTGTTGGTCCCCATGGGCCAGGAACTATGAACCAGAATAGCACGAAGTTCCTTGACTTTGCAAGAAGTCATGGACTTAGGGTGGCCGGTTCATGGTTTCAGCACCCACAAGCTCATCGCTGTACTTTGTATTCCAACGCTGGTGGTGTGGCAAAGGAGATTGACCATGTCCTCGTTGATGGTCATTGGAGGATGATCCAGAACTGCAAGGTCTACTAGAGTGCTCAGTTCCTCAATACTGACCACCGTCTTGTTGTAGCAACTCTGAAGTTGCACCTTAAATCCAGGAGAATGGTACCATCCCAGCCGAGGCTGGATGTTGGCAAGCTCAAGGATGAGAGGGCAGCTGAGGAGTTTGCAAACAAGCTGAGCAGAGATTTGGGGGGTCTGGGTGCTGTAAGAGGTCCTGAAGAGTTGTGGAATGCCTTCAAGACCACTGTCCTTGATGGTGCCAGTGGATGTCTTGGAACTCACCATCGGGCAAAGAAGAATTTTGTCTCAAGCGACACTGGATACCATTGACCAGAGTTGCAGGGCCAGGCTGAATGGCAGAGCTGAGCTGTTCAGGGAGCTGAGGCGAAAACTGTGCGTGCGCTCAGGGTGGACAAGGAGCCCTATGTGTGAGGAATCTGTGAGGGGGTAGAGCATCACCTGTGGTCAGGTGATTCTCGTCCTGCTTACAAGGGAATTCGCGCATTGCGTTCATTCAAGCCCGTCCCCCGGTGTACTGCAGTTAGAGCAGAGGGTGGTAGGCTCTTGACAGAGGAATCTGAAGTGAAGGCCCGCTGGGCCGGTTACTTTGAGCGGTTGTACCAGGCTGATCCCCCAACTGTCGAGTTGGACGTCAAGGGTGTTACAATCCCTGTTGCTGACCCTCGAATCAACTGTGGTCCACCTACGCTTGTGGAAACAGAGGCTGCGGTGAACCGGTTGAAATGGGGTAAAGCTCCAGGGATCTGTGGCATCCATGCTGAACTTCTCAAGGCTGGTAGAAATGCTGCACTCGTGTCATTGCATGCAGTTCTGTGCTCTGTCTGGAACACAGGCATCATCCCAACTGACTGGAAGAGAAGCCTTGTTGTCCCTCTCTGGAAAGGGAAGGGTGATCACCATGACTGCAACAACTACCGAGGGGTGATGCTGCTCTCAGTGCCGGGCAAGGTCTTTGCTCAGATAATTCTTGACAGGGTTCGCCACCATCTGCTTGAGCACCAGCGTCCAGAGCAGTCAGGCTTTACACCAAAGAGGTCAACGATTGACCGTATCCTTGCTCTTCGGATCCTCACCGAACGCAGACGACAGTTTCGGCAGGGGCTGATTGCAGCCGTTGTTGATCTCTGAAAGTGTTCGATTCAGTGAATCGGGATGTCCTCTGGAGGATTCTCGGTCTTCGTGCGGTGCCACCAATAACTGACCGATCTGATGTCTGAACTCTACTCTGGTACTGAGAGTGCTGTGAGATGTGGTGGTACCATCTCTGACTTAATATCCCGGTCCCTCCCGGATGGAGAGAGCGGGATATTGTAATCGTCCGGTTTGTTTGTGTGTTTGTTTGTCTGTCTGTCTGTTAGCAACTTTACGGCAAAACTGCTTTAGCAAACACTATCAAATTTAATCCACAGCTGGGAAATGAACCTTGGACGCCCCCCATTAACTTTTGGGTCCAATTCGGTCAAGTGCAGGTCACAAAAAGGTCAAAATCTTTTTTCGCTCATAACTTCATCAAAAATGATCCGATTTACTTCAAACTAAGCTTATAGTGAACCTTATTCTATTTGTCACTTATAATCCTACCCATTCCGAGAGTGAAAAATGCATATTTTGAAGATCGGTGGGGTCCTTAGTTTTGGGGGTCATGGTCATCAGTCAAAATTACAAATTTTCCATTAAAACTAAAACATGGTTATGAAAATACAGCTTTACGGGAAATAAGCTGGCTCAAACACTGTCAAATTGTATCCACACGTGGGTAATGAACCTCGGACGACCCCATTAACTTTTGGGTCCAATTAGGTCAAAGGTCAAGTCCAGGTCACAAAAAGGTCAAAATCTTTTTTTCGCTCATAACTTCATCAAAAATGATCCGATTTACTTCAAACTAAGCTTATAGTGAACCTTATTCTATTTGTGACTTGTAATCCTCACAATCCTATCGTGAAAAATGCATATTTGTGAAGATCGGTGTTAAGGATGTATCAAATTTAAATTTGATCCCCAAAATAACTTTATGCCTTAAATGGGTGGGATTTGTTGTGCCTGGCACCACTTGTTTCCAGTTGTTACTGGAGTTTGTCAGGGGTGTGTACTGGCCCCCACACTTTTCAGCACTTGTATGGACTGGATTCTTGGGAGGATGTCAGAGAGATCAGGCTGTGGTGCATCGTTTGGGAATGTCAAGATCTCTGACCTTGATTTCGCAAATGATGCAGTCATCTTTGCAGAGACTTTAGATATCCTTTCGGAGGCCCCCGAGGTGCTGAATAAGGAGTCTGAGCCGCTGGGATTACGGTTGCCTGGGTCAAAACTAAGATCCAGGCTTTCAATGACATCTTGGATGCTGCTGTCCTGTCTGTGCTTGTTTGTGGTGAGGATGTTGAGGTCATGGAGAGATTCACTTACCTTGACAGTGATATTCATGTCTCTGCTGGCTGTGTCAGAGGTCAATAGTCAGAGGTCTGGGTCGGGCCTGGGAAGTCATGGATTCACTGGATAATGGGGTGTGGCGCTGCCGGTACCTGTGCGGGAGGATTAAATTCCGAGTCTTCAGGTCCTTGGTGCTTCCATTCTTGCTCTATGGATGCGAGACTTGGACTCTGACCAAGAATCTGAGACGGAGACTTAATTCATTTGGTACCACGTCTCTTTGGAGAATCCTTGGCTATCGCTGGTCGGACTTTGTGTCCAACGAGCGGCTGCTGAGAGAGACTCAAATGAGATTTGTTACATGTATAGTCCGTGAGCGTCAGCTGTGGCTGTATGGACATGTGGCTCATTTTCCTGACGCTGATCCTGCTCACCAGATTCTCTCAGCGAGGGAGTCTCCTGAGTGGAGGAGGCCAATGGGCCGACCACGTGCCTCGTGGTTGCAGCAGGTTGATTGGCATCTCAAGGAGATGGGGATGGGCCAGGCATCTGCATGGGGGATGACCAGACAGAGGCCACTGGAGTACCGGCGGAAAGTGGACGCAGCGACGTGCTGCTCTGGCGCATGCTCCCATACCTGACCTTGGGATTCAAATCCAGGCTTGACAGCTTAGAGCGAGTGTGCGTAACTCTCAGCTATCCTGCCGTGATGTGGCGATTCATTGCTTATTTTTTCTTTTCTGAAATTTTTTTTTACTCATTGTTGTCATCTAATTTATTTTGTCTCGTTCATGCCAGAGATGTCCACATGGCCAACCATGGCACATTATCCCCATGGAAACTTGGAGAGATCAAATAATGAAGAGCACTCCAAGCAAGTCTGCCAATGGAATGGTTGAAGAAACTTAAAAATGAAACGTTTCATTTTTTAAACGTGTTTTCTTATGTCAAAGTGATGGGTCTTCGAATGATAGGAGACCATGCGAAAATGGGAAATGTAAAATATAATTGCACATTTTCAGCGAGCCAGCTGCTATCCGACATATTGCAGAACAGCGTGGGGCCAACGCAGGCGAGTCGACCCGGAATTTTGTTCAAGTCGATCGATGTGCAATATTCAGTGATGGTGCAAATATTGTGGAGCACTTGCCAAGTGGCTTCAGCACTGAAGGAATCACTCCAATGGAAAGGTTGATATGGAATGGCTCACTTGGCAAGCGATTAGCGATCACCGATCCTTCATATTTTACACCTCCCGGAGAGGCACAAAATATCCAACGATGTCCGAATTGGACAAATGAACACTTTTTTTTCGCACTCAGAACTGCTGCTAAGTTAAATTCTGGAGCTTAAAATTTGAAATTTGGCTTAGTTTATGAGATTCTTGAGCTTATGGTTGTTGTTATTCATCTTTCAGCTGCTCCCCTTAGGGGTCGCCACAGCGGATCATCCGTTATGATCCGCATGCTGATTTGGCATAGGTTTTACGCCGGATGCCCTTCCTGACGCAACCCTGGTCGCCTCTTACGACCCAGGGATAAGGATTGGGTTTCGCCATGACTCCGGGCTGCCCTACACCCTCTCATAGCGGCCCAGCTCAGAGCTCCCGTCCTCAAGCGATCCTCCAACCCAAGCCTCTGAGTCGCCGGATTACAGGCGCACGCCACTACGCCCGGTATTCTTGAGCTTATGGTATGTGCAGAAATTAAATAAAGCCATGAACGCTGGCATCTCCAGGGGTTTATAAGCATTTCAATGTATCCAGCGATTCGTACATATGACGATCAGGCAATCTATGATATGTGAAAAAAGTGAAGAAAAAATACTTAATTGTGAAGAAATCATTGCGGCTTGTTCCAAGCCAAGGCATTGTTGAATAGGCCAAAACAAATTGGTGGCTTAATACTTCCGAGCTGACAGAAGACTGACCAAGATGGTACCACGCCATCTTGATAAGGCTTATTTTGGTTTTTCATGATGAGCATCCCTAAATTATCGTCAGAAGGGGTGTTTAATTTAACACAAACAGCCAATTTTCATTCATGCACCACCTCGGAGTTCGCTTCGTATGTACGCAAAGTGTGGGGCCACTAGGTCCAACACAAGACAGGGGCCAAATCTTCCCCACTCTTCTCCGCTATCCAGATTTATCAGAGCATTGAAGCCACAGTCAGAGCACCGATTGGTGCCCATGGATCAGCCCACCCTCTCTCATCTTCCACACGAACCCTTGACGCAAACACTCAAATCACCACATGTCACACTGACACACGTATCGCATATCCACAACAAACAACTTTTCCTTCTATGGGGAATGACATCCCCCTGGCAGTACTACCCTTTCTCCTCCTAGCCGGAGACATAGAAACTAACCCGGGGTCCACCACAATATACATTTGCCCAACATGTAAAACTCGTATCACTAGCTCAAGGGCCAGAGGGGGTTCTGTCCACCACACAAGTTGTGGTGAATGGTTACATCTGCCCTGTAACACTCAGTAAATAATCAGACTACACACATACGTGGACCTGCAGAAGCAGCTTTCGACTGAATTCAAGCTCAAGCTCAAGCTCAAACCCAAACAATTACACACCTACACAAGTCCCAAACAAATTACCACCACAAGACGGGGGGCCAACTCTTCCCCACTCTTCCCCGCTATCCGGATTCGTCAGGGCATTGAGGCCGACACCCCATACGTTACCACCACCTACACACAACCAACCACCTCAACCCAACTAGATGTTGTTAATAAAATACTTACCCCACACAGTCTTGAAAAGGAATTGGTGAGCCAACTCTTCTCGTGGCAAATTTGTCATTGCATCTCTCTCCACTTCTGAGATAAATGTGTACAGATTATACTTTGAAAAGTCTGCTTCAGAGTACATTCATAAACCTTTACAAAGTAGCTCTTATTCTTATTCTCGAGTGTTTTTATAACAACAAAGGCTGATAAAGATAAATAAACCAGAAACATCCCTCACTGTACCAACCAAACACTCACCACAACTGGAGAGATCATAGAACACGTTACCCCACGCACGATTCAGGTATATTGCATTTTAATAAAATAAGGATTTTAAGATCGATTCAAAAATCTAAGAGTTTAGCGCTGTTGAAAGCAGTCTCAAACACCACCCTGTGTAACATGTCCAAGTACTGCAAAACTAGAGGTTATTGGAAGTACAAAGAAGTCAATTTGTGTTCGACAGTGTTCAAGTAAATAATTCAATTTAAAAAAATTAAAGATTGTAAAAGTCGTATAAATATATTAATTTTGGAATTTACTGCCATTGATGCAATGTCTATGACATAACCCTATCTAACATGTTACATTCGTTTTTCGTGCCTGTTGTATGTGTCCTGTATAACGTCCTTTAAAACTAAGTTTCCTCTGTGGAATAATTTTTAATTCTGCTTGACTGCCTGACCGGCAGACAGAGTAAAATATTATGTCACCCCACTCTTCACATGTGCGGTCAGGATGAATTGTGATCCAAAGTACTGTACTGTAAAACGAGAAACTCGTCTTCCTATTCATGATCTGATTCGTATTCAAAAGATAACATTCAAATTAAATAAGTTCTTCCTTGATCATAAACTGACGTTTGTGGATGGATGGATGGACGGACAGACATGAACCAATTTCTTAACTTCGCTTTTTGCTTCACATGCGCAGGGTGGCTCAGAACCTCTTCTCCCTCCCAAACACCATTATCGGAGGAGATTTCAGCGCTGAAGACACGGCCTGGTGTCCCTTCTTCTGCTACTTTACTGTTGGCAATTCCAATTTCTTCCCTTCCCAGTCCCCACCTCTCACTACCCTGTGTAAATCTACTATAAATGGATGAGGTGTGTGTGTGTTCGTGTCCATGTTAGGTATATTTTTTGTGTCTATTAATTACGTACGTCTATTCATGAATTATCCACTATTGAAATGTACCTTTTGACCCTTTAGACTGCTGAGACACCTTCAACCTTTGAAGACCCTTTAAAAACCCCCCAAGACTCTGAAGACCCCAAGGACACAAAAGACCCCAAGCACCCAAAAGTTCCCGAGGTTCTATCTTTTCAAATGTTCTATCGTTTTAAATGCTGAACGTCAAGTGCATCTGGGCTTGGTGAAAAGCAAGCTATTAATGCTCAAGCAGTACAGCAGGTGGGTATGCAACAAGGCTGTGAAGACCAATGAAAATTTGGTCTATTGGACCAACGGACCCACTCATGAGTATGAAATTGACAGCAATTGAAAAAAACATCTCCTGCCAGGTACATTGATTTGATTTGATGTTCCAAACTCTGTAGAGCATTGGGAATGCCAAAGCAGTTTTTTGCCAAGGGTTATACTGGGTGGTTTGCCATTGTCTTCTCGCGTTGCTTGTCCATGTTCTATCTATTTAAATGCTGAACATCAAGCAAGAAAGCAGCACCTACCATTTTAAATTCTGGTATGACTCGGCCAGGGTTTGAACCACCGACCTGCCAGACTCAAAACAGACGTTGGAAACATTACGAAGCCAACACAGAAATGGTGCTGTGGATCGGGGTAAAACTGGGGTTGACACTGAAGTCTGGAGTCTCCTGCATATATAGTCATAACATGACATTCGTCCACACCCTCCTTGCCCTTTCACAAGCCAAGAGAGCGCCTCTCCCGATTGGATGTAACGTTGTTCACAATATCCTCATCTCGGCAGCGGAATGTTGGATATGGTCTTGCACTAGAACAAGAGTCACGAACATCATGGAAGGCAGGTAAATGATGAGGCAAATAAATTTGTGTTATAATTTGAGCTTGATGCGATGTCAAAAATCGAACCTACAGAACTTTCTCTGTTTCAGTCAATCTTTGATCTGCAGACTTAAAAATTGGAATCGTTAAACCTCAAATGCTGGGAGGACTATGCGCTTTAATTTCAGCTTCGTGTCATATTGAGAATTATGGTTCTATAGAATATAAAATAAAAAATATTGTGCTTTTATATCACCCCAAATATGGCTATTCTTACTGAAGGCACGGTGGTGTGCTGGTGACTCACTCACCCTTAGCAAATGAGTTTTTATTAAAAATGCATAATTAAACTGGAATGACACTCAGTGGAGCACATACCTCCGCCAGGCTGAACAGTTTATGTTTTGAATCGCACTGATAGGCTGGATATGTATCCAGACCTTGACCAAAATCTAATTGGCTTGTTCTTGTCACCGACCCAACTCATCCACCTCGTTTTGTACTCACTCGGCAACAACTTTTTGAGATGTCATGCTACATATCGTTTTTGGTCCCATCTCACAACGGCAAAGAATCACTTAAAAAAATTCTAGTATCCAGATTTGGAACTTCACCAAGATCTAACCAATTTGCTCTCGTCACATTATGAACATGTCCACCAAATTTGTACACAACTTTTTGAGATATCCTGCTCGCAGACAGACAGACATACAGATGGGAAAACATAACCTCCATCCACCTTCGATGGTGGAGGTAACTGGAGAGTTCATAGAATCATTACCCCACGCTCTCTTGAGAAACAAGAACATGGGTGGGATCTACGAGTGGCAAATTTGATTGGTCGTGATAATGTAAAATGTTTTTGTCCAAGTACTGCAAAACAGAAGGGTTTTGAAAGTGCCAAAAAGGCAATTTCTTTCTTCAATCTTCAAGTACATAATTAATTTAACATAAAATATAGATTTTAAAGGACGTAGAAAAAAAAATTCCGGAAGTTTTACATCGTTGATGCAGTGTCTTAAACGCCACCTTATTTAACACGTTTATATTGTTATGAATCTGGCAGCCATGAGCATTGAGCATACAACAGACAGGTCCCCGTAGCTCAGTTATTTCGTTAAGTATATGTGTATAGTTAGAATCCATCCCTGTGTCTAATGGGTGATTAAATGTTCGTGCGCTGCAGAGTTATTTTGATAGTCAGGGTTTTCTTTTACATTTTCAACTACAACAACAACACCTTTGCCTCGCTCCATCCTGACGCCATAACACTCGCGGTGGGCGGAGTTCAATGAAGGACTTGGCGTCTCTCTCGACCAATCAGAGAGATGCAAGCGAGTTTGCCATCGTTCGGCCAATTGGAGCCAACACAGGACAATATTACTCATCTTCCTGTTTGAGGGGTGGTCCGCCGTGACGTCCGCCATGCCCCCCCCGGTCCAATCGGCGGACTTGGCACCGCTTTTGGCCAATCACAGAGGCAACGAGCGGATCGTGCACCAAAACCGGCCAGTAAGGGGGGCGGGTTACAAGAGGGAGTCCCCTCCCCCCTGGACGGGGAGTGAATAATTGATTGGTGCGATCCCACTGGGGGTAGTTGGGGCTTGCCTGCCGGATCGTCTCGGATCGCCTCGCCTTGCCTGCTGGTGCTCGCTGCCTTGTCCGCCCTCGTGCTGGTTGGCGTCTGTCCTTCACCCTCCGTCCCTGGCGCTTGGAGTGGCATCGTTGTTGCGGGTTCGAGTCCCGCCGAGCCAGAACGTCGGAGACCGCACGAGGCGGACAGGTCCAAGCGAGCTCTGGTCTCCAGCTCACCTTTCCTCGAGTTGGAAGGCTTCAATAAAGACCCGATGGGGTCCATTTCTGGGTATTTGTGTGTGTCCGTGTCTGTGGGCCCTGTCTGATAAGTAGAAACTGTTAAGTGCCTGTGTTCCTTGTACATTATTTGCCTTGCTATATCCAGATAACTCTGCCCTTACGTGCTCCTCTCGTTCCCCAATTATTGTTGTAAATAAATTCCGCTTTTGTTGAATGTACCAGCTCGTCCTTGTCCTTTCTACCATTGGTTTGCCATGGTGCGTATTGGGGATTAGGAAGGTTATTGTTGCCGTAATCGTGCAATCGGCCCGGCAGGATTCTGGTTTTCTCCGCTCGGGGTACGACTCTGATCCGGCTCGGTAATGGCCTGGATCGCGCAGATCCTGCCGAGGGTGTGGTTCCCTGGTAGTTCGACTGCTTGGGTATTTAGGTATATTGAAATTGGCAATTGACTCTATCCCACATGGTCGACCTATTGGCGATCTTTGGTCCGATAAGGGACCCGTGACCTTTCGGACTTATCTGAAAGGTACGACCTAAATTCCTGGTATTCGGTGGAGCCGACTCTACTGCTCCCTCGAGCGGTCGTGCTCGCCACCGAGACCCGGCACCACAACAATATTAGTTATTTGTTGTTTGTGTCCTTTAATTGTTTGTGTCCTTTAATTTTCTTAAAAACAGTAAGTTCCCTGTGTGGAATGATTTTCAATATGCGACTTTCGAAATGACGTGACCAGCCACAGAATACTCAGCGCACATGCGCAGCAACCGCGATCAACGAAGTCTTTCGGGGTGGCCAAACATTTCTCGTGTGTACCAGGTCAGGATTGTAACATTAAAATTGCTCACAAGGTTTCTGAAAGAAGCCAAAAATTATTGAAAAACTACCTGCGAGAAAGCGGTGTGCCTCTGCAGAACAAAAGATTTGGAGAACTTTCTGGTCAACTCGTCTAAAAAATTGATACCTTGGAGCCGGTATTGCAAAAACTTCTGGCGATGTGGGCCAGTGCAAGGCCTGTGGATGGGCTGTGGACCGATGCATTCTACCTGACTTCCCCAATCATCCCTATCAGTGGGTGTACTTTAAACCTTGTGGGATTACCTCGTGTGAACATGGCAGACTACATGGAGCTTGTCAATCAATACACGGTAAGTTTAAAGTGATCATATTTACTATTAATCATATTTTGGAGGAGAGGTGGGGGGGAGAGGAGGGAGTGGAACTTTATGGGCTGTGAGTGCTGTTATAAATGTCTATATTTTGTTTGGTTCATGAGCCACAAGAAAAATTGCATTAGATTTTTGCATCTATTGGTAAAAAGAGAAGTGTGTGCGTGTGTGTGTGTGTGTGTGTGTGTGTGTGTGTGTGTGTGTGTGTGTGTGTGTGTGTGTGTGTGTGTGCGTGCGTGCGTGCGTGAGGTTACAGTGGTAAGTGTGTACGCACCAACTTTTTAGACAAACTTTTGGCTTTGGGTGATTTTCACGTACATGTTGGCGGTTATCATTGTTCCTGGGATCTGGTGTTAGACAAATTTTGGGAAGGCAAATGCAACAGCATTGGGGAGTTACTCCTGTCACTGCAAAGAAACTGACCTTGCTGTTTGTTGAGGAGGAAGATAGGGGTCCCATGCACCCCCATGATACATTTTTTTTAACCTGCATTTTTACAATCCCCGAGGTGTGTGGGAACAGAATTTCCTTTGTTCCCATTCCAAAAAATGTCCCATGTGGGTCGTTTAGCCGTTTTTTTGTCCGCCATCTTGGATTTCTTGGGATGCAAAAGTAAGGGGTAGGGGTAATATAAAGGACCTTTTCGCATAGAAAGAAATTAGTTGCAGGTACAAATTAGGTACCATTGGAAAGGGCATGACGTGCACTATCACAAAAACCCATCAATTATTCAATTAGGGCATCGATGACGTCATCATGGGTCAAAAGGTCACGTTAAAGGGCCACTAAGTCAAATTTCACACCCATCCTCTTTGTCATCCACCCTGCACCGAAGTGGATGAATCTTTTGGATTCTACTTTGCTTGAAGGAAAGTGTACATGTATAGGCAGTTTTTAAAACTAAAACAAATTATTTAACTTCAGTACAACAACATTAACCCTTTCCACAAAAATACCGAAAATATTGAGAAAATGCGGTTCTGTATCGAGTTTACTGTGTGAGTGTGTCCTTCGCATACGAATGATTAATTTCACTGCTTATTTATAGTTTATGGCTATGGTTATTAACATTCTTTTTTGTTACAGGTGAGGCCATTGTAACTACCTTAACACTTTAGTGGTGGTGTTAAATTTCGTCAACTGACAGTGTTGTCTTTTTTTGTTACAGGACGTGCAGACAACTGTGATTTTGATTCATGTTTTAGTGGTTGTATTGAATATCTGCTGGCATGCATACCTGCTTGTGGCTGTAGTTTATTGGTGGTGGATAATTGTCTTTTTTTCAGGTAACACCTATTATGGATTAGTGTTCCAGTGGTGGTAGTGCACGCTTAGTTGTAGTTAACTGGTGGTGGTGGCTTCATCATGTCAAAGGCAAAGAAATGCCGAATTGATCATGGTTGCAATTTAGAGGAACTGCAGATGCCTCCTCCTGTATGTATTTTACATGTGAGTGGCATACAGCATGGTGAATTTATACCACTACACAATATAAGGGGTCCTCCCCAGGAAAATCTTGAGATGTTGCATAATCTTCGTGAGAAACGGCTCCTTCAGTCTCATGATTCACCCGCTCATATGTAAGCTGTGTGTAGGTTAATTCCAGACAATCTTGATGGTGTGGACCTAGAAATGACAGGCTATCACCGGGGATGCTATCAAGCCTTTACCAAACATCATGATCGTTTGAAATGTGTCGTACCAGACGATGAACCCTCAACAATTCGATCCCATCGTAAACCATCAACCTCTTCCAAGAACATTTTTCCACCAGAATGTATTTTCTGTGAAATGCTTGAGACGAAAGTTTCCGGAAGGACTGAACGTTGTGTCCAGTTTGCATCTTTCAAGGGAAAGGAAGCAGCTTGGACTGATATTGAATCCCAAGCCCTATAAATAGGAGACCATCGTTTCCATCGCAAGGCGGCAGGCGAAGATTTGTTTGCAAGAGAGGCTCGTTTCCATAAATCCCGTCATACTTCATTCAAACTGAGACACCTGAATTATTTACGTGATCAAGCCAACAGAAGTATTGAAAACAAGCAAGATGAAAAGCTTGAAGCTCATCAAAGCTCATTTAATGTATAGTAGTTCTGGATTTTATACGTGAGAGGGTAATTGGGCAGAAGGAGGTCGTGCAACTTGGAACACTCCGCCACCTATACGTCCAAGAACTTGAACGCTGTGGATTTCCAAATCCAGATTTCAGAAGTGATATGCTGAAGACTCGACTTCAAAGACACGAAATCAATGAGTGCATTGCTTTCACAAAAGTGTTTCCTGGGGACAGGGGATGCATAACCTACAACCTGGTGTACAGCACAAGCATCTCTGTTGCGGAAGCAGTTACTTATGCATATAGGCTTGGTTCCAAAGACAAGTTTGAGGATGTTGCCTTGCATTTGCGCAATGTTGCTCAGGGGATGTTCAATGAGTCAACACCACTTCCTTGGCCCCCTACAGCTGATGAGCTGGATGCCAGGGCATCAGAAGAATACCTCCCAACAGACCTGGTGAAGTTCCTGTCGACTCTTATCCTGGGTGAAGCAGATGTGGAAAAGTCTGAAAAGAGCCGACGTCTGGTGCTTTCAGTCGCTCAGGTGAGTTTTAACCACCTTTGCTTTCAACATCTTTGGGACAATATCGCTAGTCCTCCAAATTGTATCTAGTTTTAGTGCTTTCTATCATGAAAATGTAAATTATTTTCTTTCTAAGATCCATTGGTTTCTTTTCCAGGACATCTGCCATGCTGTGCCGAATGGAGAGTGGAAGTTACCTAAACACATCCTCCTTTGCAGCACCATACGCCACCTATATCGAAGCAAGCAGCTAACCAATATACTTCATAGATTGGGTCACTGTGAGTCCTATGACTTTGGCTTGAAAGTTGGGACAGCACTGGCAGAAGCCATCGGCGATGTTTCCTCTTCTCTCGCTCCCCAAATTGCTACTGGTGAAGATAACGAAGTTTTTCATGTTGAGTAGGACAACTTAAACAAAATAACCACAAATGTCCATGGTTCAAACGTGGTGAACAGCATTGGAGGGATCATGATACAGGAGGTGAAACCAAACACTGACATTGCCGACAAAGATGGAACCCTCCCACTCAAGCAGCGGAATAAGACTCGTTGTTTTGAAGTTGGAACCCCACCAACATTGCCCCCTTTTCATATTTATGGTCGAGTTGGGCCCAAGTTTCCAACAGGGGCTAAGTTCAGCCCACCCATCGAAAATGACAAGTTGTACTCAGAGTGCATCCAAAAGTACCGTTTGTGGTTACTTATGCGAATGGTCACTGGCAGTAAAGAAACACAACTCGTCCCTGGATTTGGTGGCTTCATCTCGGCTACTGGCAAAAAAACCGTCTCGAAAGTCGACCATTGACTATTTCAACCCTATCAATCAGCCATTCACTGAATATTCCGTTATCAGGGAGTTGTTGAAGTGTTCGGAAGATGCTATGCTGGAGGTTGGCCAGAAGTATGTTCTTAGCACTTTTGACCTTGGAGGTTGCATGAAAGCACTCCCCCTCATTTAGAAGTTTCCAGAAGAATACAAGAACCATGTGGGAACCCCGGGGCCTTTCCACACTGTGATGAACTATATAGGCATGTTGACTGGTCATAAATGCATGGGCTCAGGCTACTCTGAAATCCTCCTTTAGGCTGGACTTGTAACCAGTGGCTGTCTTAAGAGTGTGCTGAAAGGGAAGGCATATGCGAAAGCTCTATTCTGTCTGAAGACTGTTAGTGAAGCAATGGAGCGGTTGTTGATAGAGTGCTTCAGTGAAGAGGAGAATGTAGAAAACTTGGGGATGAATGGTCTGTAAAGCCAGAAACGATTGATGATATTGAGGCATTCACATGTCTGATGTACGGCTACTCCAGACAGAAATCTATTGACACTGTACGTGGAATCATGTTGAAGAAGATAGTTTGGGAAGATGAGCAACTGACAACCAAATCTAAGATTGACCTCTCCCGGTTGCCACCTTGCCGAGGCAACCTTATCCCACACATTGGTCGAGTGAACCATCGCCTTGCTATCTACAAGCGAGCAGATATTCCAATCTTCTGGTCTCCAAAGCCATATGATCCTGAACAAAGTTGGGAAAGAAATGATGAGGGTGTTTTGGAGCCAGTGTGGTCTTGCGGCCCAGTACTTCCCCCTACCTTGATAGACTTAGTTGAGAAGACTACGGAAGAGATGGAACAGTGTGATGATGACATCGAGGAAGAACAGTCCAGCCAAGA
This sequence comes from Eptatretus burgeri, assembly GCF_056783735.1. Classification (NCBI taxonomy): domain Eukaryota; kingdom Metazoa; phylum Chordata; class Myxini; order Myxiniformes; family Myxinidae; genus Eptatretus; species Eptatretus burgeri. The sequence continues at coordinate 95,603,643 of NC_140965.1, read as the reverse complement.
TAGTGACTATGAAGAACTTCTGAGTGATAATGAAGACTCGATTAAAATATGAACATTGAGACTTTTGGCAGTCGAAATAATGTTTCAACATTAATTAGTTGTGGGCCTGCGTATTATAGTAACTCGTTAACACACGATCTCCATATAATGCATATTCCCATATCAATTAGTAAGGAGTGGAAGTGAAAATACCAAGAGAATGATACATAGACTGTATTTCAGGACTCATTGGAACATGTAAAGCCTTTTACCATAACAAAAAGGCAGAGAAAACAAATATGTGTCAAACTGCAATTTCACAGAAAACTTATGACAGAAATTCATTTTTTTCAATATTTTCGGTATTTTTGCGGAAAGGGTTAATGATGTTGTACTGAAGTTAAATAATTTGTTTTAGTTTTAAAAACTGCCTATACATGTACACTTTCCTTCAAGCAAAGTAGAATCCAAAAGATTAATTCACTTAGGTGCAGGGTGGATGACAAAGAGGATGGGCGTGAAATTTGACTTAGTGGCCCTTTAACGTGACCTTTTGACCCCTGATGACGTCATCGATGCCCTAATTGAATAATTGACGGGTTCTTGTGATAGTGCAGGTCATACCCTTTCGAATGATACCTAATTTGTACCTGTAACTAATTTCTTTCTATGCGAAAAGGTCCTTTACCCCTACTCCTTACTTTTGCGTCCCAAGAAATCCAAGATGGCGGACAAAAAAGCGGCGAAACGACCCACATGCGACATTTTTTGAAAGGGGAAGAAAGGAAATTCTGTTCCCACACACCTCAGGGATTGTAAAAATGCAGGTTAAAAAATGTATCATGGGGGTGCCTGGGACCCCTATCTTCCTACAAGACTATGTCACCAACAGCTTTTTCAATATGCCTGATAAGTGTTATTTTACCTGGCAGCACCCTGGATCTAAATGGTGCCACCTGCTGGACAATTCCCTTATGCAGAGAAAATACCTATCAGATGTCTGTGTCACTCGAGCAATCGTGGTACCGATTGTTCAATGGACCACAATCTCATCAAGTGTGTCCTGAAGCTTTATCTTCAGGAGCCTCATCTGTGCCAGTCGCCAAGACCAAAACGTGGGCTCGACATTTCTAAACTGCACACAGCTGAGGGAAGAACCCGTCTGTGCATAACCTTGAGTAACGCTTTGGCGACTGCTTTATTAGTTGCAGAAGACTCAACAAATGATATGTTGGCATCTTTCCATTCTGCTGTTTATACGACAGTGGAAGTAATACTTGGGGGCCCTCTTCGAGTATATGTGGTCCAGTTTAATGACAATGATCCAGAAATTGAGGAACTACTTGCTGTTAATCGTGCCTCCCTCCAGGTGCGACTCAACAACCTATCTTTGGCTGCAATTTGTCGACATGCCCAATCAAAGGCGAACCTTCAACGGGAAGGAACTATGATGCATGGAAGATGGCTGGTGGGCTGAAAAAATAAAATAAACTGAAATTCATGCTCTGGCTGATCGGGGTGACTTTTGGGGCATCTTTCAGTCTCTGAAGGGTGTGTATGGCGAATTCCGATTGATTAACAGCCCTGTTCTCTCTTCCGATGGCAATATTCTAGTCAGATAAGCCGGATATTCGAGCACGATGGAGAGAACACTATTCGTTCCTGCTTAATTGACCCTCTACAATAGAAGATGCTATCCTTGAGTCAATCCCTCAAAGGCCAATCCACTGGGAGCTGAGCACCATGCCGATTATGAGTGATCTCAAAACAGCAATGGCTAACATGACAAATGATAAGGCTGCTGGTCTTGATGGAATCCCTGCTGAAGTCTACAAATATGGTGATGAACTGATGATATATTCCTCAGTGTTTCAACATTTTTAGGAATGTGGGGAACTTCCACAAGACTTTAAGGATGCTTTGATCATTACCATATTCAGAAAAGCATAATTGTCAGGACTATGGTAATTACCGTGGGATTTCTCTCCTCTCAGTTACTGGTAAGATCCTCGGCAAGGTCATGCTCAAGTGCCTCCATCCATCCACTGGGACCATGCGCTGTGCAGAGCACTTGTGCTGCCAAAGCAGTCTCCTTGGCTATTGGGCACAATCCTGGACAGGTCGCCACTCCAACACAGGATACCAGCAAGCTGGTGCCCATTTTACCGACCTCGGAAGGATGACATGCAGAGTCAACCCCACCTGGTATTAATTCAACAGCCGAGCAGGATTTGAACTCAGGATCCTCGGATCCCAAGCCCACCACCTTAACCATTAAGCCAACACCAGGCATAAGCGCCTCCAGACTGTGGTTGAAAACATCTTACCTGAATCACAGTGTGGATGCTGTGCAGGTCGTAGGACTACAGATAAGATCTTCACACTACAACTTCAGGAAACGTCAGCTGAACAGAACATGCCTCTTTTCCTGGTTTTCATTGTTTTTTTTTCCAAGGCATAGTTCGTCGTACTTGCCTTTAGCATCTTTTATTGAAATATGGATTCCTGGACAAGTTTGTGACCCTTTTTCATGGTTTCCATGAAGGCATGTAAGTGCATGCACTCGTTGACGGTGAGACTCCTGATCCGTTCACCATTGCATCTGGCATTAAACTGGGTTGTGCCCTTGTTTCCATGATGTTTACCCTCTTTTTGAACACTGTGCTGGATGTTGCCAATTGGGAATGTTGCAGAAGGTGTCTCTCCAACAACGTGAATTGATGACAAGCTTTTCAACATACAATATCTCAAAGTGAAGGCAATGGTTCTTCATATGTGTGCATGAAACTTTCTCTATGCTGATGATATTGACTTAGTTTTGCATTCCATGTCACCTGCAGAAGCTTCTTGACAAGTTTGCCACTGCATGTGTGTCATTTGGACTCTCCATTAATATCCGAAAGATCAAGCTACTTTACCAACCAGTGCCTAGAATGCTGTACATTGTGCCAACCCTTTTGCTGATCATTGACTTAAGATCGTTGACTGCTTTGTATATTTCGGCAGCACTGTCTCTAATAACTGCAGCCTCAATAAGGAGCTGGCGACATGGATTTGTTTGGCTTGTGGTGCTTTTGGTCGATTGCATGACTGACTGACTGCGGAGTAGACACAGCATTAAGCTCACGACAGAGTGCAAGGTACACAGAGCTGTTGGCCTTCCCAGTCTGTTGTGCAGCTCTGAGACTTGTACCCTCTACAGAACGTGCACCCCCTATTTTCCGCAAGTCTGTCTCCGGCATCTGTGGAATATCCTTTGGATTAAGTTGTCTGATCATGTGACAAACACGGTTCTGAAGTGGGGCTGGTATGCATAGCAATGAAACTATACTCTTGAAGCCGCAGCTCACTTGGACTGGTCACACAGTCAGAATGGGGGATGACCGGCTACCAAAGGCTGTGTTATATAGTAAGCTTTCCCAGGGGCAATGCAGCATTGGGTGATCATGGTTGTGTTATTTGTACTGCATGAAGAGACATCTTAGAGCCACTGGCATAGATGTACAGAAATGTGAAGAGAAGGTGGAGGACAGGCATGCATGGTGTGTTTCAGAGCAGTGTGGATCCTCCGCGGCAGGAATGACCAGGGCAACAGATGCAGACACCAAAATATACAGTCTCTGAATCCGCTCGAGGAGCAACACCAGTAGATGTGTGCCATCACTGTGGAAGAGGTGTGGCCTCGCGCATTGGGTTAATTTCCCATGAGCGAGCTTGTGCTCAATGCTCCCTTCAGACAAACGGAACTTTCTTGTGATGAATCATTCTCAAAACCTGCTGCTGCTGCTGATGATGATGATGATGATGATGATTATTATTATTATTATGATGATGACTATGTGTGTTATATCCGCTGACGCTGCTTGCTTGTACTAACAGGAAATGGGACGAACTTGACGCCTCTCATCCATGGATATTTCCCGTATGATTTCCATGAGTCCGATTTGCATGCAGGAGCAAAACAATTATGGTCAACCATTCTGAAATTTCCACTCTTTCGTCTAAATACATACATACTTAGAGATTATGTGCCACAGCGTATCGTTGCATCCACTTTCCGCCAGTAATCCAGGGGCCTCCGTCTGGCCATCCCCATCTCTCTTAGGGAGAAGACATTCCAGGCACCCACCCGAAGGGACCACCTCAGGTTAACCCGAGGAGACCGCTGTCTGGTGGATGGTGGACGAAACCTCAGCACCACCACCCTGACACACATTGCAGTTTGTTTTGTGGAGTGAACTTTTTTGTGGTGGCTGGAGTGCAAATCCTGCCACTAACCTCCTAAGGAAGGTAGCCAATTGCAGGAGGGCATCCGCAGATGCAGTTGGCACCAGATATAGATGGCTGTTAGCTGTCGAGGAGTTCCTCAGCCCTTTCGCAGGTTTCGTATTTCATCCTTCTGGGTGTCCATATCCATGCACCCTCCACACTAGGGGGACCTGATTGGGGGGAACCGGTTTAGTTGCCACCACACGACCATGAACAGGTTAGTACGGGTTTTGCTTGATACCCAGAGCTAGCCACATATCTGATCTCACCTGCCTGACCTGACAATCAGGGTTGGGTGCCACCATATCGGCCGGGCTGCTTTGTGCCCTCTGTTAGCATGGCACAATGCAGGGCTGTGGTCCTTAAGCGATCCCCCAACCCCGTCCTTCCAATCGCCGGATTACAGGCACACGCCACTACACCCAGCATTTATAATTGGACAATTTGTCTAAATGCTGAAAATTATGTTTAAAAGATTTGAATTACAGATCTCGCACCAACAACGGCAGTTTAAAAGGGCCCAGCGAACCAAACCGCATCATTGCAAATGCACACTCCCACAGTGCATGCACAAAAGGCCTCATTTATCATTCATATGTCATTTTGGACGTCACACGTATTTTGATCATCTGGAAGACAGAGAGACAGACAGACAGACTGGCTAAAACAATTACCTTCCTCCTCTGTGTGCATGTGCGTTCAGGACAAGGTTCCATACAATTTTCCAAATTCAGAGCCAAACTACTGCTAAACTGCAGGTTCGTGTTCCATGTTCTCTCGTGTTTTCAAAATATCACAATCAATTGAAATTAAATCGTTCCTCGATCATAAACTGTCTTCTGAACGAATTGCTTAACCCTGCCTTAATCCATTGGGACCAGACTCTGTGCAGACCCTAAAGTCCCTGAAGACCCCAAAAAACCCTGAAGACCCAAAATGATGTAATCAGTCTGTGCGTCAGTCCTTGTGATTTTTTTCCCCTAAGTCTTCAGGGACTTTTGGGTCCACAAAGACCCAATAGTCCCAGAAATGAGAGTTTATTGTAGTTGTGAAGAACACTGCAGGAAAATCTTGAGGAGAAGGTTCTCAATGAACTTTACTTTCTCCAGGATATTTTATGTAACTGTTTCAATTGCGTAAACGTAGCAACTTCGAGCAAAGTTGTCATGGGTGCTGACCTACAATGAATGGGGTCACCGAAAACTGAAATGAACCTTGTTGGTTTGTATGCCTGAAAGGTTTACTTTGTTAATCGATAACGAGACTCAGTAACTTAAACAAAGTCACCTCCATCGCGGACACTTGAGCGTTTACCTTGATTTCACTCCACGATGCTACACATGGTGCTGCACATGCAGTTAGTGATTCTGGCCATCAGGGGGAAGCAACATCACGTGCTCTGCACACTCAACAGTTTCAGTATTATCTTTCAGAAAGACATCGAGGCAAGACTCCATTATTAATTAATTTCCATTGTCAGATTTTAAACGCTGATTACCACGTGTTCCTCATCATTACTGATAGTTATTTCAGCAGATTTGCTTTACACCAACCACACCACACAAGCCTTAAGCACAAGGAAGACTTTTGTCGTTGCATGGAAAGAGTTTGACACAAACACTAAACTTTGAGTGATTTATGGATGAACAAACGATCATTAATTAATATGAGCACGAAGCAAAATGCCCTCCAGTAGAAGAGATTCCAGTGAACACCGAAGCTATTTTGGGACAGTATTCCATGTTATGTAGACAGCAGCAGATTAGCAAATAGGTTCGAAACAATAAGACATAGCCCCTGGGAAGAGATGAGAAGATGTGATGAGGCAAGAGAAGGGAAGACCTTTTCCCTTTTACGTGTCTTGAGGGTTTTCTATGCAGATGTATTCGTGTACTTTCCTTGCGACGTGGTCACGAGTTTCCAACACAACCAACACTCATTACCTGACTCCCAACTTGTAGAACAGTCTGCCTGAGCTGGCAATATGGGATGCCACCCTCAAGTACAGCTGCTTTGGGTTGATCTGCTCAGAGCAGAATGCCACAAGTGGCTTCATTAAGAGACTGAAATATACATTGAAATGCTGAAAGCACTCGGTCAGATGTTCGTACAGTAGGCATACTGCCTACCCAGTGGTGTCTTTGGCAGGGCTTGGCCTTCAAATGATTTACTGGTATCGACTTAATGCTGGCCTTGAGAACACCTCACCCTCGAATGATGAAAATTGACTGTTCAACGCTGCTGAAATGGCAATCGGATGCTGTTATGGTGTGTGTGTGTGTGTGTGTGTGTGTGTGTGTGTGTGTGTGTGTGTGTGTGTGTGTGTGTGTGTGTGTGTGTGTGTGTGTGTGTGTGTGTGTGTGTGTGTGTGTGTGTGTGTGTGTGTGTGTGTCATTGGTTGTTATCTACAATTGTGGGCTTGAGTTGATGGAGCAAAGTCCTCTCAGGACTCAAAGTATCCACCTCCACTTCAGTAAAGGATCACAGCTCATGGACCAAGCTGTGAAGTTTTCTTGGTCTCAAGAGTTTTGTTCCGAGGGGCTCTTTTCAGGATAGTCCATGAACCCCGGACTGCCTCCAAATGTAGTTCGTTTGTGGTCTCCTTTTTCTTGCTTATGGCAGCTTGGCTGCAGGGTAGGTATCATTTTGTTGGGGTGTGACTATGCCGCTGGTGCTGGGCCCCGATATCAATACACTGGTACTCATTCCGCCGACCTCAGAAGGATGACAGGCTGAGTCAATCCCACCTGGTTCGGAAGGATGACAAGTCAACTCCACCAATTCAATGGCAAACGTGGCTCAAACTCAGGAACCCAAGGTCTCAAGCCAGCTACCCCAACCATGTAGCCAACACCAGACTTTCGTTTGTGGTAATATTCCTGGGGATGGCTTTTTAAATCTCAGCGAGGTTCTTCTTTATTATTCCTACTGCTACAATTATCACCGGTGCCTATTTTGATGCTCTTCAGCTTCTAACATCTCTTGATCTCATTTTTGATATCCTGGTATTTGGTCATTTTCTTGATTTCTGCGTTATTTAAGCCAAACCCGCTGGGTATTGATATCTCAATCAGCAATGCTGTCTTTTCCTTTTTGTTCTTGGGAAGGATGTCTGGTCGCAAGGCTTTGTTTTCTACGTTCACGCTCGATGGGATCATCAGGTCGTACATGAGCATGACGTCCTCATTTTCAATGATTGCCCTTGGTTCCCTGAATATTCTGGACCTGGTTTGTTGAAATTTTTGCAGATATGCCAATGAATTGCATACCTTGTTGTGCAGTTGTGTGTAAAGTTGTTCTGATAATAGTTTTTTTTGCATCTTGAAAGTAGGTAATATGTAATTTATGTTTCTGTCTTGCAGAACCGACACTTGTCCATCTGGCTCAGTTCTGCCATCTTTTTAAATCCATTGGTGTGGTGTCCTTGGTCTTGGGCATTTATTATTTTTACTATTATTATTTGTTATTCTTCATTCTCTGTCCCAGGTAAACTGACCTATTCTTAGCCATTCCAATGAGCCTTCTGTGTCTATCCCAATTTGGTCCAATTATAACTTGCAAAATCGAAGATTTTTCAAGTATATTGGTTAGTCGATTTTGTTATGCTGTCTGTCTGTCTGTTTGTTGCTGACAGGTCATTATAAACCGATCTTTACGAAACTTCAACACATGGTAGAGTTTGCCATCAGGAAGAAGCCTATTGTTTTTTGAGGTCAAAAGGCCAACATAAGCCAAAGCTCATAACTTTGGTGAGATTTCTAAAATCCTCAATTTTCATCCGATTGACTTGAAATATGAAGAGGATTTATATTTCATGTCAATGAATTCAACTAGCTAATTATTTTTGAGGTCAACATCGGCCAAAGGTCACCAAGTTAGGTGAGATTTTTTAAATCCTCAATTGTCATTCAATTGACTTGAAATTGAAAGAGGATTTATATATCAGGTTACTGAATTCAACCAGCCAGTTATTTTTGAGGTCAACATGGACCAAAGGGTCAACATAGGCCCAAGCTCAACAACTATGGTGGTATTTCTAAAATCTTCATTTTTCATCCCATTGACTTGAAAGTGAAAGATGATTTGCATATCAGGTCACTGAATTCAACCACCAATTATTTTTGAGAGGAAATATGTTTTAAGGATTTTGCAAGTATCGTGCTCTGTACGGCATCTTGTTTGTCTGTTTGGCTGTGTGCAGGATATCTTAAAAAGTTGTTTACAGATCCGGATGAAATTTTGTGGACATGTTCGGTGTGTGACAAGGACGAACTGATTAGATTTTGGTGAAGATCCGGATCCAACTACTAGAATTTTTTAAGTGATTCTTCACCATTGAGAGCTTGGACTAAACTAATATATAGCACAATATCTCCAAAAGTTGTAGACGGATTCGGATGAAACTTGGTGGACACTTTGGGTGTGTGACCATGAAAAATTGGTTTGATTTTGGTGAAGATCAGAATCCAGATCTGGATACGAGAATTATTTAATTGTTAAGGTGATTCTTCACCATTGAATTATGGGGCCAAAAACGATGTATAGCATGATATTTCAAAAATGTATTGGGCGCAATCTGTTCTCGTCGATCAGCCATTATGTGATGGAGGTATGCGCACTACCGAGTGCCCTTCTAATTACCTCCGCCACCGAAGGTGAAGGAGGTTATGTTTTCACCCCTTTCTGTCTGTTTGTTATTTGCAAAATCGAAGATTTTTCAAGTATATTGGTTAGTCGATTTTGTTATTCTGTCTGTCTGTCTGTTTGTTTGTCTGCGTCTGTTTGTCACCTACAGGTCACAATTTTAAACTGGACACGAGAATTATTTACGAAATTTCATTTTATTTCAGAAAGTTTCTTCACGAAACTTCAGCACATGGTGGAGTTTGTCATGAGAAAAAGCCTTGTTTTTGAGGTCGAAAGGTCAACATAGGCCAAAGGTCAATAACTTCGGTGAGATTTCTAAAATCCTCAAATTTCATCTGATTGACTTGAAATTTGAAGAGGATTTATATTTCTGGGCACTGAATTCAACTAGCCAATTATTTTTGATGTCAACTGAGACCAAAAGGTCAACACCGGCCAACGGTCAACAACTTTGGTGAGATTTCTAAAATCCTCAGTTTTCATCCGATTGACTTGAAATTTGAAGAAGATTTATATTTCAGGTCACTGAATTCAACCACCAATTATTTTGGAGGTCCACCTGGGCCAAAAGGTCAACATAGGCCAAATTTTTTAAATTGTCAATTTTCATCCGATTCACTTGAGATTTGAAGAGGAGCTGCATATTTGGTCATTGAATTCAACCAGCAATTATTTTTTTAGGTCAAATTTGGTTTGGGATTTTGCAAGTGTCATGCTCTGCATGACATGTTGTTTGTTTGTCAGTATGCAGGATATCTCAAAACGTTGTATACGGATTTGGATGAAACTTTGTGGACAGGTTGGGTGTCTGGCAAGGGTGAACTGATTAGAATTTGGTGAAGATCCGTTTCCGGATCTGGCTACTAGAATTTTTAAAGTGATTTTTCACCATGGAGAGATAGGGCCAAAAACGATATAAAGCACGCTATATTAAAATGTTGTGGGCAGATTCGGACGAAACTTGGTGAACATGCTGGGTGTGTGACAAGAAAGAATTGATTCAATTTTGATGAAGATCCGAATCCAGACCCGGATCTGATAATTTTTGAAGTGATTCTTCACCTTTGAGAGATCGGGCCAAAAACGATATATGGAATGATATTTTAACAATGTATGATGCCTGATATGTTCTCGTGGATCAGGCATTGCGTGGCCGAGGTATGCGCTCTTCCGAGTGCCCTTCTAGTTTTTATCTTCTTTTGTATTTTTTGTAATAGTTTTTGCTGTATTTGTTGCTGTTTCATTTTCCTGTGTAATCTTCTATTCACACCTGTTTTTGTAAATTCCTTGAAAAGTGAGTTTGGATACTTTTTCAGATTTGTTGTGTTCATGTTTGTTTACAAATTGAATCCGATAGTGTGTTGAGCATTTCACATTCCCAGCTCGTCCAACACTCGTCACTTCGTGCACCTGGTTGAGTTCTATCAGACCTCTCCTTCCCTCTCATCTGAGCAGGTGCACTCTTGGGATGCACTGGTTTTTGTGGAACATTCTGTGGTTGGTAAGGAGTTTTATTGTTTTGATGTCGAACATTGATTTCTGATTTGGGCCAGTTTATTTTTCCACAGCTGTATTGGAACACTAGTACTGCGAGTTGGTTTATGACTTTCATTTTGTTTTTTGGGGCGAGGTACGTTTTCAGGATCTGCTTCGTCCTACGTCGGTATTCTTCGGCGATTGTTTTGCGCATTTGTTTGTGACATATTATGACATAGTTGGTGGCCCTCTACTACTCCGCGGTATTTGTATGATGCTTCGTTTTCTAACTGCTGCATTGTGTCAAGGTCAATTTATATGTTGTCTGTTATTGTTGGTTTACCTTGTACAAATATGCACTTGGCACACTTATCTAGTCCAAATTCCATTCGAATGTCCTCAGAGAACCGTTTTACTAGTTTTAGCTGTTCTGTCAATTATTCGTCATTCGGTGCGAAGAGCTTTAAATCATCCATGTATAGTAGGTGTGTCACATTTCCTGTTTCTTTGGATGTTCTTCCAATGGTTGCTGGGGTGTGTCCATGTCCTTGTTTGTTGATGAGGTTACTCAGTGGGTCCAGAGTCAGACAAAACAAGAGGGGGGAGGGAATGTCTCCCTGGAAGATCCCTTGTCGTATCTTCACATCCAGTATTTTGATATTTCCTTCTGAATACTGTAATATCAATGTGGTATTCCAGAGCTCCGTTGCTTTCTCAATCAGTTTGATTATTTGGGGATTGATTTTGTATATTTGCATGCATTTTATCATCCATGAATGTGGGACACTTTTGAAGGCTTTCTTATCGTCCATCCAGGTGGTTGGCAATTTGATTATTTGGGTGTGTGTGATGATTGTGTGTGTGTGTGTAAGTGCATTTGAGATTGTGTGTGATTGTGTGTGTTTCATGGTTGTGAGTGTGTAAGAGTGGAAGTGCATTTGAGATAGTGTGTGTGAATTTGTGTGATGATTGTGAATGTGTGTTTCATGGTTGTAAGTGTGTGAGAGTGTAAGTGCATTTGAGATATGTGTGTGTGTGTGTGTGTGTGTGTGTGTGTGTGTGTGTGTGTGTGTGTGTGTGAATTTGTGTGTTTGATGATTGTGTGCGAGTGTGAATGTAAGTGCATTTGAGATAGTGTGTGTGTGTATGATGATTTTGTGTGCGTGTGTGTGTGTGTGTGTGTGAATTTGTGTGATGATTGTGAGTGTGTGTTTCATGGTTGTAAGTGTGTGAGAGTGTAAGTGCATTCGAGATTGTGTGTGTGTGTGTGTGTGTGTGTGTGTGTGTGTGTGTGTGGTGCCGGATTTAGGGCAGGGCAGACTGGGCAGTTGATCTGGGGCCTTCATGGAACTTTTTCTTTTTCTGCAGGTATATATATATATATATATATAGAGTTACGGATTTCAGAATCCGGTCTGATGAACGCATCCACACATCCAGGTCCTCAGACAGTTATTTCCTAAAATGCATGTTCAGATTAGCCCCATCCCCATGTCTAATGGGATCTTAAATGTGATGCGTTGAGAATGGTAAAGGATAGATCCCCTCACTTATGGAAAGATTTTTTATTTACGACAGACACATTTACACACATTTCTTTCATGAGTTCTGAAGCCCGCCCCCCATTTTTCCTCAGCGGCAATCTTTCGTGAGCTCCGACGCCCGCCTTTCTTGAGAGCACACGGGTCGTCATGGTAACCGTGCGCCAGTGGGGCGGGGTGAGCTTTGGGTGGACTGCACCGGCGGAGATGGCCCAGAGATATAAAAACGAGTGAGAGGTACGTTCTAAGGAGAAAAGCGGAGAGAAAAAAGAAAAAGCCAAAGGAGAGAGGAAAAAGCAAAGGGTGAGAGAGGCGAGAAGAAAGAAGGTGTCTGACCAGCGCCAACAATGAGACAATTCATCCTTCCCAGTGCTTCGGCAAGCGAGTGTGTGGTGCACATGTGGGTGTGAGCAGCGCCGCCCACAAGTGAGCCACCGGTCGGTCACCAACACTAGGGTCTAAACCCGTGATGGACGATCCCGGTGCCCTCCAGATGTTGACTGGCATTCAAGGCTGTTCGCGAGAGGGTGCACGGCGGGGCTGGGTGCTGGCGACGGACGTGACACGCACGCACGCATTTCAGAACATTTTCGCTTCACGGACGACTTTCTGGTGAGCGAGACGATTTTTCCCCCCTCTCCCTCCCCCTGAATGATCTGTTGTGTACCCATGTCTGTGTTTATCTGTAAGTAAGTCAACCCCCGATAAGCATCTGCTCTTTGTCTCTTTTCTGGCATTTTGATTGATTTCGCTTTGAAATTCATTCTTTATTTACCTCAGCAAATAAACCGTTCTTTTTATTTATTTTGTTATTACTGAATTATTTGTCGATTTCCAACCTGTCCGTGTTTGTCCTTTCCTTCCATTGGTCTAGCATTGTCTGAACCGACATAGACTGGGAGGTAATTACCACATATTTGACCAAAAATTGTCGGCACGTACCAGCGGTTAAAACGCTCGGCCGCCTTAATTAAAATGTAATCGAGATAGCATTGGTGCTTTGACAAGGGCGCGCTCCCCACTCAGGTAACCATGTGACCTCTACTTAAATGGAATAATTAGATGGTGGATACTGGAACTCGTGGTTGACTGGTTGGTGTTTGTGGTTTTAAAACAACCCACGGTATGACAACGTTAATTGTGAGCAGTGGCCCCAGGTTCGGCTCTACCGAGGACAACCAGGAATTAATCCTCCTGAGTGACAAGCTGGTGTCTCGGTACCCATGGCTGCAACAATATATACGTATATGTACGGCCTTGCCGTGCACCCAAGCACAAACAGGCTTTAACGCAAGTAGACGTCACCCCCAAGAAATATGTACACCAAGAGCGACCATTTGACTGGAACAATGAAGCAGCCGTCTGACTGGAACGAGGAAGCGACTGTCTGACTGGAATCGTTGAAGCAACCGTCTGACTGGAACGACAAAGCAGCAACCTGACTGGAACGACGAAGCAGCCACCTGACTCGAACGATGAAGCAGCTGTCTGACTGGAACGATGAAGCATCCGTCTGACTGGAACGATGAAGCAGCCGTCTGACTGGCACGGACGAAGCAACCGCCTGACTGGAACGATGAAGCAGCCGTCTGACTGGCACGGACGAAGCAACCGTCTGACTGGAACGATGAAGCAGCCGTCTCACTGGAACGATGAAGCAGTCATCTGACTGGAACGATGTAGGAACCGTCTGACTGGAACGATGAAGGAACCGTCTCACTGGAATGATGAAGCAGTCATCTGACTGGAACGATGAAGCAACCGTCTGATTGGAACGATGAAGGAACCGTCTCACTGGAACGATGAAGCAGCCATCTGACTGGAACGATGAAGCAGCCGCCTCACTGGAACGATGAAGCAGCCATCTGACTGGAACGATGAAGCAGCCATCTGACTGGAACGATGAAGCAGCCATCTGACTGGAACGATGAAGCAGCCGTCTGACTGGAACGATGAAGCAGCCGTCTGACTGGAACGATGAAGCGACCGTCTGACTGCAATGACGACCATCCCGAGAGTGTGCCGCACACCCAGAACGGACCTCTCCTCCTCTTTTTGTCGGCGGCCGGTCTCGGTGGCACAGACTCCCCCCAAATCCACCCCGCCCCCCTTGCGTACCGTAACCGTGACAACCCGCACGTCCCGTGGTTATTCCTGCTTACGTGGCCCTGTCTGTGGTGTGGGACGAACGGCAAAAAGCAACCATTTGTCAGAATTACCGAGCACAAACGTGAAGTGCTCATAAAACGTCAACAACAATTATTACCTCACTGTTCAACCCGACATGAACAGGAGCCAGTTAGCATCCATCGAGCTGCGGAACGGGATGTCGAACATCGATCGAAAAAGGCGGGTCTCGGCGTCCGTGAAAGAAACGGGTGTTTGCATCGGTGGAAAAAGGCGGGCGTCTGCGTCGGTGAAAGAAACTGGTATCTCACATGCATGAATGTGTCTGTCGTGAAGAGAAAAAGGAGCTTTCCATAAGAGAGGGAGGGGTCCATTCTTTACCCTTCTCAATGCATCACATTTAGAATTCCACCAGATGTGTGGACGGGTCTATCCTGGACATGCATTTAGGGAAATAACTATCTGAGGACCTGGATGTTGGTATGCATTTGTCGGATCGGATTCTGAAATCCGTAACAGAGTGTGTGTGTGTGTGTGTGTGTGTGTGTGTGTGTGTGTGTGTGTGTGTGTGTGTGTGTGTGTGTGTGTGTGTGTGTGTGTGTGTGTGTGTGTACATATATATCTTCTTCTTCTTTCGGCTGCTCCCGTGAGGGGTCGCCACAGCCGATCATCCGTATGATCCGCATAGTGATTTGGCACATGTTTTACGCCGGATGCCCTTCCTGACGCAACCCTGGTCACCTCTTACGACACAGGGATATGGTACACCTATTTTAACCGGTGTATACAGTGGCCCAGTACACTGGTACTCACTTCGCCGACCTCGGAAGGATGACAGGCTGAGTCAACCCCCTGGTGTATTAATTCAGTGGCCCAACGGGGCTTGAACTCATGACCTTTTGGATCCCAAGCCGCTGCCCTTACCACTGCGCCAACACCAGTTTTCTGTGTGTGTGTGTGTGTATGTGTATGTATACACACACACACACACACACACACACACACACACACACACACACACACACACACACAAACACACAAACACACAAACACACAAACACACAAACACACAAACACACAAACACACAAACACACAAACACACAAACACACAAACAAACACACAAACACACAAACACACAAACACACAAACACACAAACACACAAACACACAAACACACAAACACACAAACACACAAACACACAAACACACAAACAAACACACACACAAACACAAACAAACACACAAACACACACAAACACACACAAACACACACACACACAAACACACACAAACACACACAAACACACACAAACACACAAACACACACAAACACACAAACACACAAACACACAAACACACAAACACACAAACACACAAACACACATTCATTGTTATGGATCTGGAAACCATTTGAATTAAACATATAGATGTCCCAAGAGTCAGTTATTCCGTTAAGTAGATGTGAGACAGGCCCCTTCCTTTTGTCTAGTGGGAGAATCAAAGGCGTGCGTTGCGATTTCTTTTAGTTAGGTTATTACATCTAACAAGCCATCTAACAACCATCCCATCTGCATGATTCCTCGGCCCATTACGATCCACGGTACCATCATGCTTGCAGCCCTCTGTTTGCGGGCCACAGCGCACCTTTGTCTGAGACTGATTCCCGAGGATGTTCGAGGCAGTTTCACCACCACGACCTTTCTCGAACACGCGCGGAGGGAAGGGTCGGCTTTCTCCAAACAAGGCCGAAACCCCGCCCCGGAAAGGTATGCCGAGGGACCCTGTCCAATCAAAGGCAGACAGCGAGGTGTGTTCACCAAGGCCCCTCCCCGCTGAGGGAGGTTCATAAATTCCCGAGCACTCTCTGAGAGAGAGTTTTGTTGGGTTTATTTTGCTGTCACGAACGGTTTACGAAGAGTGGTAGCAGAGGTTGTTACGAGGGTTGAGCAGAAGGTCGTCGAGGTGGCGAATGTGTCTCTGCTGGCCCTCTACAAGGAAGGAAAGAACGACCCCAACCCGCCTCCGTGGACTCCGGCCATTCACCACCCAAGCTCCGCCACGAACTTCGAGTCCCACATGTGCGACTGGGGACTAAACCAGCGACCATTGTCAGGTGCCGCAGCATGGAGTACCCCCTTTCTCTGATGACCAGGTCCCCATCCGAACTCTGACCCCCAGCTTGTCTCTCTCCTTGGCTGCGAGGGTCCAATAAAGAACTCTGGGTTTATTTTCATTTGTGTGTGTCTGCATGTGGGCCCGTCTTCAAGTAGAACTGAATAAGTGTTTTTGGAACATTGTAAATACTGCTTGCATATTCATGTCAAGTCTTGCCTTTGTCTTTTACTGTTGATAAAACTTGTTAGAAAAGTCCCCAGTTCATTTCCGTCCTTTCTTGAATTGGTCCAGCATGGTTCGGATCTGAGTTTAGGTGGGGTTTTATCCCCGGTAATCGGACAATTGTAGCCGGGTCGTCCTGGACAGGCCCGCTCGACTGCATCCGAGCGGGAAAGGTGGGCGTTGGTCTGTGTAATTTTACCGCTGCCGGTAGAGCGAATTCGGTTCTGCCAGGTGTGCCGAGGGCGTGGATCCCCGGTAGCCGAGACCGAGTGGTTACTTTGGTACATTGGATCTAGACAAAATAACCCTACGTCACGCGGTTGAAATATTGGTGTTCCACGGTCGGTTAAACGACCTGCCTGTTCGCGGAGTTATCTGAGCGACGGCCTACAATTCCGGGGAGTCTGTTGGAGACAACGCAAGCTTTCCCCACCTCGTGGTCGTTCTCACCACCGACCCCCGGCCCGCAGCACAATATATATATATATATATATATATATATATATATATATATATATATATATGTATATATATATATATATATATATATATATATATATATATATATATATATATATATATATGTTGTTACAGTTTCCCACCCGTTGGCGTGCGGGCGACCGCTTCTAGCCAATGGCAACCGCTTCTGGCCCACCGAACGGACAAACCTAGTCACAGCTTTCATATCAACGCCGAAATCCAGCTACAGGTGTATCTTTAAGCACACCACAGCCTTGTCAATACTCTACCCGCGCTTCAGGGTCCGATCGCCGAATGGTCGATTTACCTAATTAATCGCGTGGGCAGACTACCAAGAGACTGCACCTCAATGGGGCCTCCTTGGAAACGAGCCGCTAAGCAGCTCGCTCCGTTTTGTGATAACCGAGCAGGGTATTATCGCGAAGCCCCGTTGGACTCGATTCTTTTATCGGCTATTTATAAAAAAAACCCAGCTATATTCCGTACTCAATTATGGCAGTTCAATGAGGGAAGGGATGCAAGAACGGGTTGGAATTTAAACAATGACGTTTATTACACACACGTAAGCAGTCATGCAGTCATGTATGCAACCAATGCACGTATACAAGCAATGCAATTAATGCAATGGGGGTAAGGGACAGGACACGAGTAACAAAAAGAACAACAACCGTCTATTATTATTTATTTACACACATGCACTTAACAGTTCTACTTAAAGCATGGCGCCACAACGTTCATTCAAAGAAAAACCCCAGAAAAGGCAAGGGTGGCAGAACTGGACCTTGTGGGTCTTCATTCGTCAAGGAGCTCTGAAGACCGAAAAAGCTCCGAGAGGCCGCGCTGGTTACCTGCCGCCTTCGTGGCGACTCGCTGGGTGCTCCTCGGCGTCCCGTCCACACGGCAGCTGGCGTGACCGCGGCGCAGGCCTTGTCGTGCGGCCCGGTCGATCGGGCCGAGTCGACAACGCCTCAGAGGAACGAACGGGCCTTTGCTCTTTCAGAGTTGATGCTCTCTTAAGAGCCCGTCCGTTCCTCAGCGTCGTTTGGACTGTCCCGGGGCCCAATCACCTTGGACTGTTATGTCGCTGGTTGGCGATTCCTCTCCAGCCTCTCCCCAGCAACCCACAGTTTGGCTCGGCAGGGCAGGCTGCGCTCCAGGATCCCGTCTCCTCCGCTCTCTCCAGCTCCTCACCGACTGCAGACTCCAGACTGATCCAGCTCCCAACGCGGCTCCACACAACCCCTCACAACTCCGCGCTTGGCATCTCTGCACGCCCTTATATTGGGTCCGTGAGGTGAGGTTTTGATCTCCGATCTCTCACCTCTGACCCCCCGTTGGCTCCGCCCCTTTCAATCTGTTGATTTGATTTTGATGCGAAGCTCGGAGAGAGCGGACGTGGGTGAAATCATCGACTCCCGCGGACGTGGGTGAAATCATCGACTCCCGCGGACGTTGCAGAGATCATCGGCCCTCGCCCCAACAGGGAACCCCTGCGTCTGTCGGCGGCGATGCCGTTCATGGGGAACTCGCCGTGGCTGGCGCAAAGATGGCGGCGTTTGCGGAGATGAAGGTGAGGCGATGTTGTTCGTTGAGATGTGGTTTAGGAAATGGCGAGATGTCGTTGTGGTGAAGGTGGTTGTTGTGAAGGCGGTTGTGGAGAAGGTGGTTGTTGTGAAGGTGGTTGTGGTGAAGGTGGTTGTGGTGGTTGAAATGCGGTTGGTCCAAAATAAAGATAGTAAAAGAAAAACGGCTGACTCAAAGATCACAGCCTGGTTACACGAATAAATCCCTTAGACATCGGTGGGGAAATCTATCTGAACACAGACTTATCGACATAACTGATCTAAGGACCTATATGGTGTCCTGTGAATTTCCACAACCGAAACAATATCTATGTGTATATATATATATATATATATATATATATATATATATATATATATATATATATATATATATATATATATATATATATATATATATATATATATATATATATATATATATATATGTATATATATATATATATATATATATATATATATATATACATATGTGTGTGTGCAGTATTTGCAGAGAAATGCCATTGTGCTGCTTTGTGCACTTTTCTCATTCCAGGAAGGATGTAAAAGGCAGGGGGTCCGTGGGTAAATGGACTGTCTTATGCCTGAAAGCACCCATCAGGCAACAACAAGGTAAAGCATTTGAGACAGCACCTTGGCTTTCTCTGTGACGACTTGTCATGCTGTGACAGTGACAAGATTGAGGGGGATAAATATACGTCGGCAAATTGTCTACATAGTCTCACCTACGCACCAATGGCAATGTGTTTTAGAAAAGAAAAAAAAATACAGTTTTTGGTTTTCTTCACGTGAGAGGCAAGTATGTGTATAATTATTAAGTCAATTACTTTTTTCAGAAGCTGATGTAAACTATAAAAGAGTTATACTCATATTTCAAGACTGCAGGTTAACTTTTGGGGGTTTACATTTGGACCCCTGGCCCGAGATCATGACGTGGTCGAGAAACCCAGCGACAAATCCCATGTAATATGTATTTATCCGTTGTCTACCGGTGTCCATGCAGGTCATATTGAAGTACACTCATGTTTACTGATGTCTTTTTCCTGCATGTGGTGCAACTTTCCGACTACATTACATGTTGAAGTCATCAATTTGGGCATCTTTTCGGAATTCCGCTCTTTGGACTAAAATGTTGAGAAAAACCGTTCCCTCCACTCTTGTTGCGATCTCTACCGATCAAAATATAGTACCTCGACTAATTTAAGAGAATTGCTCTAGTCCGACAGGATGATGTAGAAGTAGTGAGGGTGTTTACTCTTGAGCCATCTAGTCTGGCTTTGATACCTGACCTGACTATAGTCCATAATATAAACTGTCGAATCGGTCTTAGCATTTCATTGCAAAGTGAGCCGTCCATCGCATGGACGTTACACCGGGTGTCCCGTCTGCCAGCATTAGTCGCTGGACATTGCTAGCATTAGTTAATGGATCCCACGGTGTCTTTTGATGAAGAGTAGCCAAGTTATGGTCGGTTCCCTAAACAACTCACAAATTATTGTCGCCTGAAGTCGAGCACCAGGCCTGACCAACTGGTTCGTGAAAGACTTGAGCCAACAACATTGCCCAGAGTATTAGTAGTCGTAGTAGTCGTAGTGGTATGAGTAGTAGATTAAAGAGATGGGGTTTTCATTTTATAATGGCATTTATAAAAAAAACTTTCGTGAAAAAGTAAAACTTTTGTGAAGCATTGTGTAAACAGGCTTGGTTTAAGGTTTAACTCGAAATAAAGGACACATTATATTGTGACTATGTCTCCTCGAAATGAAAGTTGTAATTTTCTTAAACAAAAGCAGTTCACTCGTTCATTTTTTTTCACCCCTGTCTCTGTGTCTGTCTGTGAACAGGATATCTCAAAAGGTTGTGGACGGATTCGGGCGAAATTTGGTGGAGAGGCTGGGTGTGTGACAAGGAAGAAATGATTAGATTTTGATGAAGATCCAGATCCAGGTATTCGAAATTTTTTTTTACCGTTGAGAGATGGCACCAAAAAGTGATTTTTCACCATGGAGATGTGGCCAAAAACTATGTATTCGATTATAATACCAAGCTTGCACACTAAAAACTCGGCTCGCCGTCACACGATCCCTATGAAATTGCTGTGGCACTTAGCGGACATGCCGACAATGTTTGGGAAGTCTTGGCGTTCCATAGTACCACTTGCATTTTGCACAATGCGTATTTTTGTCATTCCCCGTGTACGGTCTGTCGTCTGCTACCAGCTATGTTGTACTGCTATCACGTGCATGTGCACGGGTATCGCTAGTATAATTATATCTCGAAAAGTTGTGGAGGGGTTTTGACATAACGAGGTGGATGAGTTGGTTAGGTGACAATAACAAGCCAATTTGATATTGCTTCAGGTCCGCATGCAGATCTGAACTATCAGTTGGACACTAAACGTAGTGTTTGGCCTGGCAACAGTATGAGCTCCACCGAATGCTGTTCTAGTTTCATCAACCTGGTGGAGGAAAGCGCTCAACCGAGTACCGTTCTAGTTACAACAACCTGGTGGAGGGAAGCCCTCTACCGAGTACCGTTCTAGTTATATCAACCTGGTGGAGGTAAGCCCTCTACCGAGTACCATTCTAGTTACATCAACTTGGTGAAGGTAAGCCCTCTACCGAGTACCATTCTAGTTACATCAACCTGGTGGAGGTAAGCCCGCGACCGAGTACCGTTCTAGTTACATCAACCTGGTGGAGGTAAGCCCTCTACCGAGTACCTTTCTAGTTACATCAACCTGGTGGAGGTAAGCCCTCTACCGAGTACCATTCTAGTTACATCAACTTGGTGGAGGTAAGCCCTCTACCGAGTACCGTTCTAGTTACATCAACCTGGTGGAGGTAAGTCCTCTACCGAGTACCATTCTAGTTACATCAACCTGGTGGAGGTAAGTCCTCTACCGAGTACCGTTCTAGTTACATCAACCTGGTGGAGGTAAGTCCTCCACCGAGTACCATTCGACTTCTGTCGAGAGTTCATTAACCTTGGTCTTCCTCGGACAAGTTTTCTTGAACGCTTTTAAAATCGGAACACGTGACTTAAAGACGCTCGTATTTTAAACGCCTTTGTTTTCCTGTGCCACAAAGCCCGCGCGTTTTCCCCCGTTTGGATAAAGATATTTGGTACAAAGCATTGTTTAATAAGTTATCCCCTAATTGCGGAGGGGATTATTTCCGACGTTAATTGGACGCTCACCACGTGACCTCATAAAAACAGGCTGTGAACGCGAAGCGCTTTTACTCGGAAAGTCATTACAATTCGCTCTGTTACACTTGTACTGACGAGGCAGTTTAAATTTTTTTTTCTTTTTTTCCCTTTCTTTAACCAGAAAAGTGCCGCGTGCTCTGACAACAGCACCGTTGGGAACGGCGCGTATCCCAAATCGTGCGTCTGCCATTGCGAGCCGTCGGAACGTGGCCGCCCGGAGCCCGGCACACGCGGCCGCGACAGGCGCTCCATCATCAGACATGTTAATGTGGAAATGTTTGTCGCGTTCGTGGAAACGCTGCCGCGGCCCATCACGTGCGGGCGGACTAACACGGCTTGGCGGCGAACACAGATTGGATGTGACGGCCACATCAGGACGCGTGTCCTCGATCCGGGGCTCGGGCGCTCCGGCCGTCTGGTCACACACGGCTTCAACGCCTCCCTCGTGTCCAAGCACCGAAACACACGGCACACGGCACACGGCATCCAAATTCAACGTTCGCTCACTGAACGATATTTCAAACCTTTCCTTGATTGCTCGATATCTGTCTCTGTCTCTGTCCCTGTCCCTGTCCCTGTCCCTGTCCCTGTCCCTGTCCCTGTCTCTGTCTCTGTCTCTGTCTCTGTCTCTGTCTCTGTCTCTCTCTGTCTCTCTCTGTCTCTGTCTCTCTGTCTCTCTCTCTCTGTCTCTCTCTCTCTGTCTCTCTCTCTCTGTCTCTCTCTCTCTGTCTCTCTCTCTGTCTCTCTCTCTCTCTGTCTCTCTCTCTGTCTCTCTCTCTCTCTCTCCACAAAACCACTCTTGGGAAATTAACTCTCTATAGGTATTTATTTCTTCGATTATATACTCTTCAGGTTCCGTGAGAATGCGCCTTCTCGTTGTGTACCCTTCTCGAGGTTACCCTGCAATAATGGTTCATATATACACACCTTTGGGGTTACCTGGAAATATTCGTGCGAAATACGCTTGAGGATTCTCAGAAGTACTCACGTTATACAGCCTTGCGGTTACCCGGTAATGCGAGTTGTGTACCCTTCTGGTTATCCGGAAATACACATGCTATGTGCACTATTGAGGCTACTCAGAAATACTTGTCTTCCGCGTCAGCCCAAGATCAAATGACACCGCAGTCAAGGGACGTCTTTGGTGTTCCTGTTCCATTTGTTCAACTTTTGAATATCTTGTGAGGGCAGTGGGAGGGGGGTGCAAAGTGCAGGCAGTGGCAAGGGGGTGAAAATGGCAGGCAGTGGCGATGGGGTGGAAAGTGCAAGCAGTGACGAGGGGGTGGAAAGTGCAAGCAGTGACGAGGGGGTGGAAAGTGCAGGCAGTGGCGAGGGGGAGGAAAGTGCAGGCAGTGGCGAGGGGGTGGAAAGTGCAGGCAGTGGCGAGGGGGAGGAAAGTGCAGGCAGTGGCGAGGGGGAGGAAAGTGCAGGCAGTGGCGAGGGGGTGGAAAGTGCAGGCAGTGGCGAGGGGTGGAAAGTGCAGGCAGTGGTGAGGGGGTGGAAAGTGCAGGCAGTGGCGAGGGGGAGGAAAGTGCAGGCAGTGGCGAGGGGAGGAAAGTGCAGGCAGTGGCGAGGGGGTGGAAAGTGCAGGCAGTGGCGAGGGGGTGGAAAGTGCAAGCAGTGGCGAGGGGGTGGAAAGTGCAGGCAGTGGCGATGGGGTGGAAAGTGCAGGCAGTGGTGAGGAGTAGAAAGTGCAGGCAGTGGCGAGGGAGTAGATAGTGCAGGGAGCGGCAAGGGGGGTGGAAAGAGCATTTTCATGTCTGGTCACTGAATTCAACTACCAATTAATTTTAAGATCAAATGGTCAACACAGGCTAAATTTCTAAAATTGATCGATAGGGCCAAAAACTAAATATATCTCAATAATCTCAAAAAGCTGTGGTTGAGTTATGACAAAACAAGGTGGATGAGTTGAATAGGTGACAAGAACAAGCGGATTGGATTTTGGTTTGGATCCAGCCCATCAGTGGGATACAAAACGTGACCTGTTCCACCTGGCAGTGGTGAGTGCTCTACTGTGTGCCATGCTACTTTGTGCTGTTTTGCTAAGTTTACACTCCATGAGTGATTTTTCATTTGTTTGTCTGGCGGTCTGTCTGTTTGCTTGTTTGTCTGCACAGAACTTTCATGTTTTTCTCTGCAACCGCTTGTCAGATTGAGACGAATTTTTCACGATTGGTGCGACTGCTCATTTAGAATGTTTTAATGATAATTATGATGTCATAGGTTACGTGGTGTGGCAGCCATGTTGGAAAAACAGCAAAAATTTGGACCTCCATCTCTGAAACCACACCAAGGAAAAAAATTGAAACTTGGCACACGGCAAGTACTCCTCTATACTAATAAATGTCAATGTGTGCGAGTATGTGAGTGTCTCAGTGTGTCTCCTGCATAACTCCAAAACCATAAAACCTCGCTGCCTGAAACTTTGAATGCACACAATGAAAACTCCAAGGAAGTGCAAGAGTGAAAATTGGGTGTTTGAGTTAATTAAAACACCCCTTTTGAAGATAATTAACGGCCTTATTTAATTATGTCCACCAGGTGATCCTTGGCCACCTCGCTTTTCTGGGGTCTTAAGACGAATCCGAGGTAACCGAGATGAGGTCTTGAACTGCCATGTATTTTGGCCTGCTCAAACTTGCCTTGACTTGGAACAGGCCACAATGATCTCTTAACAATAATGTTGTTGTTTTCACTTTTCTTACTCATATTATTGAATACCTGTTCATCATAGCTCCGAATTTCTGGGTAAATTGCAGTGCTTATAAAGTAAAGGGATACTTGCCTGTGTTGGCCACGTGTTGTTCTGCGGTGCAACAGGTGGTGGCTGCCTCGCTGAAAATGTGAAATTTTATTTTCCATGACGTTGTCCGTTTTTGTTCTTCCATTATACAACTCGTCCCTTCGGCATCGATAAATGCAAATGAAAATGAAATGTTTCTCATTTAACAATACCAGCAAAAAAACCCTTTTCCCTCCTCACATTATATCCCATGTAACCACGTGACTTCCTGTTCCGACTCTTCTTCAGGGCTACTACGGCAACTCACCTGCTGATCTACCATCTACTTCTGCTGACCCATATTCACCATACATGTTTTGGTTAAAATGTTGAAAAATGTTTAAAAAAAAAAAATACATGTTAAAATGTTTGAACTTCCTCTTTCACACGTGTGGTTCTCGGTATTGTATCCTAATTCATTACTCTTTTTCTTCTTCAAAAGACTGTTTTCAATTCGACCTTTCCTTCATCCCTTGTCTAAAACGTTCCACTATGACAACGTTTCTTTTCTCCATCTATCCATAATTCCGTGTGTGTGTGTGTGTGTGTGTGTGTGTGTGTGTGTGTGTGTGTGTGTGTGTGTGTGTGTGTGTGTGTGTGTGTGTGTGTGTGTGTGTGTGTGTGTGTGTGTGTGTGTGTGTGTGTGTGTCCGTCCGCTGTTTCTCGACAACCACTGGTCCGATCTAATTGAAACTTGCCAGGTATATTGCTGGGGACCTGAGTATGTGCCTTTTCAAGGTTTGATATTAATCGAACAAGTGGTTCCCAAGTTCTGGCCATTTATTTACCAACCAATGAAAGGACACGTTGCTGAGTAGGCGTGGCTGCGTAGGCCGGTGCGCGGCCGGCCAACGATGACGTCACGTGCCGTGCCGGGTACGATGGGGATCGGTGCCATAGTTACCGTGGCGTAGGAGTGGCAATGGTCAATGGCAGCGAATGTCATGGCAAGCAAAGACAGGGAGGTAAACTTGATTTTAATTTGGATTTTTATTAACTCTGTGTGTGTAAGTATCACAGCAGTTGTTACTTCAATGCAAGCGATAATTCGTGGAATGCACGTGAACATTCCGTACAGACACGCACCACTTCCGGATAGTGATGACTTAGTGTATTCTAATAATTTCTCGATATCTTATCCGCATTTACAGATAAACACAATGCTCCAATCCAGTCGTCGTTTACGAGAGCGAAGGAACGGCCTGTGTGGTTGTTTTTTCTGGCTCGCGGTTTGAAAGTTTTATATATATATTATTTTTTTACACGTATGGCCATGCACGTATGGGCACGTACTAGTTCTGTTAATTCTCCTTAATTGCATTCCTCACATAATGTCTTTAATCGCATCTCTGACTTAAAAAAATATTTAAATCCCAGTTTGCAATGCATCCATCAATCGTCCTTTTTTCCCCACTTCAGTGCCAATTCACCCCACCTACTTAAATCTACCTCCTCCTAACCCCTCACCTATTATCCCCTCTCTTTACCCCTCGCATATTGCCCTTCATCCTACCTCTGCACCTCTTCACTGTCTCTTCTTGGTGCTCTTGGCACCTCTTCACTGTCTTCTTCTTCAGTATCTGCTCCTCCCTCTGTTGTCCCAAAGTTTGTGGTGTTCTCACATCTGTGGGTTCCATTCTCACCGAACAGATATCTCACTCTTTCAATCAGTACACTCATCACTGCAAACATGCTCCTCCTTTCCTCTCATCACACCTCCCCCTCTTCCCAGTCCCTCAAATCTTGTACCTTCCTCTGCCCACTCCCTTCTTCACCAAACCATGACCAAGTCTCATCCTTCCCCTCTTGCCACCTCTCCCATCGCCCTCCTGCACCTTGGCCATGCCTGCTCTCATTGTCTACCCTCCTTCTCAAAGCTTCCCTCTCAACCCTCCCTCTCAAAGCACCCTTCACACTCTTCACCCCCTCCAAGCTTCCCTCTCACCTTTCTCAAAAACTCCCCACTCACCTTCCTCCCTCAACTCTCCCCTCTCACCCTTTTCACTCCAATTTCCTTCCTCACTCCCCCTTCTCAAAGTTTCCCCATCTCACATCCAAAAGCTGCCTCCTTCCCCTGCCTTCTCTCTTCCATCTCATCACTCCACCTCCTCCAATCTTCAACTATCCTCTGCCTCCTCTCTTATTAATCTCCACTGTACCTCAAACCATCACCACCAAGCCTTTTCTCCTCTTCAATCCTCCCTCTTCCCTAGTTCTTCTGCAATCCCCCACACTCTTTCAACAACTCTCCTTACCTCCTCCCCCTCCCTCCTCCCTTGTCCTACACTCCCCCTCCCCTGCACCAAAAGGCTCCTCCTCTCCCTCTTCTTTAACAGTGTGGACCTCAAATCTCTGGGGCCTTCACTCAAACCTGACAGATCTTTCCAAACAGGTTGCCACTGACAAACCAGACATAATCTGCTTAACAGGAACTTTCCTCCTTCAAGACGTCTCTGACTCCCAAGTATCTCTCACTGGTTTTCACGCCTCCGGTATGACAGACCTGAGCCCGTTCTGGCAGCGGAGTTGCTCTTTTCATCAAAGACTTTCTTCCTCACTCACCATGCACTGCTCTCTCTCCCCCACACCCCCAGGAATACCTCGGGCTTCGGCTTCCCCTCCACTCCCACCTTATGTTTATGTGTGTGTTGTACTGTCCACCAAGCAGTGATGAATCTATTGACATCTCACTCTCCAAAAACATGGACCAACTTCTATTCTCTCATCCCAACTCTCTCTTCCACATATGTGGTGACTTCAATTGTCATCATGCCAGTTGGCTGGGTGTAGGTTCCTCTCTTTCCTGCCATGGCACTTCAGCAAAAGATTTCTGCAACTCATTGGAACTGGCACAATCTGTCAACTTCTTGACCCGGATCTCAACCAATAGTACTCCATCTCTTCTGGAATTTATTTTGACCAATTTCCCAAAAATATCTGCTGTTCATTCTCCACTCCAATAGGTTCATCTGACCACATGCTTGTCAAAGCAGACATCTCTCTGGCTGTTATTAGAGAACCACCTCAGCGCTGTTGAGTCTGGCATTTCACTCAGGCCGACTGTCAGGGACTTCAAGCAGCCATCAAACTTATAGACTGGTCTCCCATCTCAACTTTCTCTGACATCAACTCGTCCTGGGAATTATTTCAAAGAAACTTGCTCTCTCTCATCCACAGATTTATCCCCTCTCGTCTTCTGTTGTCCTACCCTTTCTCCTGTCCATGGTACACTGAACCTGTGCAGTTGTCCTGAAACAACTTGCCTTCCCCTCATGGAAGGCTAATCCAACTGACGGCAATCGCAGTTCCTTCCACAAAGCTCGGAACCAGTGTATCTCTACCCTCAGGAGAGCCAGAAAACAACATCTTTCAAATCTCAAGTCTGACCTCTCAACTCTGTATCCCTCCCCCAAATCCTGGTGGCATCTGGTTAAGTCTCTTTCTGGTGTATGTTCGTCCTCCATCCCCTTCTTTACCTCAAACGGCCACAGAGCTGACATGGCACGTGAAAAGGCTGAATGCTTAAACTCGGTGTTTGCAGCTAAATCTTGTGTCCCAAACCCATCACTTTCTGGACCCACCTTACCCATTCGCACCCAGCTGCTTCTGGACTCTGTGTCCTTTTCTCCTGAGATGGTGGAGAGCTTGCTGTCAAACCTCAACTCAGATTCTGAAACCGGTCCAGACGGCGTCAGCCCACGTGGTCTAAAAACCTGTTCTGCTGCTCTTGCTCACCCTCTCTCTGTCTGTTCACCCTCTCATTTGTTCAATCAAGGTCCTCTGCCATCTGCTTGGAAATCAGCAAACAATACCTCCCTGCATAAAAAGGTGCAAAAACAAATCTCTGCAACTCCAGACCAATCAGCCTTCTCCCAATCATCAGCACGGTTATGGAATCAATCATCGCTTCAGACATTAAATCCTTCCTCATCCCCAATGGCTTGTTTTCCTATCATCAGGTTTGGGAATTGTGGGCGATTTTCTAATTTTTACGTTCGTTTGCATGACGACGTGTGACGTCACCGCTGAGAGGCGTAATTGCGTCATGACATCATCGGTCATTCGCTGACGTCATTACGTCTGTCGTCGACAGACCGTCACCAACGAGAGACGTAATGCCACTCCTCGAAAACAGCATCTGCAATGTAAAACCCTCTTCTGCACATGCTGACTACCTCAGAAGGTGAATTTGACACCAAAAATGTAACAAGAAACATTGTATTTAAAGTAAATATTTTTAAAAAATTAAAAATTATTTCTGTTAACGTCTGCACGTAATTTGACGTTTCTCAACCGCCATCATTACCTGTGTTGTGTATTGCGTGTGTGATCTTCAAATTAAAGCGTCCAGTGGTTTTTGATCGTCGAATGTGCGCCAAAAAGTGCCGTTCATTGAAAGTTGCATTCTGATTCTCGGTCACCCTCCACTGCTCCTGTTCATTCTAGGGCTTGGCCTATATCATGTTAAACTTGCCCCATCAGATGCCGATGCCAACCTTCCAGTCACACTGCAGAGGTTGCAATTTCCAGTCACTCGCATACTCGATGACCAAAACAAATCCCAGGGCCAAACATTTGACAAATTCAGAATATACCTCCCAGCCCTGTGTTCTCCCATGCCCAACTATATGTTGCATTTTCACGTGCAAGAGGTTACTCCTATATATCTATCAAAGTGTACAATAATTCCTCACAAGGACTATTCAGCAACAAGCTCACCCAAAATGTCATCTACAGCGAGGTCCTTTAGAAAACCAAGGACAGGTAACCATAGTGCCTAATGACACCCTCCCCAGCTTCCCATAACATCAGCTATTATGCCTCATTCAACTCCGTGCAGAGCACGGGTGTATGCTAGTATATATATATATATATATATATATATATATATATATATATATATATATATATATATATATATATATATATATCTGGATATATATATATATATATATATATATATATATCTGGATATATATATATATATATATATATATATATATATATATATATATATATATATATATATATATATATATATATATCTGGATATATATATATATATATATATATATATATATATATATATATATCTGGATATATATATATATATATATATATATATATATATATATATATATCTGGATATATATATATATATATATATATATATATATATATATATATATATATCTGGATATATATATATATATATATATATATATATATATATATATATATATATATATATATATATCTGGATATATATATATATATATATATATATATATATATATATATATATATATATATATATATATATCTGTATATATATATATATATATATATATATATATATATATATATATATATATATATATATATATATATATATACATACAGGATATATATATATATATATATATATATATATATATATATATATATATATATATATATTTTTTGTTGTTGTTAAACCTTCAAAAATCTCTGAAGTGGTTGAACAGATCTAGGCAAAACTTTACACCTATGACCGCCTATTTATGAGGAACAAAAGGTTCACACATATGACATCATATGTCACATGGTTTGGCAGCCTTATCGGATTGACTCTAAAACCAATAAAAAATATTCTTCTCCAGAACGGCTGGAGAAATGAAGGGGAAACCACACAAATATTCCCCAAGCCAAGGGTGTACAAGTTAAGAAATTATTGATAGTTCACATGGTTTGGCAGCCAAATTGAAGAAAATATTAAATGTTTTCTCTGGAACCGCTTAATCAATCAATGTGAAACTTCATATTTATGGTCTCGTCGTGATGCGGAATATATGTTTTAAATTTCAACTTGATCGTGTGCATGGTCTGGCAGCCAGAATAATTTAATGTTTTGATATAGGTTCTTTTTTCATATATATATATATATATATATATATATATATATATATATATATATATATATGTATATATGTATATATGTATATATATATATATGTATATATGTATATATATATATATATATATATATGTATATATATATATATATGTATGCCTGGTGTTGGCTTAATGGTTAGGGTGGTGGGCTTAGGATCCGAGGATCCTGAGTTCAAATCCCACTCAGCTGTTGAATTAATACCAGGTGGGGTTGACTCTGCCTGTCATCCTTCCGAGGTCGGCAAAATGAGTGCCAGCATGCTGGTATCCTGTGTCGGAGTGGCGACCCGTCCAGAATTGTACCCAATAGCCAAGGAGACTGCTTAGGCAGCACCAATGCTCTGCACAGAGTATGGTCCCAGTGGATGGATGGATATATAAATATTTTTTTTGAAGAATGTTTACTTGGCTGTACCTGGATGGGTGAGACAGTTGAGGAGCAGCAGCTGAAATGCAAATCCTATCCAGGTTCCTCCTGATGAATTTATCTCTGCTTTTTTCTTGTTCAGGTTCCTTCAGGTGATTACTCCAATGCAGGACTGTACCTATTTGGTCTTCCATATGATTCGAATTGAATTAATTTTAATCCCATTCTGAATTCAATTGAATAATGAATATATATATATATATATTTTTTGTCATGGGTCAGGGTCAGGTGTCTGATCAAAGTGGGGTTGCATCAAAGCAGGACGTCTTTGTATCCGGTCATCACTGCCAGCAGTTAGAAAGTACCAGTTCTAATTGTGGCTCTTATTATGAAACACATCAGTACACAAACACCACACAAAAGAAGTCTTGGTGAGGGGCTGCATTCTCTGATTGCTCTTTTTCTTGTTACTATTGTTATTTCTGCATTACTTAATATATTGTGCAATCATTATTTATGCTCCGATAAAGATTTAGATGACATTGTGGCAACAATGATTGTAAAAGCAGCAGAATTTCGATAAATTGTAACATTGGCGGGAGAGTAGGTGTCTGCATATGTATTGGAGCTCATTTCTCAACACAGGAGCTGCTTTAACCAACGTGTCCATTACCATTACATAAAAGCGTCTCTCGAGCATTTCTGTAATGACATTGTTTCGAGAAAGGAAAACTGGAACATTGTGCTATCGTTGAGAATATGCCGTTTTATATCGCAATGTTTATGAACTATATGAGGGTGAATATCTCCGTTACCTGCTGGAGAGATCACAACCTGGAGTTGTGCTCAAGATCACAACCTGGAATAACATTGGTTGAAATTGTATACTGGGCTTAACCTGGAAAGTCAGTGGACCAGAATGGAGGCAATGCTGGTTGTGCAGGATAAGTTGAGGACAGTAGTTGGGAGCTGTCACATTACCCGTTATCAACCAGGCCTCACTCCAGAATAGTTCTGAAAGATTTGTAATATAAACTAGAAAACATCTCAAAATGCTAACTCTATCCGCATCCGCTTTGACTTGACGAAAACGACATTTTATTACTTACGAAATCTAAAGATTTCGTAAGTATATTGGTGACTTCCGTTTCTGTTTGTTTGTTTGTTATCTTGTCAAAACGAAGTTTTGCAAGATATGTTAGTCAGCTTGTATGTTTTTTTTTTGTTTTTTGTTTGTCTGTAATCACGTATAAAAAAATCTGCAGAGCACAGTTATCATTGGAAATTTTTGTAACTTCGCATATCAGAGGCCTATAGAGGTCCCTTTCAGTGCACAAAATTTCGAAGGTCAAGGTCAAAGGTCAAGGTCACTTTGTTGCAAATCAGGGGAGTCGACGAAACCCTTATTTTTTGAGTAATTTTGATCGGATCATCTTAAAACTTCATGGGAATATAGTTCATGGTCTGGCGCTCAGCTGATGAATTTTTGGTGGCGATTGGCCTTGACCTTCATGTGTTTTTTTTGTTTGTCTGTAATCACGTATAAAAAATTCTGCAGAGCACAGTTATCATCGGAAATTTTTGTAACTTCGCATATCAGAGGCCTATAGAGGTCCCTTTCAGTGCACAAAATTTTGAAGGTCAAGGTCAAAGGTCAAGGTCACTTTGGCGCAAATCAGGGGAGTCGACGAAACCCTTATTTTTTGAGTAATTTTGATCGGATTGTCTTCAAACTTCATGGGAATATAGTTCATGGTCTGGCACTCAGCTGATTATTTTTTGGTGGCAATTGGCCTTGACCTTCATGGTTAGCGCCTCAGGTCAAACATATTTGACCCCAAGGTCAAATTTTCAAGTTTTAGGAACCATATCGTGTAGTACCTCAAATTGAACACCTCAATGAGTGCTTTCTAGATATGTCAAGCTTGAGACATTATGATGTCATTTGGTGACTTTATGAGGCAAAAGCATATTTTTCATGGTTACTCTGTAGAACGATTCTCATCGGAATCTCTCGTCGGCAGATATTCCTCAAGGAGTCGCTCCTGGTGGATAGCAGCTCTGTTCACTGCAGTGTGACCTTAAAGAAGTCACACGTGGTCATCTTTTAGCAAGATACGGGTCACCCTGCGGGGTGACATTGGTTTATTTGTTTGTTTGTTTGTAGGCACGATAACTCGAGAATGGAAGAAACTACCAATGTCAAATTATACCACGCGATTCAGGAGGGTGATGGCTAGTGCTGATTAGATTTTGGTCAAAATCGGTCAAAAGTCAAGGTCACAGTGAGGTCAAAAATTCAATTTTTGATGGTTTGGTACAGATAACTCGAGAACGGAAGAAGCTACCAATGTCAAATTATACCACGTGATTCAGGAGGGTGATGGCTAGTGCTGCTTAGATTTTGGTCAAAATCGGTCAAAGGTCAAGGTCACAGTGAGGTCAAACATAATTCCGTAAATTCACGTGGAGAAATGGAGTATTTTTGCTTCGCTCGACGTTACGAGTTTGTTTTAACTTCGATTTTAATTTTGTCTTCGGTTTTTGCGATCGCTTAGGACGCTTAAAACTCGGTTGTCGAAATTCTGGTAAAAATCGGATGTTTTGGAGACGTTTTAAGATTGTATAAAAAATATTTCACTCGACGCGTCACGGGTCGTCCCATGATGCAGTGCGCTCAAGCAGACACGTCGTTGAGTTATGTTAAGGTATAATTGCGTGGAGAAATGGAGATTTTTGCTTCGGTCGACGTTACGATTTTTTATGGTTTGATACAGAATCATCGTAGAAACTTCTGGTTTGCGTCGCTACCTTCTCTAGAGACAGCTTTTATTTGACAAGGTCAGAGGTCAAGTTGACGATTTCATAAGTACCAGTCTATGACTGCTTGTTTGTGTGTTTGTTTGTTTGTCGGCACGATAACTCGAGAACAGAAGAAGCTATCAATGTCAAATTACACCACGTGATTCAGAAGGGTGGTGGCTTGCGCTGGTTAGATTTTGGTCAAAATCGGTCAAAGTTCAAGGTCACAGTGAGGTCAAACATTCGATTTTTGATGGTTTGGTACAGAATCATCGTAGAAACTTCTGATTTGCGTCGCCACCTTATCTAGAGACAGCTTTTATTAGACAAGGTCAGAGGTCAAGTTGACGATTTCGTAAGTATATTGATGACTTCCGTTTCTGTTTGTTTGTTTGTAGGCACGATAACTCGAGAACGGAAGAACCTACCAATGTCAAATTACACCACGTGATTCAGGAGGGTGATGGCTTGTGCTGATTAGATTTTGGTCAAAATCGGTCAAAGGTCAAGGTCACAGTGAGGTCAAACATCCAAAAAATGATAACTCGAGAACGGAAGAAACTACCAATGTCAAATTACACCACTTGATTCAGCAGGGTGGTGGCTCGCGCTGATTAGATTTTGGTCAAAATCGGTCAAAGGTCAAGGTCACAGTGAGGTCAAACATCCAAAACATTCGATTTTTGATGGTTTGGTACAGAATCATCGTAGAAACTTCTGGTTTGCGTCGCTACCTTCTCCAGAGACAGCTTTTATTAGACAAGGTCAGAGGTCAAGTTGACGATTTCGTAAGTACCAGTCTATGACTGCTTGTTTTACAAATTGTACATTTTTATTCATTTGTGTTCTTCACAGTCTCACAATGAAGGTATGTTGAAGATTTGATGTCCACAAGGTAAAATGTTTATCACTTAATGTATTATCATCTAAAGTGGTGTATGATTGAAGATCTTCATATGCAGTAATACTTTAAATAAAAGTATTATAATTAAATGAGTTTCAATAAGGATATTGCATTGCTGTGTTGACTGACTGTGTGGACACAACTTTGAGGTTGTGTTTCCATTGAAATTGAGTAATCGACTGATGTGGACCTGCGATCAGGGTTGTGGATCCACCGTTTGGAGAGGTTCTGGGCTCAAAGGATCGAAACCTCGATGATAAACGGTGCCCGACTGATGATCCGGGCAGTTAGGAAATCAGTAAATTGCTTATAAGTTAAGGTTATAACTTCAAATAAAATAGCTTTTGTAAGTACTTACCACTACATAACGTGTGTGTGTGTGTGGTTATGTCTGGTTTCCTTCTTGCGACTACGGTGCAGTAATTGGTCTTTATTTTGATTTTGCTCCATATTCTCATAATAAAGTTTTGTTGAAAATTTGATGACAAAAGCTGAAATGGTTAAAAAAAAAAAAGCTATGGTCTGAACACACACACACACACACACACACACACACACACACACACACACACACACACACACACACACACACACACACACACACACACACACACACACACACACACACACACACACACACACACACACACACCCCTCTTGCTGTGCAGTGAGGGAGAGGGAAGGTGTGGGGGAGGGGGTGGAGTGCTCATGAGAGTAATGATTTCGAGAGTGTGTCCAACAACTGGGAGATGTTGGTGAGGATCCATGAGATGGAGTGTGATGGACAAAGAAGGCTGATCAAGTCTCTTTCTGGAATGTTCAAGTTGTTGAGCTTGGGGTTCATGGCTCCCATGCTGTCAGTTGATTTAACCTGTGCACACAATTTTGCAGCATTCAATGAGTTCATCTCTGGAGGCCAAACATGTTGTTCCATTCATTGTGATGAAACTGAGAGAGCAACCTTTATTCCTTGTTCATGTCACATACCTCTTCCTGTCCAGAAACCCTGTGCTCTGGAATGAATTGAGAAACCTTTACTCCCATGTGGAAAGGTTGAAGCCACAATTGCTCTCATTTCCCATTTTCAAGATTTCATCAAGTGTTACATGCGCAAGTGTAACATAAAATCGTATCTTCGGTCAGCACACATCTCAGGTATGCACATCGCATATCTCAGGTACAACCCTGTTCTCTGCAGAAGACACCCCTGTATGTATTCATTGTTTATACGCAATACTGTGTAAGATCATTTTAATTTACTGGTTTAACATCAGGTTTTGACTCGCCATTCCACTTTTGTACTTCCATTTCCACTGAATTTGATGTATTTGTGCATGGTTAACTCACCTCACTGGCGTAATAAAGCACTCATTGATTAATTGTTAAGAATGCTCATGACGTCACAAAGCATCATGTCATTTGGTGGAATCATCAATTCCATAATTTTCTTCAGCACTTCATTTTGTCATGCAGCCTTTTGCACTTTACCCGATGACTGCTCACGGACGAGGAAAGAGAACAGAATAGTTTATTGCGACGCTTTTTTTTTGTATACCTTAGTCGAGGCTCGTATGAGAGCTAACACACAACTCACAGCAAGGAGGCATGAGACAAGAGGGGCGGGAGTGGAAGGGACAAAACAGTAGGGAACAGACACATTAGGTGAACTGTGGAAGGGAGAGGGATGGGGATGGGACGGGGAACATGGCGAAGAGAAGATGGACATTACAGGGACTTTCAGGAAGGAAAGCAGGGGAATTGAAGGAAGTGGGCTTGGGTGGATTATCGGGGGTCGAAAAGATCGAGGATTTGGATGGGGGAAGATAAGAGGTGGTGGTGAACAGCTGTTTTGAAAGCCTGGAGGAAAGAATGGGAAAGAATAGAGTGAGGAAGTTTATTCCAAACGCGGGAAAAAAGAGGAATGAAAGAGTGAAGATGAGCAGTGATTCGTGATTTTGGTAGTTTTACCAGAAGGGGGTTGTTGGCGGACCTTGAGCGCCCTGTGGAAATGTGGTGGGGACAAATCGCAGAGAGAGCAGGGGGGGCAAGGCTGGAGAGGAGTCGGTAGAAGACAGAAAGACCACCGACCAACCTGCGGTGATTGAGTGAGAGGCCCAAAGACTCAGCTTCATTGCGGGAGATGCCGATGATCTTAAATGCCCTGGTTTCGACAGCGTGAAGCCGAGAAAGGTGGGAGGCAGGAGCACCAGCCCAGAGGGGAGAGCAGTACTCCATCAGGCTACGGACAAAAGCTTTGTAAGTGGTCAGGAGCTCAAGAGGGCCGAAGAAGGACTTTGCACGACGGAGGATTCCCAGTCGGAGACTGGCTTTTGAGGCGCGGTTGGAAATGTGACTTTCCCAGGAAAGGTCATGGCAGATAGTGAGACCCAGAAGCTTTTGGGCTCTACTGTCTAATTTGATGACTAATGGAAGATTGGTAAAAATGTCATTCATTTGTTGGGTGTCAATGGCACCTAAGGCTTTCTTGTCACTCGATAAATGTTTTCCTGATCATAAAGGAAGTCCTTTCAGGCACGGCATTTTGATGCTACAATTTTGAGTTGAACCTCTTTCCAAAAACGACCGTGATCCTCCAAAGACGTTGGGAAATGCTCGAAGACAAACGCAGTCATCAGAGAAAGACGTGACGTAAAGAGGAGGAAAAGTCAATGATTTAAAAAAAAAATTTTGATTGGTCCTTAATAACATCGATTAGTATGCTTTTGTCTCTCGGATGTTAGACCAACCATGGTAGCAACACCTATGCAGGCCACACTACCTAGGATACCAGTGTGGAGGTATAGTATGAGATAGTAGTGGGGCAACTTGGCATAACAATTGTGCATTTTGTGAGGAAAGCACCAAATTTGGCACACGAGTAGCCCAACATATTATGAACAGATTTGGATATTGGGCCATCTCAAATTCAGCCGCTGATGGCTGTGGCAGCCATTTTCCACTGCCATCAAAAATTTTGAGATGGCCCAATATCTAAATCTGTTCATAATATTATAGGCTACTAGTGTGCCAAATTTGGTGCTTTCCTCACAAAATGCACAATTGTTATGCTATATTTAGCTAAGTTGCCCCACTA
This sequence comes from Eptatretus burgeri, assembly GCF_056783735.1. Lineage (NCBI taxonomy): Eukaryota > Metazoa > Chordata > Myxini > Myxiniformes > Myxinidae > Eptatretus > Eptatretus burgeri. The sequence continues at coordinate 95,566,106 of NC_140965.1, read as the reverse complement.
TAGTTCATTTTAGCAAAGTAATAAAGCTTCCATAAATGTAATTTTATTTGAACATTTCTGCATTCATCCATTGTTTTGTTTTTTCCCCAACGCTGCCGAAGCGGTCAATTCTTCAGTTTCTTTCCCTATTATCCCAACCACAAACATTTATAGCAATCTTAGGATTATAGGATATGTCAACTACAGTGCCTGAACGTATCCACATACCTTATTTCAAGCTGCATGTATATAAAGGTGAATTAACCGAGGCATACCATTGATGATTAAAAAGCCGCAAGTTCAAGGCCCAACACCTTTATCATCTCACGATGACAGAATAGCTCTTAGCTTTTCATCGGTGGGACTTACAGCCATATATATATCATATATATAATGACATTAATCAGGATAATTATATGATAAATTCTGATTATGAAATGATTGTGAATTAATACAGCATTATAAAAAAAATGAATCGCAGCATCTTTCATTTGTGAATGTGCATGATGCCGTGTGCCGTTAAAACCGCAGTTACTCCGGTGCACTTTAAAGCAGTCATCAGAGTCGAGTGCAGAAGCAGGAAATTGCTGTTGAGATGTGTCGACCACTTTCACAAATGAAGGATTCTTCCTGTATGAACGAGTGCAAGTCGTGTGCTTCATTCGCTTAAAAATGATGCAGCAGCCAAGCCCTTGTGCAAGGCATCCTGTTCTCCCAGTCAGTAAACATTACGACCTACATCTTTCTGAATTGATTAAGATCACTAAACTCAACAGTCAAACAATGCAATAAACATTTGATTGCCTTTGGCATCATGTCCGCACCAACTGGCTCTGCCTGCTGTCATCTTTCTCGAACACAAAGGAGTCAAGCTTTTATTTGTTTGTTTTTGTCCTTCGTTTCACTCTTGCGCATTCATTTTTGACCTGTTCGTTATCTGCTGGCTTTGTTTCCTTCTGAAGTTCCCCCTGACTCCACATGCAAGGCCTTTATCTCGCACACTATCATGTATTTAGCTTGATCTTTTGAGACTGGATTTCAATCACTTGATTGAATTGAATTGAACCTCCTTGATGCTTCGACATTACGAGTTTTCCAGCATGCTATATATATATATATATATATATATATATATATATATATATATATATATATATATATATATATATATATATATATATATATATATATATTTTTTTTTTTTCACATTTGCACCGAGGCGTAGGACTTTTTAAAGACAGATAGGTTGATCCACGTGAAATCTATTTTCTCCTTCTTTCAGCTGTCTGTGCATTGGCAACGTTATGGTGCCATAGGCTTTCACTCCGAAGCAACCTTTCTCACTCCACTATGGACATTTGTTAAGCGGAACCACCTGCCTCACTCTTCCAGTTGGAATTGGCAGGACAGCCCAAAGGTAGTGCATCTGCCTTCGAGCCGTCTAGTCTGGTTTTGATTCCTCGCCCGACTATAAACTGTCACCCTGGTATTTTGCAGGCAGGGAATTGCATCAATAAGTGCGCCATCTGTTGGTTATGCCATGAAGCTGGAACACGTCTGCCATTATTAGTCGCTGATAGACATTGAATATCTCTCGGTGTCTTTCCCCAGCACCTTGTCCAAAGTCCTGCTCTGACTTGCCTCATACAGGGGACACTGTATCAGCAACACATGCATTTTCTCAGGAATGATATAACCTGCACACAAATTGATGAATGACTCTTTAAATTTCGATTTTTTTTCTTTCCTTTTGGCTTTCATGGTCGTCCACACATTGCCAAACAAATCCCATTTTCTTCTCCCTTTTGGTGCAGCAGCGAGGCTCATGCAAGAGCAAGGTGGATCTGCCAGTGGGACAAACCTCAAGTAAATGAATGAATGGAGGGAGGAGGGGAGGAAACACTGAAACTAGCATGAAAGATGATTGGGTTATGGAAGGTTAATTGGGGTCATCGAGATGATGGATCAGAATTGGGGATAATTTGCATGGTACCCATGCTATGTTTTATGTTTTATAGTGCAACCAACATTGAAAATAGCTATTTGACCTGCAATTGTTTTGAAAGCCAAGGTGCAGTGAAATGTAGGCTAATTGCACAGGTTTTTTTTTTAAGTCACTGTGATGTACTTTGGGGGACCACACCCATTGATTTTTCTCTCATGCACACCCACTTCAATGTCAAACTGAAAGGAAGAATACTCCCTTCCCCCCTTTTATAAGTTATCGAGGCAGTTGAAAGAATCATGGCTAACCTTTTTAACTGGACACGCTGTAAAGATCATGTTTGCTGTGATTTGTGTGAAAGAAATCGAGCAATGGATCACACGTGTTGGATTGATATGGGGGTAAACCAATTATCGAGGCCCGTCAGGACAATGCTTATCCATACCCCCATCCACTTTATCAATCACTCTGTAGTACTTATTACCTCCGCCACCGAAGGTGAAGGAGGTTATGTTTTCACGCCCCTCTGTTTGTTTGTCTGTCTGTTTATTTGTGTACAGGATATCTCAAAAAGTCTGGGATGGATCCGGATAAAATTTTGTGGACAGGTTGGGTGTGTGACGAGGACAAACTGAATAGATTTTGGTGAAGATCCGGATCCGACTACTGGAATTTTTTCGTGATTCTTCATCATTGAGAGATGGGGCCAAAAACGATATGTAGTACGATATCTCAAAAAGTCATTTGACAGATTCGGACAAAACATTGGGTGTGTGAGGAGGCAGATTGATTCAATTTTGGTGAAGATCCGGATCCGGATCCGATAATCTTTTAAGTGATTCTTCACCATCGAGAGATAGGGCTAAACTAATATCGAGCACGATATCTCCAAAAGTTGTGGACGGATTCGGATGAAACTTGGTGGACAGGTTGTGTGTGTGACCATGACAAATTGATTCAATTTTGGTGAAGATCCGAATGTGGATCTGGATCGAGAATTATTTAATCTTTAAAGTGATTCTTCATCATTAACAGATAGGGCCAAAAACGATATATAGCATGATATCTCAAAAATGTATTGGGCCCGATATGCTCTCCTGGATCAGGCATTCCATGGTGGAGGTATGCGCTCTACTGAGTGCCCTTCTAGTTTTCTTTGTACCCATCTCATTAATTATTGTCATGAGTTTAATCTAACTCAACATTCACACCATTTTATGATACACTTACAAATCTCATTAATCTCAAGGCAGGGAATTTATCCAGGATACCTGCATATAATGGCCTCCTAATGTTTATTGTGGAATCTTCAACATCAAACCTGCATACCATCGTGAAGAGGACTTCGGTAACAGAGTTCAGAAGTGAAGACACCTCTGAATGTAGTGTATGTCATTGTGTGATTTGGTCAACTTTTCATATAGAATCTGGAAACTTGTAATTTTTCACTTCCTATGTTTACAGTGAACACAAAAACAGCTGTTTCCAATTTTTTTATTCATAAGCAGTCACCAAAATCCAAAATTTGAGAAATCGCCATATTTTACCCATTATAGCACATTCAGAGATAATAAAAAAATATCTGTTCAGCTAAATTTAACCCAGTTAGGCATTATTTACGAACCCCCCAAAAGATGACAGCCAAACATTCACAAAAAGGACGTTCTGTAGTACTGAGAACATACAATTTGAATGGATGTGCAAATGCAAAACACAAAGATGCTTAGGCATATATAATTATTTAGTCATCCAAGTCCTCATTTTCCTTGTCATCGCTTGAATTCTCATCAATTGATTGGAGTTTCCATCGTAGACCGAAAAGCAGCAGCTGGCGACTTGGCTTCATACAATATTTGACGATTTGATTTATGTGCTTGCAGTATTTGCTGAGAGATGACCGTTGCTGAATGATTCAAATCACGTGTTCGGACTTCAGGTTTTACTGTGTACATGCCCTTCAAGATCCATGGAATCATGCGATGTAGTTCATGTGGAACTACATCTTCTGCTGAGTTTTCCAGCGTTCCATTGAAAACCCATGGGTCCTTTTTGACTTGCTCAATCGATTTACGTAGCACCATGGAAGCTTCGAAGATCTTCATGTTATCATGTGGGTCAGGTCTGTGTACTGCTTCTCCGACTGCTGCCTTTTGTTTGGCTTTGGAATGTATCAGCGTAGGCTTATTTGGCAATAGTGTGAACTGAAGGAGTTTGACATTCTTCTCAATTTTCTGTCGCAACCATCTCCGTGCTGTTTGGGCATTTGAAAATCTTGACCAATATTCAATATCGTGTTGTTTCATGTTTGATACATAGTCCTTTTCTGCTTCATCGATGGGTATGATTTCACCTTGTTCGATACGCTCCTGTATTTCAGCAAATAACTCGATTTCGGCTGCTATATAGTGAAGAGTTGTTTCACTATCATCGGTATTGCCACCGGTAGGGGTATTTGAGGAGGGTAGACTATCTCCAGCACACTCAAGCTCACGCTTCAGAAGTTGCCACTGTTCAGTTATACGCTGCTTGTGATGCACAATGTCCTGTGACAGTGCATCATCGTCAGATATGACATTAGCATAGTTCACTTTCCACTCTGGGTTGTTGGAGTGTTGCACTATATCATGTATCAGAGTTCCAATATTTCCTGACCGACATTCGTGTAAAACATCTTGAACTTTGCCTTGGCAGAAAAAGCACTTACTTTTATCGTAGTTCATAGATTTGAACGAGTGTACCTTTCTGATACTGACAGTTCTTCAGGTTCTCCATGGTGCGATGAGGTAGCTGGTCTCCCTATGGTTCGTTGAAGAAGACGAACATCGGATGTTGCACAGGTTCGTTTATATTGCTTTTTGGATTTTTGTCATTAGCAATGTTTGTAAAAATTGGAAACAGCTAATTTGTAGTCCTATGTGATCTTTGGAAGTGAAAAAACACAAGTTTCCAGATTCTAAATGAAAAGTTGACCATTGTATGAATTGCTACATAACAACATACACTAATGAGCTATCCTTGCCATCCTTCAATGAACAAATGAACTTGGCCTTGTTTGGTGGTCTCCCTTGCAAGTACTATCTGGACTCAACTATGTTCAGTGTCTACCCGGTTCTTGAAATTTGATGGGATCGGGCACATGAAAGGCATAAAGTCATCAGCAATGTATGTTACATTAACAAAGACTTGATTCTCATGTATCTGCCACAATTTAGATGTTATTAATACCTAGTTTGCCAATTGGAGCTCCTAAAGGTAGAACAGCCCATCATCCTCGGCTGGTTACATGAAATAATTGTTACCAAACTAATCAACCAAACTTTAAAATACCTTTCAAGATTCAGCCTGGTGAATATTCATGCATGATGAGTTGAATGTGATGGTGTGGCCATTATTTAACCAACTCAGATTTGTATATAGGTGAAACCAGGTCAGTAGCTTCACTTATCATTTGCTTGGTGACAGCTTTTGACTTTGCATTCATGAACTACTAGGTACCTTTCTGGGTTTGCAGGCATGACACTATCGTGATGAGGTCATCACGGTGTTGGTCGAAGTTAGGAGAATTTCGTAGTTTCCATTGGTGCATTCCCCGACTGCATAAAAACAACAATGGTGCTTCCTGGTTGTGATTGGTGGTCGTAACACAATGTGTCCATGTGGTAGATGGCACTTGTTGGGGTCAAATACAATCTGGCTTCACCAGTCAGTCAGTGGGGCATCAATAGCCAGTATATAAGCAAAAGGCTTCAAAAGTCACCAGGCAGATGAAACTGATATGTTGCCCTCATGAGGCGCAATTATGGTGAAACCAGGTCAATAGCTTCACTTTTAATTTGCTTGGTGACAGCTTTTGACTTTGCATTCAGAAACTGCTAAATGCCCCTCTGAATTTTCAGATATGACACTGTCTTGATGAGGTTATCATGGTGTTGGTCTGTTTGGAGAATTTCGGAGTATGTATGTATGTATGTATGTATGTATGTATGTATGTATATATATATATATATATATATATATATATATATATATATATATATATATATATATATATATATATATATATATATATATATATATATATATTGTTAAGGATTTGGCGGTAGTGGGATTCGCACCCTACTCTTGACAGGCAAATGTTGAAGATTCGGCGTCACTTAACAGCACCGCCATCTCCGGGGTTATAACGCCGGCTGGCTCGGCACAGGTCTCGGGTTACGCGCCTCAGATCATGATACCAAAAGACACCTGTGCCTTGCCAGCTGGGAAAATAGACCCCGGCTACAGACTGGATTTGTCAGAGACCGAGCGGAGTCTCACAGGCCGTAGCCCGTTTGGGTTTTACATCCAAATCGAGCAGATTGTTCCTCGGCGCGGCACGAATAAATTCAAGGTGGCAAATCTCGTATAACTCAGCCAGGTTTATTGGGGACACTTCGGGGAACACAACACAAGCAAAACATTCACGACAATGTTTTAATCAATCTATAACCCGCCCTTAACTAGGGAGCTACGGATTACGGGTTTCGAAGGGAACCCTAGTGAGATAAACCTTAGACAACATGCAGACAAGACATGCAGACAAGACACAGAGTACTTGGTGATGCCTCATGGACGAGAGGAAAAGTGTCAAAGGCACGAATGCGGCTCGTGACAAGCCGATGTCAATGGATTCGAGTGCCCAAGCTCAAACACGCCGCGTGGCAAAATGGCGGCATCGTCCTTTTGTCGCACCGCCCACGCACACAGCCTCAGCGTGTTCAGCCCCCGTAAGGTCGACGGCACAAGAGCGGAAGGTCCACGGTGTGCTCCTGCTGGCTTTTCACAAGGTCCAGCATACGAATTCAGGCCTGGCCTGCTCACCAGATCAGGCCAAATCGGGGTGTTGGGCTCTGCAGGCGGATCGACAAACGTGTCGAGCCGTGCCGGTAGCAAAGACAGTCAGAGGCTCCGTCACTGGACTCCGGATCAACCTGTCGAGGACCTCCTCATAAAAGGCGATCGCCGACTCCCCTCATGCAGTTCCTCCTGCCTCTTTCACGAAGCAGATCGCAGACTCGACTCGAGCAGCCTCTCTTGCCTCTTTCACGAAGCAGATCGCAGACAGACACAGCCGTCCCTTACACAGCCGATCACGACTCCCACTTCTCGTTTCTCTCCAGCAGAAGGCAGACTGACCTCATCCAGTTCCTCCTGCCTTTCGGGGTGGCCTTTTTACGAGAGCCGGTCACAAAAACCCTCATGCAGTTCCTCCTACTGCCGATCGCCCGACCCGACGCTCAGGCAGATCCACCCCTGCCTTTCCGGCCCTCGCTCTCCTCGAAGCCGACTCCTCTCATGCGCGCTGGGCAGGGATTCTTTGTCCGGAGAGGGGAAGGAAGAAGAAGAACCTCGGTACACCACCACTGCACGAACAATGAACAGCCTGCTACATCTCCCGACACACATGTAACATCCAATTACCGAACAACCTGGCTAAACATGCATTTAATGGAGGATCTGGGCTAATCCTATATTTAATAACACACTAAGAGCCATTTCCGCAAAAAAAAAAAAAAAAAAAAAATATATATATATATATATATATATATATATATATGGATATACATTTTTATCTTTTGCTATGAGCACCCTCTTGCTGTAATGGTGAGCATCAGCCATAGATTATGTCGCTTGTCTGCCACCCAGACGATTGTTCCCGCCAATGCAAACCAAAAAAAAACAACAGAAGGCAAGTGTCATCGGGTGGAGATTTAGGCCAAAATGTGTGGAGCGTGACAAAGCACTTCCACCCGATCCCAAATGGAAGAGAGTCCCATACATGTGTAGACTTTTACTTCCTCTTGATCCCTGTTCTTCATTGAATGACCCACAAGCCACTGGTGGCCTCTGGTAGCATAAAGTGCAGCTCCTGACATGTGGCTGATAATACACAAATGTAAAACGCTCCATCATAAACCGCCATGAATGCCACCAAATTGACCCAATGGTTTCAAATGAGTGTTCCCATTCAAAGAATAAAAGTTGCTAACTACATCAGTGTAGTGACCTGTCCAGTGTAGTGTGCGTGCTCCCCTGGACATCAAAGGGCATCACAGACTGTTATTGCTGAATCTTGCAAGGCTTGCAGCCACTTGTTCCTCGAAGAATTTAGTCCACAAGCCACACCAGGCCAAAGACCTGTAGGCCATGTTGCGGAACTAGTTAGTATGTTGGAGTCTTGCTCGTTATCAGAATTAACCAGACAGATCGCTCCACCAACTAAGAGTGGCCATGCACCACCACCCTCAGAATTATGAAAGAGCTCTGTCTGTCAATCCATCTCAGGATATATATATATATATATATATATATATATATATATATATATATATATATATATATATATATATATATATATATATATATATATATATATATATATATATATTGTTGCGAATTCGCGCCCGCCGGCATGCGATCGACCGCGTGTAGCCAAAGGCGGCCGCCTCACCCACCGGAACGGACAATTCAGTCGTGACCCTCCGGGAACTACCGCCCGGAGCCAGTCACGGATGGGGGTTTAACCTCACCACGATCGTGCCAATTGTCCACCCGCGCAGGATAAGGTTGCTCGCCAAATTCGACCTACCTAAGTACCTGCGCGAGTGGTCAACCGGGCGATCGTACCTCGCCGCAGGTCCACTTCGGACACGAACCGCTTAAGCGGTTCGTTCCGTGCTGCAGAGATAACCGAGCGGAGTTATCGTCGACCTCGACGGTTAGGATTATTTTCTGGGCGTTTGAAACCCACTACGAATCCCTTACATGATGCAAGATGGAGATTCAATACAAGGAAAAGACGAAGCGAAACGGGAAAACAGTTCACACAATGCACTTTAATACGGACACACGGAAGCACGTATATACAGTCATACAGTCAAAACAAAATGCAAGGAAAGAGTAAACACCAAATAAGGCAATGTACAGGCACAGACACTTAGGCAGTTCTACTTGTTGGACATGGCACCACAGCATGCATTCAACCCGAAGGAAAAGAAAGCCACCCTCACAGGCAAAGAGGCAGAGAGGTCCGTAGACCAAATGTACGTGGATCCTGGAGGAGCGGCCAGGTCCACGAGACCGGGAAGGTCTTACCCGCATCCTCGTGACGCGATGGCGGGCAAGCTGCAATGTTTGCGCAGCTGTGCCCCGAC
>NC_140965.1:95539489-95551989 GCF_056783735.1 Eptatretus burgeri | reverse complement strand
CCCCGCCTTGTAGCGGAAGGGGGATATTGTTGTTTTTGTAGTGCACAATAGACTCATTCACACCATCGTACCTGCCCACAGAGGCCACACTCTTATCTCTTGATCGTCGGTCAAGCAGCTCCTCTTTCCGGTTCATGACTTTTTACCTCTTGGGAGCAGACACATCCCCTGCACTACTCGTAAGCTTAGGACCCATGATCGAACAATGTGCACAAAAAGTCCATGAGCGCGAGGAATCGTAGCAGGTCAAGACAATGCTTCGAGAAGAAATGATGAGACCCAGGATATGCTGCACTGCACATAAGTAGTCATGCAGGGATTGTGGGTAGATGGAGGAGGGGTGGGTATTGTGACCATTGGTGGTGGGGTTGGTGCTGGGGGATGGTTTATGTGCACGTACAGCTGCTTTATGCGTGTTTGGTGGGAGTTGGTTTTAGAACTATATTTTATGTGTGGCTGGACGTGGTTGTGCATGGATGTTAGGAAGATGGTTTTAGAACTGTGTTATGCACACAGCTGGTGGGTGATTCTTTATGTGTATGCAGAGGTGGTTTTAGAGCTATTATGCGCGTGGCTGGTGGGAGATAGTTTATTCGTGGCTGGATGTGGTTTGGGTTTTTGCGCCCACAAAAACCATAAATACACGAAGCACAGGCCCCCAAATGTCGAAGCAGACCACATTTTATGAACCGCGAATGCATGGGGTACACGACTTTTTCTCCGTGAATGTCGTGGTTTCACGGTATATATACTTCATGTGCAAAAGAGTATATACCTTTTTGGGTCCACTTTTTTGCTTCTTTGTCTGTCTGTCTGTCTGTCTGTGTCTGTCCACACATATTGTGCTAACGTCGGCTGCAAACGCCACCTGGTGGTAGCCATTAACTACATGTTATATTTCTACACGTACTTGCCATCAGAGAATGAATATCATCATTCACAAGCATTGCTTTCAATATGAAAGCTTCCTCAAGAACCTGCATCCAAAGTTTGGGCAACTTTCTTCTCCTAAATGGTGGAATTTTTAACCACCGCCTTATGAATGACAAATCAGGGATGTCCTCCATAGGTTGACATTCCATGGGGTTAGTGAGTTGTGATTGAGGTGGATTTCTCCTCAATTGCCCTGTTGACTGCAGAGAGAAAAGTGATTTTGCAAAGATGGCGTCGCCATTACCCAGAGTTCCCAATTAAGCTGTCACTTCCCTCAAGTTCAGTGGCCATGTTTGTTTGAAATAAAGTCCGATGTTGTTTCATGTATTTGTTGTATGTTTGTGCGTGATTTGTGTTGCAGCTCCAGAGCCTCTCCCCTCACCCACCCCCTTCCCCCACTCCAAAAAAATAACATCATTAACTGTAATATGTCCACGTGCCAGCTGCATATTGAGCAGAAGGTTTTCCACTTAACAAACACTCTCTTGCTCTCAAACTATCTTTCAGCAGAGTGGCCTCATCAACCACAGTTGCGTGCGTGAAAAAAAACAAACGACATTTGATAGTGCATGCCACTGTGCAAACATTGTTCATGACCGATGACTATGGAATAACATGTTGAGCATCATTAATGGTTATAAATGGTCTGCAGGTTGAAGTGCCTCGTACATGGCAATTTACATCATATTTGGGTTATAAAAACAAACAAGTGTAAAAAAAAAAACATTAAAATAAACAGTGGAGCACATTGAACTTTCAAAGAAATTAGAAAGCAGAGTTGATTACGTAGGGCAGAAGGCACAACCCGACGTAGGTTTTGGAATAAAATGTATGACTACCATTGCGTCGTGGAGAAAAAGCTAATCCAAGGTTTCACCAACATGCGAATTCTACATCTAAATATGTGAACCGCCTTAAGTTGAAAAACAGAAAAATACGTGGCATTTAATTTCACTAACACGACATAGATATCCATAAATTTGAGTTGCGTAAAGGTCACCCTTAAGTCCTTGAGAAGTCATTATCGTAAAGTAAGAAAACGTTGAGGCCAACAGGATTGTGCAGAATCTTATTTCTTTAGATTAGAATCAGAGGCCATAGCTCTGTGATGGCTAGACAATCCTCTGCTTTAACTTTCGCAAACGCATTTCAGGAAGAATAATGGTAAGGGTTTCGCACGGTATTTTATTAAGCATTCCTTTAAAATCGAAACATCCTTTAGTCATCAGCAACGTCTCGATTAATGAATCCTTCACCGCAAATTGCACGCATGATGAAGAAGCAACGTCGCTCCACTGACATTAAAACTGCAGTGAAATGAGGGAGGTAAGGCAAGTTAATTTCATTACAACACTTGTACCGTTTTTTTTAGTGCTTTAAATGTAAGTGCTATTCGAGCTAAATAAAAATTTACACATTTGCCCGTCCTATATGGTTCTTTGTATATCCAGGCGCCGGGTTTCTGGCAGCAAGGCGTCCGACTGGAAATTCCATTCATCAGTGCAAACCTGCTTGGCGGTTTGATGGTTTATGTTCCATTAGGCTCTGCTTTACAACAGCCCACCACAAATCCATTCTCACCATAAATCACACAAAAACAACTCGTGCTGCTAATGGTAACCGGCATGCTTGCAAATGGCATTTTGGATCACTCATTTAGGCTCAAACATTACCATTTTTACTTGGCGATATAAAGAAAGCTGCGATCTATATTCTGCCTTTTATTGCTTTACTGTGATGAAAAGCAATTGTTTTCATGTAATATTTGCTCGCCAGGTTTGATTTCCTAAGGTTTCATGAGTGTATGGTACAATTCATCAGTCAACAAACAGCATATTGAAGTAGAATATTCCAAACTAGAAAGAGCAACCAGAGATTGCAGACCCTTGCCACGACTTTTGTATGTCGACGATGCATTGATGACGTGGGTTTATGTTCATACAACGGACAAACAGACCTTTTGGGTTTTATTGTGTTGATTCACGTTCCAATCGAATGTAACTTTTGAATATATATTTTACTGATTGAGACGAATTTGTGTTGTCCAGGTACTGACTTCACAGGTGAGCTTGTATTGTGAATATACCTACTTTTATAGATGCAGTCATGCTCTAATAGTATATCCTTTATAGACTTATTCACACTCTCATAGTGCGGACCTTCGAGATTAGACATACTGCATTCTAATTGTACATGCTTTATAAATTTAACAAAACACTCGGTTGAAAGAAATATAAGGTGTAGTTAATGGCTACCACCAGGTGGCGTTTGCAGCCTACGTTAGCATATGTGTCGACATACACAGACAGACAGACAGACAAAGAAGCAAACATGTGGACCCAAATGCAATACTCTCTCCTCTGATGAGCGTGATAAGTTATGTAAAAGCCTTCACCAAATGCCACGCCCAAACGAGAAAAAATGTTTGTGGCAGCCATTTGAATTGCTCACTTCCTACTTCATTTTCTCAATCTGTGGAACACATCACGTGACATTCTATTTCCAGCATTCATAACTTTGCATCCAATGTGTGGCACAATATTTCCCATCACCAATAATCTGATTCTTAACTGGATTAGACTTTTCATCATCTGGTTCAAAGATTAAGAGGTGAAGCATCAAATTGCAAGTATCTAAATACCAACATGTTCAACAACCATAATCTGGATTAAAACACAAGAATGCCAATACATCGCTTTCAACATCTCGGACTAAAAATATAAGTCTGAGAATAAAAAGAAGCATTAAGCATTTATGCAAAACTATAACCTCCAATCTACTGGCAACCATGTGAAAATGTACAGTAAGAACGGAGAGCGAGCTCTACTCGGTTGTAGGGATCATGCATCTGGCAGTCTTATCTACTCGATATTAACAAGCAAAAGGGACTGTGACAACTTGCCCAGTCTGATTTAAACGGTTTATTATCTGGTTTTACAATGATAATCAGAAACTTTTCAATCGGAATTTTAGTAGTAATAATATATCACTTTTTATACATGTCAAAAATGTTTTTATTTTCGCGGTATTGTGGTTCGAGTATCAGCTCTGAGCGTGGTCGGTCAGTGTTCTTTTCTAACTGGCCGAGTCATAGCACCAAACACTAAAAATGGCACATGCTGCTTCCTCGCTTGATGCTCAGCACTTGTGGGATAGAGGACAGATACACCACATGGGGTTGCATCTCATATGGAGGTGGGGGTGGGGGGGGCTGGGTGAGGTGAGGAGAGGAGCGGAGAATTTCCTTGAAAAGAATACCCCACTTGATGTAGAGAGATTAGGGGCAGTAATTTCCAAGAGCACATGATCTTCTTTCGTATACAGCACAAGACTGCGTGGTAGCATCATTGACTGAGGGCATGACAGTGCCACTGATGCAATTCCCTCTGCTGGTTAGGACAGGAATTTGACCATGGTGCCGGCGAGAGCTCACTTACTTTTTGCGAAGGAGGTGCGGCGAGCAGAGTTCTCTCGGAACTTATTGCCCCTAAGATCTATGGTTGTGTTTTTCTCATGATAAAAGTCAAGTCCTATTTTGCTTGTTGTCCCTGTGTGTGTGATATTTGTTTGGGGCAGCTCTTGCATGAGCCCTTGACCTGTGGGGAAAAAAAACATAAGCTATTCTTTATATAACCCTCCAGCTGGCACTTTACGTTATAAGGACCTCATTGTATAATCTATGGTGATAAAGGTCCATGCAGCTGACAGAGTGTTGGGGCAATAAGTCATGAATGTTTCCTTGGCTAAGAATCGATCCTGGGCTGGTTACCACTCTATCGTAAAGTATGGAAATTTCTGCAGAACAACCTTGGGCATTGAACTCAGACCAGTGAGAGGAAATGTAACAAGGTTTTGCTTGTATTTCAATTTTCACAGAAGCCATGGCACAAGGAGGAGACAGACAAGATGGAACTTGGACAGTTATAAAGAACAATGAGGTAGGAGAGGCTAAGCAGATGAAGGGTATGTATACAGATGTGGCAGCCAACAAGTGTAGACAGAAAAGAAACTACAGGTAACAAAAGAGATCAAATTTCTACATCCATTACTTATTGTTATAATACAGGGGTCAAGGGTCATATAAGAACTGGACAACAGGTGGGAGTTCAACAAGCCAAAAACAGGGAATAAGGTAAACAGGCAAAGTGAGTAAACAACGGAGCGGCAGGATGAGTATGAATAGATAGCCAAGATGGGATCCTGCAGCAACAGGCTGTGGAGGGAAGTCATTCTCCATGGTGCTGCAGATAAAAACCTACAGATAAATAAACAAAGACTGGCTCTATGAAGTATTACAAGATGACCAGGTTGCACTTTATAATATATAATAAGAATAAAAAAAATTCTCATCAAACTCAAGTTACAGGTCGAAGTATGAGGGTCGATCAAGTCCATAGCCTAACAATTAGTGTGTGTCTGTGTGTCGGTTGGTTGGTTGCCCTTCCTATCTGAAGAAGGCCATTCACATGAAACCAAAGAACTATCTGGTTCACTTGTTGATCATGCAGAAGTTGCTGCCCAAACAGAAACCATGCTAGAAGATAGCATGTGGTGTCACCTGGTGTCAAGGTACATCCAGCAAGACCAGACCACTTGCTACCAGCACTCCAGGCAGGTACTTGTAAGTTGGTCAGGTATGGGAGCATGTGCCGTAGCAGCGTGTCACCGTCTACTTTCCACCGGTACTCCAGGGGCCTCTGTCTGGCCCATCCCCATCTCCTTGAGATGCAGATCAACCTGCTGCAACCTCGAGGCACATGGTCGGCCCATTGCCATCCTCCACTCACGAGGCTCCCTCGCTGAGAGAATCTGGTGAGCAGGATCAGCGTCGGGAAAACGAGCCACATGTCCGTACAGCCGCAGCTGACGCTCACGGACTATGCAGGTAACAAATCTCATTTAAGTCTCTCTCAGCAACCACTCATTGGACACAAAGTCCAACCAGCGGTAGACAATGATTCTCTGAAGAGATCTGGTACCACAGGAATTAAGTCTCCATCTCAGATCCCTGGTCAGAGTCCAAGTCTCACATCCGTAGAGCAAGACTGGAAGTACCAAGGACCTGAAGACTTGGACTTTCGCCATCCTGAACAGGTAACGGCAGCGCTACAGCCCATGATCCACTGAATCCAGGACTCCCCAGGCCCGACACAGATGTCGATTGACCTCAGGTTCACAGCCAGCAGAGACATGAATATCACTGTCAAGGTAAGTGAATCTCTCCGTGACCTCAAAATCCTCACCACAAACGGGTACAGACAAGATAGCAGCATCCAAGATGTCATTAAAAGCCTGGATCTTAGTTTTGACCCAGGAAACCTGTAATCCCAGTGGCTCCGACTCCTCATTCAGCACCTCGAGAGCTTCCAAGAGGATATCTAGACTCTAAGCAAAGATGACTGCATCATATGCTAAATCAAGGTCAGAGAACTTGACATTCCCAAACAATGCACTGCAGCTTGATATTTCTGACATCATTCTCAGATTCCAGTCCATACAAACGCTGAAAAGTGTGGGGGCCAGGACACACCCATGGCAAACTGCAATAACAAGTGGAAATATGTT
Organism: Eptatretus burgeri; assembly: GCF_056783735.1. NCBI lineage: Eukaryota > Metazoa > Chordata > Myxini > Myxiniformes > Myxinidae > Eptatretus > Eptatretus burgeri. Next base: position 95,545,491 of record NC_140965.1, on the reverse strand, counting down.
GTAGATGGTACCACCACATCTCACAGCACTCTCAGTACCAGAGTACATCAGATCGATCAGTTTTGGTGGCACCCCACGAAGACCAACAATCCTCCAGAGGGCATCCCGATTCACTGAATCGAATGTTTTACAGAGATCAACATAGGCTGCTTGGCAGCCCCTACCAAAACTCTCTCGTCTGCGTTTGGTGAGGACACGAAGAGCAAGGATACGGTCCATCTTTGATCTCTTTGGTGTAAAGCCTGACTGCTCTGGACGCTAGTACTCAAGCAAGTGGTGCTGAACCCTTTCAAGAATTACCAGAGCAAAGACCTTGCCCAGCACTGACAGCAGCGTCACCCTTCGGTAGTTGTTGCAGTCTTGACGATCACACTTCCCTTTCCAGAGAGGGACAGCAAGGCCCCTCTTCCAATCAGTTGGGATGATGCTTATTGGACACAGCTGCAGCAGCTCCCTGGGCATGGTAACCATCACAGCAACCAGACCAATAGTAGGTGAAACTACCCACCATGATCTCACCACTATCTGGTCTCCGAACCTCAGAGAGTGCTGCAATACCTATGTTCAAACGCTTGAGCACAGATGATAATAGACAGGTGATCATCCTCTCTTAGAGATAGGACATTCCAGGCAACCACCCAAAAGGACCACCTCAGGTTAACCCAAGGAGACCACCGTCTGGTGGACGACACCTCAGCACCACTCCACCACAATCTGACCCGGGAAGGTTTACCCCATGATATTCCTCTTATCATCAAGGAATGGGGGTCCCAAAGGCTTTGCCACAATTCCATCATCCAGTGAGCTGCCCTGCGGAGGGCAACAGCACAGGAGGTACTCCCACGGAGTGGGTTTTCAGATTTCCTTCCATTTGTGTGTTTTGCAGAATGAAGGGTTTTACGGTGGCCAGAGTGCAAATCCTGCCACCAAGCTCCTCAAAAAAGTAACCCAACTGCAGTAGGACGTCTGCAGACACAGTTGGTCACTAGAAATAGATGGCCATTGCCTCACAAGGAGCTCCTCCACCCTTTGACAGGTTTTGTATTTAATCCTGCTGGGTGTCCATATCCAAACACCCTCCTCACCAGGAAACCTGGTGGGAGAGACGGTTTAGTCACCGGCAACCCGACCATGAAACAGGTTAGTACAGGTTTACATGGTACCTGTAGCAAGTCACAGATCTAATCTGGCTTGACCTGACAATAAAGTGTTTATCAGAGTGATGGTGATAACTTGCCTACTCTTTTTGAAGGACACCGTGGGACCTTTAATGTCCACAAACAGATGCCAGCAGATGGGACACCCAGTTTAACATCCTTCTGAGGGACTGTGCACACATTGCTGTATTGCTCTATCTGCAAGATGCCAAGGTGACGGTTTATAGCTGTGCCAAGATTCCGACCCAGGTTAGACAGCTCAGAAGTCAGTGTGCATCCCTCTCGGCTATCCTTCTAGCATATTACAAGGTACTGTCATGCCCTCATTACTTTTTTCATTAAAGCTGACAAGGGCATTGGTGAGCCAATAAGGTCAGAGGAGACCATTCCTACTTTTTTTTTTTTTTTAGAACTGATTAGGCCCGGTGAACATGGTGACATTGGTGGAAGGTGGGTGGGGGTAAGAAGCGGGAGGACTCTTCAATTGTAGTACCGTGTCATGGCATTATAAAACTCCACGAGGAGAATAATTTCCCATTAGTTATAAAACGAAATTTTACAATTGCGAAACCATAACATGAACAACATTTATGAAACATTCATTTTGTTGGAAACCTTTATCTCTCCTGGCATGTTGGAAATGGCCTTCTGACCCAAGTAAAAATTGTTTTCATTCTGGGGTTTAGAAAGTGACATGATGTTTTAAATGGTTGAAGATAAGCTTTACATTTAAACACCATTGCAGCATGTGTGGAAGTTTAAAGGATATCATGGATGTTTTTATTTCATCATCGTCATCATTTGCAATACCTATTATCCTCTTTTACTGACGGATGAGTGCATTACATCAGACACTCATTACAAAGCTCTTCTCCCTTTTCATAATGTAAGCATTCATTAAAATTGCGTCAGTTCAACACTTTTATACCAATCCTTCACCTCCAGCTTGGTACAAGCACAATCTAAATATGAGCTTCATGACACCATGCTCCTTGAGCCTTCATGGTGTTCTTATTTTCAAGTAATCTCCAGCATATTCTTGAAGAAATTATCCCACTCTAATTTGCATTGATCTCTACCATTTGTATAGACTGCTGTAGAATATCAAAGCAAGTCAGTTTAAAACATCATTCGAGAAAGTTTATGGCCCAGGTCTTTCATGATCTGGCAGGCAAAGCCTGACATTCGACAGGAACTGGTTGGGGCAGCAATTTGTAGTTTATCCAGGGTGATAACTCTCCAAATCTTTGTGAAGGATATACTGTGGATCTTTAACACCCATCAATTAATGCTAGCAGATGGGTCACCCGGCTTAATGTCCATTCAAGTGATGGTGCACTATTTGAGATGCAATGCACTCACCACCTTATTAGCATCAATCCAAAATGTATTGCTGGGTGAGGAATCAATCTGGGTGACTGCTCAAAGATAAGTGTTCTCTGCATCAAGATAGAGCATCTAACAACGCTGAGCTTCACCCGTGTGTTTGTCCCGAAGACCTTTCACACGGTGGTTGCTATGTCGAAGTAGGCCACTTGGGGGGGGGGGCGCTATATTAAGGTAGATCTGTGTGTGGACTTGCACACTGACACACGGACCAATTACAATAGCTTCTTCTGGCCCTTTGGGAATGCTGACGCAAAAACAGTAAAAGTTGTGAAAAGTAAGACAAATATGAACTTAGCAAGCTTTTTGATATGATCAACAAAGGAATAAGTTGCACTTGACCATGGAATCACCATAACATTTTACAAAGCAACTAGATATTACTAATATTTGACTTGATCAGCAATAAGATACTGATAATTGCATCAATTTTCAATCTGTATCATAATCACACTTGTTCATTTGAATGTTGAATTAACTTCATTTCACACACCTTGCACTTGCATATGTGCCTGGTGTTGGCTTAATGGTTAGGGCGGTAGCTTGGGATCCTAGGGTCCTGAGTTTGAGCCCCATTTTTCCACTGAATTAGCACCAGGGGGTTGACTCAGCCTGTCATCATCCTGAGGTCGGTGAAATGAGCACCAATATACTGGTAATAGGGGTATTGTATCAGTGGCATAGCCGCGTCCCTAACCAAATGATGCAACCAGAAGCAAAAAGGCAGCACATGATGGAAACTTGCAAATGGTCATTACCTGGTACCACATTGCACTGAAAACTGTCAGCCATTTTGTTTAAAATAATAATCTTTTTTGAAATGATGGAACATTTTCAAGCTCCCGGAGGAGGTTAAAATCGTTTCAATTGTGACGATATTTATTGATCTATTCATTGACCGGTGATACTTGCTGTTGGTCATGTTTTGCCATCGTTTTTATTAATACAACTAAACACGCACAAATCTTTTGCACGTATTATGCTGGGATTAAAAAAAAAGAATTTTCGGATGAAACATAGGTAAAAAGTGAAACAAAGGGGAAGAAAATGTCGGTTGATGACGAGCCACCTGTTGAGTTTCCTTTGATTCAATCTCTCTTGCCTTGAACGAAAATAAAGGTCCTTCTGATGCAGTCTATGGGATGCCGCTTCTGCGGATATGCCGTTATTCGGATCTAGATGTATCGCCTGCTGTCCCATCTTGAATCAAGGTTGAAAGTTTAAAAATATCTTTTTGAAAATAGCAGGCCATTATGTGTTACCTCCATGGCAAAATTCTGAGCGTTGTTAGCTGTAAAATTCGCACTAACTGCAATAAGTGGACCGCTGGATGTTGCTGCTGGTGATCAATTCTGCTTTGGGTTCACTTTCTATGCTACACCATAACGATCAAGGTGAAATTTAGCTGGGTATGTTGTTTTTTTTTCCAGGTGGAAACAATGGTAAACCTTAAAGGCATCGATGAGGACTTAACCTTCTTTGAAATTTTTTTTTTTAAAAACTGAAAATTGTCAAGCAAATCTGTGAAATTTATCAATTACACTCAGGTTGAATGTTTCAACCCCAAAAAAGGAATCTCCTAGAAATTATGGGAAAGTAATTCCTCACTCCTGACATTTCAAACTGACAGTTTGGTGTTGCGGTGTGGCTACGGCACAGGGCCAAAGTGGGACCCCAAATTGCTGTTGTGTTGTGTTTTTATATGAACCCTTTACTGGCTCTCTCAGCATATGCATTTGTAGGAGTTTCAACAATGAAACCAGAGGCCAATGATGTTTGGCTGACCTTTCACTAAAGGATGAAAAAAAAAATTGTATCAACAATACGCTTACGCATTGCAGACAAATTTGCTATGATTTGCAGTAACACCATTATATTGTTGGTACTTTCAAATGGAATGAGATCTGGATTTAGCATCGTTAATGTGGCTGGCGTATCATGTCGGCCACGCTGTAAGGCTGTAGTTACCAGACATTAACATCCCCTCACCGTGGCCTTTCCATCTGTCCTACATAGGCCTGAATTTGTCATCCACCGGGACTCGCGGGGGAATATGACAGAAAACTCATTATCATGCCACGCTTGGGAGAGAATGTGTTCCAGTCAGTTTGTGCTTGCCAATCAGAAACGGCCCCAGAGAGCTCGTTAATAAACATGACCATTTTACTTGATTTCATTTGACTCGTATGCTAGCATAGCACCGCGTTTGCTTTGTACTTCATCTCGACACAAACACTAATCTCCACTAACAGGTTTTATATTGCTACCACACAACCCCAATGATGCCATGGGTTTAACAAGGTGTCTGAAATTATTCCTACATCTTTAGACTTGGCTTCCATTTATTTTGTGAACGATGAATCTTATGGGATTCTGATTTTGGATCGAGTTGATCCAACTAGGTAACATCACAAAACTCAATAATTATTGATTATATTTAAAGGAATAGTATTTGTAATTCAAAAAATAATAATCACAGTTAATATACAGTTTTCAACTTGAAATCCATTCTAAACATTTCTACACAAGACTCATGATTACATACATTTTAACCATGAATGGAGGACTGTAGAGTAAAGAAGCTCATAATTAAACTTGTACAAAATATGGTTGTTGTAATACAGTAAAGTTTTGACAATTATCTGACAACTTCAAAAACAAAAGTGAATAATCTGAAGCATTTGCAAAGGTGTAACAATGATATCTCAAGCTCATCATTCACAACAAGCGAGACTTCGTTTTATATCAATTAAAGCATCATTTGAAACGGGAATATTTAGCTGTAATAGTAGCATGATTTGTTTAGAGACAGGGAGGAAATAGCCATGCATGGTTTGCTGATTGCGAGCACAAAAAAGTCCCATCCGTCCAACCCAAGCACTACCGTGAACGCGGCACATCCGGTGTCCATTTTGTGATTATTTTATTTCGCTCTTTCTTCGGGGAACAGCTTGTCAACAGGTTTTGACCTTTTGGTATCTTTGTTACCTTCACAGTCTTGCTGTTAGTGTTGTGCCAGGATAGCTAAAAGTGTGTGTTTGTGTGCATGCGTGCCCATGACCATGGTTGTGGATGTGATGTTTGGAGGGATTCTGGCCAGAAAGGGTCAAAATCTCAATGAAGAACGAAGTCTCGTTGATGATCCAATCAATGGGAAAAATCAAAGGGATACTTGACTTTGTAAAGTCCAATGCTGCTCTGCATTGGTGGAGGATTTGAATAACATAATAGTTTGACAAAGGTATGCTAACCGCCTTTGGAAGCCTAGGAAACGCCCACTCGCTCCGGTGAAGGGTTAACGCCCAAAACATAAACTTTACTTTGCTTCCCACGGCAGTAAACACACCTGTGTTGACATTTGGTTGATGGAATTCACATAATAGTCAGAAAATCAGTTAATTGGTTACAAATGATTGAAGTCCTTACATTTTGCTGACATCTATTTTGAGGCTTGCTATT
>NC_140965.1:95531989-95534489 GCF_056783735.1 Eptatretus burgeri | reverse complement strand
GGAGAGGGGACAGAAGGCAGTTGAGGATTTGAGGAGGTGGAGTGATGAGATGGAGGTGAGAGGGCAGGGGAAGGACGAAGCTTTGTGGATGTGAGCGGGGGGAACTTTGAGAAGGGGGTAAGGGGGTGAAAGGTGGGAGAAGGGTGAGTGGGGAGAGTTGAGGGAGAAAGGTGAGGGGAGACTTTTTGAGAAAGGTGTGAGGGAGGCTTGGAGGGAGAAGAGTGTGATGGTTACCTTGAGAGGGAGGGTGAGAGGGGTGAGTCGGTACTGAAATTGGACAAAAAGATTGGTTGATGGAAAGCGAACATGCAAAGCAAACTGGGTTTTTATCTTGCCAAAACGAAGTTTTTGCAAGATATGTTAGTCAGCTTGTATGTTTTTTTATTTTTATCTTGCCAAAACGAAGTTTTGCAAGATATGTTAGTCAGCTTGTATGTTTTTTTATTTTTATCTTGCCAAAACGAAGTTTTGCAAGATATGTTAGTCAGCTTGTATGTTTTTTTTTTGTTTGTTTTGTTTGTTTGTCTGTAATCACGTATAAAAAATTCTGCAGAGCACAGTTATCATCGGATATTTTTGTAACTTCGCATATCAGAGGCCTATAGAGGTCCCTGTCAGTGCACAAAATTTTGAAGGTCAAGGTCAAAGGTCAAAGTCACTTTGTCGCAAATCAGGGGAGTCGACGAAACCCTTATTTTTTGAGTAATTTTGATCGGATCGTCTTCAAACTTCATGGGAATATAGTTCATGGTCTGCCGCTCAGCTGATTAATTTTTGGTGGCGATTGGCCTTGACCTTCATATGTTTTTTTTAAAATTTATTTATTGGTCTGTAATCACGTATAAATCACTCTGCAGAACGTAGTTATTGGAAATTTTTGTTACTTCGCATATCAGAGGCCTATAGGAGGTCCCTTTCAGTGCATAAAAATTTGAAGGTCAAGGTCAAAGGTCAAGGTCACTTTGTCGCAAATCAGGGAAGTCGACGAAACCCTTATTTTTTGAATAATTTTGATCGGATTGCGTTCAAACTTCATGGGAATATAGTTCATGGTCTGGCGTTCAGCTGATCAATTTTTGGTGGCGATTGGCCTTGACCTTCATGGTTAGTGCCTCAGGTCAAACATATTTGACCTCAAGGTCAAATTTTCAAGTTTTAGGAACCATATCGTGTAGTACCTCAAATTGAACACCTCGATGAGTGCTTTCTAGATATGTCAAGCTTGAGACATTATGACATCATTTGGTGACGTTATGAGGCAAAAGCATATTTTTCATGGTTACTCTGGAGAAGGATTCTCATCGGAATCTCTCGTAGGCAGATATTCCTCAAGGAGTCGCTCCTGGTGGATAGCAGCTCTGTTCACCTCAGTGTGACCTAAAAGAAGTCACACGTGGTCACCTTTTGGCAAGATACGGGTCACCCTACAGGTGACATTTTTTTTTTTTTTTTTTTGTCTGTAATCATGAATAAAAAATTCTGCAGAGCACAGTTATCATTGGAAATTTTTGTAACTTCGCATATCAGAGGCCTATGGAGGTCCCTTTCAGCGCATAAAATTTTGAAGGTCAAGGTCAAAGGTCAAGGTCACTTTGTCGCAAATCAGGGGATTCGAGGAAACCCTTATTTTTTGAGTAATTTTGATCGGATCGTCTTCAAACTTCATGGGAATATAGTTCATGATCTGGCGCTCAGCTGATTAATTTTTGGTGGCGATCGACCTTGACCTTCATTGTTAGTGCTGGAGGTCGAAAGTTTTTGACCCCAAGGTCAAATTTTGAAATCTTAGATACCATATCGAGTAATACCGGAACAAAATGACGGCGGTATCAACATGCTTACTCCCCTGTCCACTTAATTTTGTCTAACAGTCTTATTCTCATTTTCAAGAAATTGAAGAGAGAGGAGAGGATACCCAGAAGTTATTATTTTTGTTTCTTATTTTTTAATTTTATGAAGAGGATTTTTTTTGTTCGTAGAAAAAGGAAGAAAAAAAAACTGTCATTAAAAAGCCATTGCAGCCTGTCTCAAAGTCGAGGCATTTTTGAGCAGGCCAAAAAAAATTGGTGAATTAAGACCCCAGCAAGGGACAGCATGGTGACCAAGGATGAGCCTTGATGAAGGATACTTCAACAAGGCCATTAATCATCTTTAAAAGGAGTGTTTAATTAACTCAAACACCCAATTTTCACTCATGTGCTACCTTGGAGTTCCCTTCGTGTGCATGCAAAGTTTGGGGCCACAAGGTTTCATGGTTTTGGAGTTATGGAGTTGAGAGACAGACTGACAGACGGACACACACTGACATTTATTTGTATTGACAGCGGTTCACATAATTGGTACTCAGGTACTCACGTGCAGTTAAAACAAACTAAATGCATACTTCAAAGATGCTTCGAAAGCTCAATAGCGAACAAGGCTTTTGATGGTGGTTTTCTCATTGAGTGTCGATAAGATCCTTCCTTGTTTATTCTGATATACTGTGATTTTAAAATTTAAC
>NC_140965.1:95489489-95524489 GCF_056783735.1 Eptatretus burgeri | reverse complement strand
ATTTTGCTGACCTCAGAAGGATGACAGGTTGAGTCAACCCATCTGGTGTTAATTCAACGGTTAGACAGAGGCTTTAACTCAAGACTCTGAGATCTTAAGCCAGCCACCTTAACTGTTAAGCCAACATCAGGCTTCAAGTTCTGAGATCGTTGATGGCTACGACACTACCTCTGCTCTCTTGGCCTTCAGACCCTCCACAGCTCCTCACAGATGCATGTTATCTTCTAGTAACCTCCTCCTGATTCAATCCTCAAAATTACACATTATGGAAAACTGCATGGTCATGGTTTCATGAAGGCAAGAGCACATTTTAGATGAGACTATGTGAGGGATCTCTGCGTCGCTCCCAGGAAATTGATTGGCTCTCTCCATTCTACAGGTCTGCTCGAGCAGAACTGACCGTTGCTAATGAACAACAACCCACAACCCCCTCCTCCCCAACCCCAACCCCCCCCCCTGTGGCCCCCCTTTCACGATATTGCTTATTCACCCTTTGTCAACTTGCTCTTCTCTGAGCCTCGATTTTTGTATACAAAAATAAGAAATTCTAAATTATCATATTGCTTTCCATTTTGGAGCAAGGCATGAATATTTCACAAATGAGGTTATGCTTTACCCTCTGAGCCAAAAAACTAATAATAATAATAATAATATTAATCATTTAGCAAACACAAATTTTTACCAATTTGCATGATCTTGAAAATTTGCTGGAATTGGTAAAAAGGTCAACTGTACTGCACAATGTTTTCCTAATACTTGTGTATTTCTGAGGTATCACTGCACGCTTCTGTCAACACACGCAATTTAACCTTTGAGAGAAGAACACTCAATAACTGACACTGCAACAAAAGCAGAGCAAAAATAGGATACTTGGTATTCTTGATGTGCATTATCATTGTTAGTCATTGTTAGCCCCAAGCATTCACCACAAAGATGATGTATTTGCTACCCTCATCAGCTACACCCAAAAATGCTTCCACACCTTGATCAGACCATTGACTGTTTTGGCTAAGATGGGTTGATGAGGCAAGGGGAGTTTGTGGTCTACCAGGACGTGGGTGTGAGTGGCACAATGCACCAGGGTCCAAAGGATCATGACCCAGTCATCAGCATGTCAGGCAGTCACCTCTGGTGGCAGCGGGTCCCTTGCACCTGCCGTCTGCATCAGGCGGGCGACACTCAGCTCGATGCGGGGCTTTCAGGCAGACAGACGGCTCTGACATCGGCTCGAAACTTTATCTGTCATTACCCTGTGAGTGGATGGCCAAATCTATCAGGAGTGTCAGTCAGGGCTTTGGATGATTGATTACATGCTGTCAGTGAATGAGAAAGACATGTTAACAAAAATCTGCTAACAATGGCTCTCCCTTGGACTCCTGACACAGCGCAGATGATTAATGACTTGTCAGCCTGGAATCCCACACCCTCCTTAATGAGGCACTAATTTATCATCTCCACAGACTGGCATGTGTCAAGATGAAAGGCTTCAAAGGCAGAAAGAGAATAGACTTGTTTTAGTCGTGACAGCTCTGACATGTTGGCCACAAAGGGCTTTTGTAAGGTGAGAAGCTGAGAAAGAATATCTTTCAGCAACAAAGCGAGGAAAGTCTGAGCCTGCCTTTTCTGCCTCCATTGGGCTCTGTTGTTGAAAGCTCCCTCTGCAAAGGATCTATCAGTGCTTCCATTATGGTGAGCAAGGAACATTCACCCACTGTGTACCTACACAACCCACAGGCATACACCCATGTCTCTATTTTCCCTCTCTGTTCTTCTCTCCCTCTTCTTTTTATCACTCGTTTTATCTCTACATGCCAGTCATCTTTAATTGGTGGGTCTTTTTTATTGTTGATGAGTACAAGGCATCCAAGACAGCTGTCCAAAAGAGTACTGAAGTAGAATTTTGCAAATCATTGTAACCATTTTACCCTGTCCCTTCCTTTTGCATATCATGCTCTATAGAAATGCCTTTTGGGAATGTCTTCATCTGCCATCTCCCGTAACCATGATGATGTAATGTGTTTTGCTGAAAAGCAGTTCTCTGATCATGTCTCGACTTTGTTTAATCCTCGTGTTGGATCAGAGAGCGAGTGATGACTACATGTTGGAATAGAGCACAAAAGCCAGTGCTGTTTTTAGTTTCTGATGCAAAACACTGTCGTTGCCACGGCATATCAAGTGTTCACTGTTCATTATAACATTGTGACTAATATCTTGTAGCGTGAGAGCAAATAGCTACACCTACATAGGTGACAGAAATGTCCTCAGGGATGTTAACGCAGTTGCTGCTCGCTGAAGGTTGCACCTGCAGCGTGGATATTGTGATGTGGCTGGTTCTAAGCATATACAGACAGCCTGACATTGTCTACGATTAGAGGCCTGGGAGCATGATGATTGTGGAGAGTTGATGATTGTGAACAATTTGATATAACTTGCTTACAGGCAGCCAGGCTGGGGATGATGAGTGCAAGGGAAATGGACAAGCATCTGTTGGCACTAGTGACGCAATGAGCGTGGCAGACAGACAGCTCACTGACAGCAGGCTGCAAAAACAAAGCACACAATGGGTGATGAGACCAAACGAGAAAGACAGGAAATATCTCTTCTTTGGAGCGTGGCTCGGGCCTTGCCAAAGGCCTTTTCGCATTATGTACTGCTCTGCTGCTCGCTTTCATTCAGAATGAGTCAAATTATTGTCTCTAATTTCACAGTGCTCTGCATTTTTGTCTAATTTGGGATTTCTTCAAAGAGAAAAGCTGCTTGGAGCATGAATTTGAGTGTGTACGCAAACAAACACACGCGGAGGTATATTTCACTGCCTCCTTTTCTTGTCTGTAACGTGCATTCATTGTAACATATGTGGTTATTAACTTCACAATGCAGTACATTATCCACCGGGATTATAACCTACAATAGGATGCAGCATTATCTTCAATTTCACGACTGACAAAAAATGCCACTTGAGCATATTTAAGAGGCAGCTCTTTGGATTATGCTCAATAACATAGGATTTATTAGGACATAGAGTGCCTTGCTCAACACGGAGGCGCCTCGGTAACAGAAACATTACAACACACTTCATGATGGAAATATGCTCGACTGTGAGTCACATGGGAATGGGAAAACATTTTGTTTCGGTGACTTACACATGTGATGCCGGACTGTATTCTTCAAATCTCATGCTTTTGGGGGGAAATCTCGTGCTTCAGAATGGTTTTCTGTATCAAGTAATCCTCCTGAATTGCATGAGACTCGCAGCAACATGCATTCACCATCTGCATTATGTTGAAGCCTTAAAAATCATAACGTTTTTCTTTTTCTCAACAACTAACAAAACCACAGTTTAACATGTTTTGGTGGGTTGATAACACCTTTTAATCGACAAGTACCCACATCTGGTTTGCGGTTACCATAACACGTCACCCTCTCCAAATCTTTGATTAACCGGGATAGTGGTACCCTTGTGTTCTGCTTCATATTGTCTTGTGCAAACACTTTGTGTGTATCCGCCATTACCAACCAAAACCTTTTAAAATCAGTTCAACTTCTTTGTACTTTCATGATTAATGCATCAACAAATCATGATGAGTCGCACAATAAGCAGTCAATGAGGAGTTGCAGTGGTAAAGATAATTTGCTGCATATCATGGGTAAGGAGTATTGGGGTTTGGAGCTCCGGGTTTGGAGCGATGAGAGGTCTCCTTCGGGGCTCCCTGCTGACGTTCTCAAAGTTAAGTTTCCGGTCGTTATTTGTCCCGTTTTAACTGTTTAATTTTCTCACCTACATGTCACTGTGTGTTCCTCCGGTTTTGTTTCAAAAATCGTGCTATTTTGTGAGTATTTTTGTCGACGTTCTTACCTGGTGTTTGAGGCCTAGGCCTTGGCCGAGGCTTGAGGCCGACCGGTTCCACTCGGTGTTCGATCGTTTTTTTTTTTTTTTTTTCTCCCCATTACCTTCAATTTCTATTCTCCCCATTACCTTCAATTTTCATCCTCCCCACTTTCCAAACATCCCCCATTCTCCCAACTAATCTCTTCTCTCAAAAAAAAAAATACCCAACAACAACAACAACATGCTCACCTTCTCCCGATTCCGCTTCTTCTTCTTCCTCTTAACTTCCTCCCCGTCTTCTTCCTCGATTTTTTTTCTACACTTCCATGACCTAATCTGTTGAACTCTCTCAAACATTAATATTAACAACAAAAACGATCTTATAATGCTTCATCTTTGTGGTGAATTGAAGGACGTGACGTGTGATCACATGTCGCATGGCTCGAGCACGGAATAGATAAAGCTAAGATTCCGCTCGGTTGGGGGGATTGTCCCAGGGGCATTGTCGTTTACGGCGGCGGCTCACTTGGTGCTCGTTGAATGGTGAGAATTGAGAGTATATCGGACTCCGTGCTTATACTGATTTATTTTGCGGTGATTAGTTGCACGTGTATACCTTACTGCTTATGTACTCCTTGCTGCGCCTGTATTCCCTGGTGTGCCCGTCGAAGCGGCTTCAATCAAATGGAATAAAGCCTACACTCTGAAGGTTCTTCTCTCGCTTTCATTTCAATCTTCCTCTCTCACACATGTGGTACTCTTTACTGTTTCACAATGCACTACTCTTCTGCTATTTTAACAGACTGCTCTCATTTCGACCTCTCCTTCATTCCTTGCCGAAAAAATCCAACTATTACAGCGCTTCTTCTCTCCATTCTCTGAATTCGCCTTCATTGCATCCATCAAGAATTGTGTTAAATCGCATCTCTGACCTAAAACTTTTAAAAACCACACTTTGCCATGGATGCTCGCTTTCCATCAACCATTCTTTTTTTCCAACTTCAGTGCTAACTCGCCCCCTCACCCCTCACTCTCACTCTCAAAGCAAGCATCCCACTCTTCTCCCTCCAAGCCTCCCTCTCACCTCTCTCAAAAATTCCCCCTCACCTTTCTCCCACCTTTCATCCTCCTCACTCATCCTTCTCAAAGTTGCCCCCCCTCTCATCCACCAAGCTGCCTCCCTCCACTGCCCTCTCACCTCCATCTCTTCACTCCACCTCCCCCAATCCTCAACTGCCTTCTTCCTTGTCTCTTGTCCCCCCCCTCCCCCAGCACCACAGAGCCTTTTCTCCTCCTCATTCGGCCCCCTCCCCTCACTATTCTGCAATACCCCACACTCTTTCAACAACTCTCCTTACCTTCCCCTCGTCCCTTATCCTACCCTCCCCCTCCTCCTCCACCTCCTGCACCCAAAGCCTCCTCCCCTACCTCTTCATTAAAAGTGTGGACCTCAAATATCCGGGACCTTCGCTCAAACCTTTCAGATCTTTCCATACAGGTTGCCACTGACAAACCAGACATTATCTGCCAAACAGAAACTTTCCTCTCCCAAGACGTGTCTGACTCCCAAGTATCTCTCCCCGGTTACTCCCTCTTACGGTATGACAGACCTGAGCCTCGTCCTGGTGGAGGTGTTGCTCTCTTCATCAAAGACTCTATTCCTCACTCTCCATGCACTGCTCTCACTCCCCCACACCCCCAGGAATACCTCTGGCTTCGGCTTCCCCTCCACTCCCACCTCATGTTTATATGTGTACTGTGCCGTCCACCGAACAGTAATGACTCCATCTACACCTCACTATCCGAAAAAATGGACCATCTTCTATCTTCTCATCCAAACTCTCTCTTCCTCTTATGTGGTTACTTCAATTGTCATCACGCCAGTTGGCTCGGTGTGGGTACCTCTCTCACCTGCCATGGCACCTCAGCAAAAGCTTTCTGCGACTCATTAGGACTGACTCAATCGGTCAACTTCCCGACCCGGATCTCAACCAATGGTACTCCATCTCTTCTGGATCTGATTTTGACAAATTTCCCTGACAATATCTGCTGCTCTTCCTTTGCTCCAATCGGTTCTTCTGACCACGTCCTTGTCAAAGTGGACATCTCTCTGGCTGTTATCAGAGAACCACCTCACCGCCGTCGAGTCTGGCATTTCACTCAAGCCGACTGGCAGGGTCTCCGAGCAGCCATCAAACTTACAGACTGGTCTCCTATCACTACTTTCTCAAACATCAACTCATCCTGGGAATTCTTTCAAAGAAATTTGCTCTCCCTCATGCACAGATTTATCCCCTCTCGTGTACAGTTGTCCTCCCCTTCCTCCCGCCCTTGGTTTACTGAAGCTTGTGGCGAGGCAGTTGTCCTGAAACAACTTGCCTTTGCTTCATGGGAAGCAAACCCAACTGAGGGCAATCTCAGTTCCTTCCACAAAGCTCGGAACAAGTGTGTATCTACCCTCAGGAGAGCCAGAAAACAACATCTTTCTCATCTCAAGTCTGAACTCTCAAACCTCTCTCCCTCCTCAAAATCCTGGTGGCGTTTAATCAAATCTGTTTCTGGTGTATGTTCCCCCTCCATCCCCTCCCTTACCTCAAATGGCCGCACTGCTGATACCACACGTGATAAAGCTGAATGTCTAAACTCGGTGTTTGCAGCTAAATCTTGTGTCCAAAATCCATCGCTTTCTCTACCCAACTTACCCAGTCACACCCAACTATCCCTGCACTCTGTGTCCTTTTCTCCTGACAAGGTGGAGAGCTTGCTGTCAAACCTCGAGTCAGATTCTGCAACCGGTCCAGACGGCATCAGCCCACGTGTCCTCAAAGCCTGCTCTTCTGCTCTTGCTCACCCTCTCTCTGTTCTATTCACCCTCTCATTTGCCCAAGGTCATCTGCCATCTGCTAACATCATGCCCTGCATAAAAAGGTGCAAAAACAGATCCCTGTAACTACAGACCAATCGGCCTTCTCCCAATCATCAGCAAGGTTCTGGAATCCATCATCGCTTCAGACATGAAATCCTTCCTCTTCTCCAATGGCTTGATTTCCAATCATCAATTTGGTTTCAGACCAGGTCACTCTACCCTGGATATGCTGCTTCTGCTCTCCCATCAATGGTTGGAGGTCCTCAATGCCAGACAGGAAATCCGAGCCGTATCCCTGGACATATCACGTGCTTTTGACACAGTCTGGCACCCTGCCCTACTCACCAAACTCTCTTCCCATGGTATTCAAGGCCATCTCCACTCATGGCTCGCAGACTTCCTCTCCTGTCGCAGTCAACGTGTGGCCCTAAATGGAGTTCTTTCATCCCCTCTTCCTGTGCAGGCTGGAGTTCCTCAAGGTAGCGTTCTGGGCCCTATTCTTTTTCTGGTTTTCATCAATGATCTCTCCGACTCTCTGGAAAATCCTCTATTTCTCTTTGCCGACGACTCCACCCTCTGCCGTACAATCTGTCATCCCTCAGACCGGCAAGCAGCAGCTTCTTCGCTCACTGCAGATCTGGATAAAATCACAAACTGGTCCAACACGTGGAACATGTCTTTCAATCCAGACAAATCTCACACTCTCACTATGTCTCTTCGAAAGGACCGTTTAGAACCCCCCCCCCCATCCACTTTCTCAACAATCCTCTGGAAGAAGTCTTTTCTTTCAAGATTCTGGGTCTCACTATCTGCCATGACCTTTCCTGGGAAAGTCACATTTCCAACCTCGCCTCAAAAGCCAGTCGCCGACTGGGAATCCTCCGTCGTGCTAAGTCCTTCCTCGGCCCTCTTGAGCTCCTGACCACTTACAAAGCTTTTGTCCGTAGCCTGATGGAGTACTGCTCTCCCCTCTGGGCTGGTGCTCCTGCCTCCCACCTTTCTCGGCTTCACGCTGTCGAAACCAGGGCATTTAAGATCATCGGCATCTCCCGCAATGAAGCCGAGTCTTTGGGCCTCTCACTCAATCACCGCAGGTTGGTCGGTGGTCTTTCTGTCTTCTACCGACTCCTCTCCAGCCTTGCCCCCCCTGCTCTCTCTGTGATTTGTCCCCACCACATTTCCACAGGGCGCTCAAGGTCCGCCAACAACCCCCTTCTGGTAAAACTACCAAAATCACGAATCACTGCTCATCTTCACTCTTTCATTCCTCTTTTTTCCCGCCTTTGGAATAAACTTCCTCACTCTATTCTTTCCCATTCTTCCCTCCAGGCTTTCAAAACAGCTGTTCACCACCACCTCTTGTCTTCCCCCATCCAAATCCTCGATCTTTTCTACCCCCGATAATCCACCCAAGCCCCTTCCTTCAATTCCCCTGCTTTCCTTCCTGAAAGTCCCTGTAATGTCCATCTTCTCTTCGCCATGTTCCCCGTCCCATCCCTCTCCCTTCCACAGTTCACCTAATGTGTCTGTTCCCCACTGTTTTGTCCCTTCCACTCCCGTCCCTCTTGTCTCAGGCCACCTTGCTGTGAATTGTGTTTGCTCTCATACGAGCCTCGACAAGGTATACAAAAAAAAAGGGGAACATGCAGGAAACTTCACAAGGAGTATGGTATGAATCTGTGCAGCTGGTTTATTCCTCGAAGAAGCAGCAAAGTTGAAGATGCCGACAGGTCTGCAGTGTTTTCATGCAAAGGGAGAAAATAAATAATAGACAAGTTAACATGATATAAACAAACAAAACAGAAAGAGATCAGCAATAGCATTGATCAAAGTTTGAATGGAAATATGTGCAACTTTCAAGCAGGTGATGGAACTTGTGAATCGTTGACACGATCAGGATATGCCCACAAAACAATGTGCCAGGTATTCTGGATTTGATAAACTTGGTGCCCTTTCGAAACTCCCTAATTTTGAAGAAGGTCCTTTGAATGTTGAGATTGAGCTCTGGAGCAACGTAAAGGCCCTGTCATACCTTGACGTTTTAGCCAGTGTATGGCAAGGTATCAAAATGTATGCAAAACACTGGCGTACGCTGAACTATTGATGTTTTCTTCCAGTTTTGGACGTATGCACAACGTATTAGTAACGTACACAGAACGTTTCGATAACATATCGATAACTTATACCAACGAATGCTGAGCGTGTTGTCGGCATTCACAACCTATGCCCAACGATAGTGTAACTTATGCATAGCGTGCGGCAGTGTATCGCCGACGATCACGTGGCGTAGCCTATTAAAAGGCTGCGGCTCGACGATTCAAAGCATAATCGCACTAGACATCGAAGTGTCAAGCCGCTGTCACACCTTGACGTTTTAGCCAGCGTATACCGACGTATGAAAAATTTTCCGAATACGCTGGCACACGTCGAATACATTATGGGTAAGTTTTGTATATACGTTAAGAGCACGCTGAAGCACGCTGGCATACGTTGTAGTACACCGAGTACATCGACAAATTTTCAGCATGTTTAAAATTTTTCGACATATCCAGCGTACATGTTTATGTTCCGCATACGTTCCGCATACGCTGGCAAAAGTTGTAGGCACATTATGCGATCGTTGACACACGTCGACACACGTTACTTGTAAGTTACTCATAAGTCGAAACACGTCGAGGTAATGTTTAGCGTACCCGAAACTTATTTCTAACCGATGAGTAACGTGCTTTGAACCTTTGAGTAACGTTCTTTGAACCTATGTGTAACGTATCTCCAACGCACATTGACGTATGTAGATGTATTTGACATCTTCCGGACGACCACATAACTTATTGAACGTGTTACTAACTTACAGTTACCGTATAATGGCGTATTGGCAGCGTTTAGGGGAATTGGTATATAAAAATTGGGTTCACACAGGAGGAACCCGTCAGTGTTCCAGACTCCATGATTTTTTTTTTCTTCGGCATGACAGTGAAGTTGACACTTCGATTTCTAGTGTGCTTATGATTTAAGTCGTTGAGAGGCAGCCTATTAATTATATTCTATTATAACCGCACTATAAATCGAAGTTTCAACATCACCGTCATGCCGAAAAAAAAAAGAAAAAAAAAACCATGGAGTCTGGAACACTGACGCCAAACGTTACCTCGACGTGTTTCAACTTATGAGTAACTTACACGTAACGTGTGTCAACGATCGCATAATGTGCCTACAACTTATGGCCAGCATATGCGCAACGTGTGAGTCATACGCTGGCATACGTTGAAAATTTTCAAGCATGTTAAAATTTGTCGACAGTTGGGCGTACTACGACGTATGCCAGCATACTACCATGTATGCCAGCGTACTACCACGTATACCAAACTTACCCATAACGTATTCGACGTGTGCCAGCGTTTTAGACAAATTTTTCATACGTCGGCATATGCTGGCTAAATCGTCAAGGTGTGACAGGGCCTTAAGAAAGATGAGTTGTTTAGTAAGTCCCATTTAACACAATTTCTAACAAAGAGAATGGCTTGTATATGACCAGAACTTCATGAATCATTGGATCTCGAAAGCTTTATGCCACTAATTTGGTTGGCTGGAGAAGGAGTAATGATAGTTTATGGAATGTATGGAACTACTCATCCTGTCACAAGGCTGAAGGTAATCTGAGGCATATTTAGTAATTGACCAGGTTCAGTCTTTCATGCACAGAATTCCAATCCTGTTGTAAAATAACAATCAATGTTGTGCCACATTAATGACTGTGATTGACTGTTGGCACTGCAAGGATAACATCATGGAATTTCCCGAGCAAAAAATTGAGGGGCTGGTAGGTTCGCCAAGAGGTACGCGCACTCACCTCAAAGCTGTCAAGCCTGGGTTCAAATCTTGGCTTAGCTATAAATTGTCATCCTGATGTTTCACAGGTAGGGTGATTCTTCAATGTGTGTGCCATCCCTCGGATGAATGTTGAATAGGAATTGCATCTGCTGGCATTTGTTGATGGACTTTAAAGATCCCATGGTGTCCTTCGCGAAGAGTCGGTAAGCTCTCACCACGAAATTACAAATTTCTGCCCTAACTACTGTTGGGAAGACGATGGTAAACCATCCAATATAACCCTTGCCAAGAAACTGCTTTGGCAGCACCCACGCTCTGCAACAGAGTATGTACATCAGAATCAGAAAAATGATGAACTGGAGAATAGCTGGTATTAGCATCATATCACTGATGCTATAAACATGAGATCCATTTTGACTTTTACCTCTTTAGAAGTCTTTCTTTTATATGGAGGTAAAAATTCAACACATTATCAAAACTGGTACATAGCCATAGTGCTAAAATACAGTGAAACAAAGCACTTGCCTTAACTGAAATTCTGCCAAACATTAGAAGCAATGCTAACTAAATTTTATGCCACTAGTTCAGGTGTTTCAGACTTATGTCTGAAACTTGACTGAAAATCAGGAAAAGATTAAAATGTCTGAAACAGAATTCTATGCTCATAAATCAGAAAGAGATTGAAAATCAATACGAGTGAAGAATAACTGAAGAAGAGAAGACTTTGGTGGTTTGATCATGTGCAACGAAGGTCAGAAGATAAGCAGTTAAAAAAAACAAGCTCAAATGAGCTAAGATCCTCGTCCTCTTAATGATGACGTCATAAAAACGAATATGACTTCATTGTGATGTATCAGGTTTGCGATAAATTATCTGTGCTAATGCCCGGCTTGATTCCCGCAAACAAAATTAAAACAACTTGCCTAGTTTCGAAGATAATGGTATAGGCGATTTCCATTCGCGGCGATATTATGACGTCAACTTTTTTTCTCGGAAAAATTCCCAAAATTGGAGATGGGTACTGTCTGCACATGGGCTTTCTGCATATACATGGCAAGTTTCACGAAGATCCAATGAAAACTCTGGGTTGTGAAACAAAAAATGTTTAAAAAATGATATGACATCATAATGATGTATCATATGTGCGGTAATTCATCTCTAGTAATGCCCTGTTCAATTCCCGCAAACAGAATTCAAAAAGCTTGCCCAGTTTGAGATAATTTTTTAGGAGATTTCCATTAGCGGAGATATTTTGACGTCATAACTTTTTTTCTCGGAAGAATTTTCAAAATCGGAGATGGTTACTGTCTGCGCAGGGTATTTTTTACATACATATGCCAAGTGTCAGGAAGTTTTGATGAAAACTGTCGGCTGTGAAACAAATGAAACAAAACAAAAAATGTCAAAAAATAGGAATGACATCATAAAAATTGATATGACGTCATAGTGATGTATCATATGTGCGGTAATTCATCTCTGCTAATGATCTATTAGATTCCCGCAAACAGAATTCAAAAAGCTTGCCTATTTTCGGAGATAATTTTTTAGGCGATTTCCATTAGTGGAGATATTTTGATGTCATAACCATTTTTTCTAGGAGGAATTTCCTAAATCAGAGATGGTTACTGTCTGTGCAGGGTATTTTTACATATATACGCCAAGTTTCAGGAAGTTTTGATGAAAACTGTCGGCTGTGAAACAAAAAAGTCCACAAGAACAACAATGTGAGTAAGACTTAGAGATCCTCCACGAGGATCTAAAAAAAAAGGAATAAAGCTCGTGGTAGAAGGAAAAAAAAAAGCCAAAAGGATGTCCTAAAAAGACATTCATTTAAACTGTTTATAAGGATATGGAACATTTGGGTTTTTATGAAACTGATGCAATGGATAGATTCATGTGAAGTCGTGTCATCATTCGACCAACCCCCTGAAAAAAAGGGGCAAATGCTCGTCAAACGTTTGTTGTTGCAATGCAATCCAGTCCATTTTCTTGTTTTTGTTTTTTCCCCCCTCATGGAGGAAACCAAGATCAGAATGGTTGGAAACACAAATACTTTTGTAGCATTCATAACCATATTTGCTTGTGGAAAATGATTAAATTTTTTTAAGGTATTGTATAATTCTTTAATTATTACATCATCATCAGCAGCAAATCTTCAACCATTAACAGTCACATCATGTGCTAGATTGTCAATGTGTAGACTAACATCTTCTGTTCACAAACGACATCATGTTGAAGTCTGAAGTTGGAACGACCTTTCTTATTTATGACCATATTCATTGTTCTTTCTTGTCCCAATTATTCACTGCTTCCTGCATTGAAAGAAAAAAACCAGAATAGATTAGTTGATATTATGTGACGGACGTCACCTCTGGATAACTCCAAAGAGACCACATGCATCTTAAAAGATCATGATAGCCAGTCGTTCCAGAACTTCCCGCGAGATCACAAGTCAAGTGTCATGTTGCCATCTAAAGAAGACCAAGAACTGGTGAGTATTGTGCCGACAATCATGCAAAAATTTTTAATCTTGGCCGAGCAGGATCAATTGTTGCATAACTACTTATAGCGATCTACAAGCCCAATTAAATCTGGCCAATCACCCACAGCTGCCTTGTATCGCCATCAAAATAGATAGAATAAGTCAAGACATGAAGGCATTTTATAAATTCATTCAAATAGTCACGGTCATGCCCCTGAACACCTTGCACTCGCCCGGCTGAGCTAGCGCTGCCAAATGGTACTCCAGATGGAAAAGGAAAACGCTTGAGATATGAGAGGTGAATTGGGGGGTGGTGATGTAGTCAGCCCGTGGGAGTGGAGCAAACGGGACTCAGTGCGAATGTGCGCAAAGGCGATAGGTGAAGGATGTGTGCATGTGAAAGAAGAAAGGCGTAGGAATGAACGGAAAGGTGGAAGATGAAAGAATGAAGGGCAGTGAAAGATATAGAATGGGAGTAAGACGAAAAGTGAAAGCAAAGATAGAGAGGAAACCCGGACAGACTAGAATGTGTGATGCATGAGCTTCCAGCCAAAAGAAACTCAAAAATTGTCTGTGTGTGAAAACAAGAAACTCTGATGTGCCCAAGAAGCTTTGGTTCACCCAGCCCCCCACCACATCCATGGAAGGAGTCTTAGGGGTAGTGAGGTTCTATCCCCTCACCTAATTGACGTGTCAGAGCCCCAACCCCTTGTGGTATGTTGGGATTGGCCCCATGGTGTGTTTGGTTGGATACCAGGTTTTGGCTTGCAGCTGAGCTTAATTATCATGGATGGGGATATTTGCTATGGGGATGTCGAGTCGGTACCCACCAAGCCAGTTTGAGGGGGTTTTTCAGAATGCTTGCGAGGTTGGGTGAAGGGACTGGCACAGCCTCTGCACTGATCTTTAGTGTGTGAGTGTGAGGGTGTGTGTGTGTGTGTGTGTGTGTGTGTGTGTGTGTGTGTGTGTGTGTGTGTGTGTGTGTGTGTGTGTGTGTACTGTAAGGTACAAGAAATGGCTGTAGAAAATAATGTAAATGGGAAAATAACATGTATGGGACTTATAACTGCACACTCACAATGCATATCTTCTTACATGAACACAGTACACACTTAAAAGCAAAACAGAACATTGTGAAATAATTATGTTTATTCTATGTGAGGATCTCTCTTTCCCCTCAGGTGTCCAAAATTGCAACATTAATATAAACAAGTGGAGGTACATTGAAAGTACACTGCCCCATGCCAAATAAATAAATAACAAATCCTCCTGTGCACGACATTGACGGGGCACGTTCGGTGCCCAACGATACCGCCGTGCAGCACATGGAGATGGAATTGGGAGGGAGCGGTGCACTTCTGAGGTGAATGTGTACAAACGATACTTACTCGCTGTGCAGCATATGGAGACGGAATTTGGAGGGAGCGGTGTACAGAAATTGATTGATTAATTGATTAATTGCATCATTAAAACAAATAAATAATAATCATAAAATAATTTCTTCATCAATTGGCTGATAGCATACCAAAACCATCACCATTTCATCCAAATCTGTAACTTTTTGAAATTAAGTAATTCATTGAAAAATGAATAATTAATCGATTAATCAAGAAATCAAAAATATCCTTTATAGCCAAATCACTTGTTCACTGTCATGTCCAAATATCAGCTTTCTTGCTCAAAAAGGTGTCCGAGTTATTGTCCAGAAGAGGAAGAAAATAAATAAGTAATTAATAAATCGATAATAATGAAGTAATTCATCAAGTATTTGATTAATCAAAAAATAAAAAATACTATTTTTGCCAACGCACATCATTACGTTTGTCCCTAAATTTCAGCTTCCGAACTCAAAGGATGGCTGAGATAAAACCAGGACAAGAAAGAAAGAAAGAAAGAAAGAAAACAAGACAAGTAGAGGTGCATTCAAAGTACACCGCCCATATGTCAAATAAATAAAGAACAAACTAGAACGGGCACTCATAGAGCGCATACCTTCGCCGCCACTACTTTTTTGTTCTTGGTATGAGTGTGGGGAACTGGTTTCATATGAATGGTCTTATGACACAAACCACATATCTATAATGTCATGACCCCCCTGACTTTCGGGGGCTACGGACTATACAACAATCAACTCACGTCGTTTTGGCGAGTCTTCACTCGCAAGCTCGGTGAATACAACGTTTCAACAAGAGAAGGTAATCTCGTTTGATGCTGGTTTCATGCAAATCGAATAAGAATTGACTGAGTTATGCTGAAAACCGCATATTTTTCAAGGGCGTGACCCCTCCCCCCAACATTTTACCCCAACCGGTGACATGTGTTATGACATCATTGTGTCACAAGATTGGGCATTAAATTCTGAACATTTTGGTGCTGGGTTCATGTAAAGCGGACAAGAATTGAATTGACCGCGTTATGACAAAAACCGCATATTTTTCAAGGTCGTGACCCCCCTGACCTTTGACCCCTAATCGGTAACAAGAGTATGGGCGTCATTGTGTCATATTGCATATCACAAGATGAGGCGTTGAATTCTGAACATTTTGGTGTTAGTTGCATGCAAATTGAATAAAAATTGACCGTGTTATCGTAAAAAGACGATTTTGACCTTTTCGTGACCTTGACCTTGACCTTTGACCCGAACGATCCCAAAATCTAATCGAATGCTTTCTGGCTAATAACCAATCATCCCACCAAATTTCATGCAATTCAGTTTAATACTTTTTGAGTTATACGAATCACAAGATTACAAATAAGTAAATAAATAAATAAATAAATAAATACACGCCGACCAAAACATAACCTTTCGCAGAATGCGAAGGTAATCATTCGGCGCACGACATCACCAGGGTGCCTTTGGCACCCCGCAATGCCTCCATGCAGCACATGAAGACACAATTGGGAGGAAGCGGTGTACAATAATTGATGGCTTCATAAATGAAATGCGAAATGAAAATAAATAAAAATAATTAATTTCTTAATCAGTTTGCCAACAGCATACCCAAAACACCACTGTTTCATCCGAATCTGTAACTTTTAGAAAATGAAGTAATTAATCAAAAAACGAATAAATAATCAATTAATTGATGAATCAATAAATCAAAAATACCCTTTATAGCCAAATCATTTGTTCACTGTCGTGTTCAAATATCATCGTCCTCGCTCAAAAGGTGCCTGAGATATTGCCCAGATGAGAGACAAAATAAATAAGTAATTAATAAATCAATAATAATTAAGTAATTAATCAATTAATTTATTAATCAAAAAAATATGAAATACCGTTTTTTTCCAAAGCACATCTTCACTTTTGTCCCCAATTTTCAGATTCCTAGCTCATATGGCTGAGATATCACCCGGAAAAACAAGAAAGAAAGAAAACGGAGTGAAAACCGAGTACTCCCTTCCTTCAGCACCCGGCGATGACATCACACATTGCCTGGATGTGGAATTGGGAAGGAGCGGTGTACAAAAACAAGAAGGCAAGAAAACAAACAGAGTAAAAATTGAGTACTTTCTTCCTTCGGCGCCCGGCGATGATGTCATGCATCGCCTGGATATGGAATTTGGAGCAAAAATCGCTGGTGTTCAACCAGCAAACTACCAATAAGCACTTCGGAAAGAGATCAGCAATGGCATTGGTCTCAGAGTTGAATGAAAATATGTGCAACAGTCAACCGGTAATCAAACTGTTCAATTGCAGACACAATCAGGATATGTCCACAAAATGGTGTCATCTTTCATGGCGCAATTAATGTGTAATTATATATTAAAAATATTTTTCTTGAAAGGAGAGGTGTAATAGGCACCCATCCATCCATCATTCCTGGTTACGCTTAAGTAAACATTCGGCCTCTTTGAGATGTGTGAGAGTGCACCAGGACCCAATCACAGCTCCCAACCTCTTTTGATTAACCATGTTACTGAAGGAAAGGTACCAAATAACATCAGATGTTATTATCACGTTGAATCGATGTTCTCGTCCTTTGTCTTTAATACATAGGTCTCGGCTCATCGAGCAAATGACAAGAGGGCAACAGCAAGTTTACAGGTTGGTAGAGGGTAAAGTGGGAACAGGCAGACAAGAATGCACACACATTGCAAATTACTCGTTAACCTCACCAGAGCAGAGGGTTTTGCATTTGGGTTCATTTGTTCTTTGTTTGTAAGTCTGTCTGTCTGTCCGCACATAATGTGCTAGTGTTGGCCACAAACGTCACCTGATGGTAGCCAGGGTGATACATTGTTTTTTCAACCAAGTACACTTAGTTCTCCATTAATTCTCATTTTATTTCCGTTTTTTATTGAATGCCTTCAATAAATTGCTGAACCATTTTCTATTTATGCCTCGTAATTTTTGAGTTAACGATATATATATAAATATATATATATATATATATATATATATATATATATATATATATATATATATATATATATATATATTTTGAGCCTGGTGTTGGCGCAGTGGTTAGGGCAGCGGCTTGGGATCCAAAAGGTCCTGAGTTCAAGCCCCGTTGGGCCACTGAATTAATACACCAGGGGGTTGACTCAGCCTGTCATCCTTCCGAGGTCGGCAAAGTGAGTACCAGTGTACTGGGCTGGTGTATACCCTGGTTAAAATAGGTGTACCGTATCCCTGTGTCGTAAGAGGTGACCAGGGTTGCGTCAGGAAGGGCATCCGGCGTAAAACATGTGCCAAATCACGATGCGGATCATACGGATGATCCGCTATGGCGACCCCTAACGCGAGCAGCCGAAAGAAGAAGAAGAAGATATTTTTTTAATTTTGCACCAGTGCAGAACGGAAGTGCAGGTATGCTATACAGGACACCACTTCTCACCCTCAGTTGTGTGGTTTGTACTGTATTATTGAGAGGTATCATCTGACTTTCATTGATAGTATTTTGTGCCAAACTTTGCCAAACCCCTGCATCATGAGTGGTAAACGAACTTGAAGTTCTTCAGCTGATACTCCCACTAAGAAAACTCATAAAGCTTTAGTTTGGACATCAAAATGAACGTGGTGAAGTGATTCGAGCATGGGGGGTGTTTGGTG
Organism: Eptatretus burgeri; assembly: GCF_056783735.1. Taxonomy (NCBI): domain Eukaryota; kingdom Metazoa; phylum Chordata; class Myxini; order Myxiniformes; family Myxinidae; genus Eptatretus; species Eptatretus burgeri. The sequence goes on along the minus strand of NC_140965.1, from coordinate 95,506,425 downwards.
GGCATTGCCCACATGCTCAGCCTTCCTCTCTCAACTGTAAGGACCATTACTAGTAACCCCACCAAAATAAAGTAGAGTGCACTAACATTGAGTGCCTTATTGTCTCAGCCGCACTCCACATCTACCAGCACCTCCCAGGCCTGGACACTTTCTGCATGCCACAGATTTTGGGGAGTACATTACGCATTTATTTACAACCATCCATAATTTATTTATCTACGTTATTTATTGGTTCATTTAGTTATGTCTTTCGTATTTATTTGAAGAAACTGCATCAACCTATGGAAAATACAGTGTGTTTTTGTGTATTTGTTTGTCCCGCTTTATAAGGCCGATTTGAGGATGGTTTTAATGGCCAATCTTTTAACATGATAGTGTGTTCACTACGGCCTATGTTTGAGGATTAAAAAACTCCAAAAACATTTTACATCAAAGAGTAATTACGCCTCTTATATTGGAATTGCAGATGGTGACTTGCAATTGAGCATCAAGGGTGGTGTACAGAAGCATTTTAAAATAACAATAAATACAAAGCACATGGAGGTGTAATTCACTTACATGTGATGTGTAACGCACACAAAATAAAACAAGTGTTCATTTCTGTCCGTAGGATGTCCAATAAATAAAGAAGATATAAGCACACTTGATGCTTGGCTAAGACTTCAGACTTAGGCATGTATACAAGGCTGTACCGTTGAAACGAAACGTCCAAAAAGGTAAAGAAAATAGGGTAATATTTGTACATTTCGGGCAAAATTTACAAAAGGCGTTTAAGAGTTAGACGTGTGTCAAATCACTAATTGTGACGATCATGAGTTCAAAGTTAGTCACCAATCGCAGAAGAGTGATTATCTAATGCACAATCAAAACCTAACCACAAGCATTTACATAACAAAATTGTTTAACACGTCAGCACGGTGGGCATTTTTAAGAGTGTGTTTAAGGCCTTGGAGCAACCATTAGGCAAAAATGGTATTGTTAGAACTGCAGTTTTACTCTCATGTACTTCCTGGCAGTTTAAGTTAACTTGAGAATCACTATAGGTTACACTATTGTGGTTTATGTCCTGCAGTAATGATTGCTGATAACTCAAGTGATTGCAGTTCAATTACAGAATAACGACTTAATACTAGAGTTAAAACTACAGTTGGTTACAGTTCTAATTACAGTTATTTGCAGAGAATAACTACAGTAAAGAGACATATAAGAATTACATGGCTTATTATTGTTAGTTTACATGGGGTGGTGAATATGGATGTGTTAGGAGTGCTTGAGTTAGCTCAAGAGGAGACAGAAGAGGAAAGGAATAAGGCAGTTCGCCGATGTGCATTGAGAATATTTGAGGATAGATGTAATCCTATGGAGAAGTATGACATTATCAAATTTGTCTGGAGTTACAGACTCTCAAAGAAATAATTTCGTTGACTGCTAAATCTTGACCAAGATGATCTAGATCAACCTATGATTAGGAGCAATGTGCTGAATCCCCTCCAATAATTATCCATGGCACTGCGATTCTATGCAAGTTCATCATTTCAATTGGATGTTGGCGATACGTGCGGTGTTTCACAGGCTAATCGGCTGTTTATCTCACTTCATAAATTGCTATCTAGACGGGTGATTAGCTGTGTGTGTCCAACAATGTTTTTGTCAGCGTTTCAGGGTTAGGCTTATGTTTGCAAGACATTTGATAATGCTTTTCGTAAATTCAGCCGTTACTGTCTTTACTTTGGTTAGAGTTAGGTTAGGACCAGAAATTCCTGCCCAGGGACGCATCTTCTATTAATATCACTCACAGAGTACCCCTCCAACAGGCATCCTTGTTCCAAGCATGCAACACGTTCTTTTAATGGATACCTTTGTTTGGGCGGTATATAGGCAACTGACAGCTCTGTTTAGGGGGAAAAAATAATAACCAGGGTTACATGCACGAAGCAAAAACTTACCAACTGCTTATAAGTCAAACTGCTTCTTTTTTAGCCCATCAGAGGCTAAAAAAAAAAAAACACCCCATACATTAATTGGGGACATGCTGATCCCACGTAGCAAGTATGGATGTAATCGACCCTCAACTATAGGAGAAGCATGACAAACAAACACACAACCACACAAACACCAGTCGGTGAAATATAGTAAGGATTATGCTGATGGGGAAATCGTTTTCAATTTACGGATTTTAGCTCGCCTGTTCGAAGAACAGAGAGCTATAGCGATACCCCCGGCATGAGCGTCAGCGTGAGCGTGAAAATGTTAAAGTTTTTGGTGCAAGTTATTTTTTCCTTTCTAATGTTTTTATGTACCACACTTTTTTTACTGATTACAATATATAAATACATATACCTGTATTGCTTTAAAATTATTTGGATCAGACTTCACTGCAATGCTTTATAAAAAATATTATTAGCAAACGTAGTGAGCTTCATACTCAACACGTGCACATCAGAGAATAGGAAACAACAACAACAACACGATACCCTGGCAATTTGGAATCCGTGTCTCGGCTATGACCCTTTTGCTTCCGGTTTTTGTCATGGGGAATGATGCATGCCGGGAGATCATGACCGGAAGTGTTTATTTATTCAATTATTTTTTCCCCAAAGTTAATTTTATCCTTCCGAAAGTGGTTTTTTTCATGACAGGAAGTGTTTATTTAGTATTTATCATTACCGGGAGTGATTTTGAAACTCTGGAACTTTTAATTTATTTTATTCATGACTGGAAGTGTTTATTTATTTATTCATTCAATTATTTTTTCCCCAAAATTAATTTTATTCTTTCGAAAGTGATTTTTTTTCATGACAGGAAGTGTTTATTTAGTATTTAACATTACCGGGAGTGATTTTGAAACTCTTTCCGGAACTTTTAATTTCTTTTATTCTTGACTGGAAGTGATCGTTTATTTATTTATTTATTCAATTATTTTTTTCCCAAAGTTAATTTTAATAAAGATATCTCCCGCATTATCAAAAAATAATTTTTCATCGTGATTTACATTATTTGATCGCTGATCCTGAATCCAGGCTGAAGTAACCAGAAATTGTGTCAAAATCATCAGCTGTGTGGCGTTTACATGTACCATGGTATAGTTGGCAAGTATACAGTTGTAAACAAGTTATAGGTAAAGTCAGAAGCGAATGTAAGAAGAATTCTACATTCGCTTGTCGGCTTTGCCTATTCCATACAACATTTATCGTTTTTAAAAGACTCGTCTAATAATATTTTTTATAAAGCATTGCAGTGAAGTCTGATCCAAATCATTTTAAAGCAATATATGTATTTGTATATTGCAATCAGTAAAAAATAGTGTGGTAGATAAAAACATTAGAAAGGAAATAACTTGCACCAAAAACTTTAACATTTTCACGCTCACGCTCACGCTGACGCTCATGCCGGGGGGTATCGCTATAGCTCTCTGTTCTTCGAACAGGCGAGCTAAAAACGATAAATGTATAAACAGGCGAGCATTGGGTGGCTTTGACACCAACTCTCTGGATTGTTTTACATTCAATTTTTGTTTTTTTTCATCTCGAGTGTAAATCGAGGAGTACTTGTACCTTTATAAAGTATGTACAATTATCATGAGTACGTCTATAAAGTACGTACTATTCAAATGAGAATAAGTCTGTAAAGGATGTACGATTAAGAACATAAGTATGGACTATAAAAGTAAGTCTACGTCAGTAAAATATGTGCATCTATAAAAGTACGGACTATAAAAATAAGTACATACAATTATACAAACAATTGGATTCTACATACAAAATAAATACATACAATTGGAATGGGAATCTATGCAATAAAACCAAAAAGGTCTGTTTGTTCACTGTATGGACATAAATCTACATCATTGAGCATCGCCACCACACCACACAAACACACCAGCACACAAAACAAGTCCTGCGAAGGGTCTACGTTCTCTGGTTGCTCTTTGTAGTTGTTTAATATGTTTCCATTGACTGGGGTCCAATAATCACAAGTAATCTAACAGTATTATGTGCATTCTGAAGTAATTTGGCCAGTGACCATATCCTATTCATAGGAATATATCCAGACTGACTTACCCAGAAACTTTTCGTTTTCCCACACTTTAGAAGTCAAAATAGAAAATGTAATGGGTGCAATTTGAAGTTTTCTTCACAGCTCAACCTACCTGAAATCTTGCGAACTAACTGAATTAGTAAGTATGTCAGGCAGTCTTCCCTACGAGGCCAGGGAATCCATGAAAATATATCGCCAAACCCACCACAAATTGCAATAGAAACCATTCAAGTGTTTTTTTCACTCAAAGTATGCTATAGAATGACATACTAAAAGTCATCGAAAATCCAAGTCGGAGAACATGTTTATTTTTCAAGATGGCCGCCACAATGGCTGCCAAAACTGATAATTTTAGAATCAGCCCTATATCAGCAAGTAATAGTGCTAAAAATATATGTGAAACACTTAGGTACATGTTATTGGATACAATAAACCCATTTCTGGCATTTTTTTAACTTGTCACAGACTTCACATTCAAAATGGCGCCAAAACTAGCATATTTAGAAATAGCCAAATATAAGCAATTACTTAGCATTAATATATAAATAAAACATCTTGAAATTTCCTTGGTTCAGACATTTCGGAAATGAATGAAATTCTAAGATATGTTGGCTACATTGTATTATTGTTGTAATCGCGCTAAAGTATTTCTTTCTTTTCATATTACAGTGTAATTGGCTGATCATGGACAAGTGTGTTTTCTGTGAAGAACCTCTATCCAATGGAGAGCCAACTTCCGCATTACACATCAAAGGATGAGAAGGCATTGCCAAAGCTAATGAGTTGTGGAACAGAAATATTAGTACTGTGCCCGGCCAAGTTGTGCATGTCAAGTGTAGGAAGGACTTCTGTTCCCCACAGTGCATAGTCAGTGACAACAAAAAGTGAGGACATGACTCTGCAGCTCCCAATAGTTCACCATGTGCACGTCAATCCACAAGTATGGCATTCATCAGAGACATCCTTTGACATTTATTTCAGACCTCAACCAAAGTTGAATTCAAAGAAGACACCAAGATGCTGGAACATCAAGCTGGTTCAAGCCGCACTTGGTAAGGATATATGTGATAACCTTCTCTTTGCTCATGCCATACTGGGATGCGATACCACATCCAGATTGTTCGGCATTGGGAAACCGGTGGCTCTGAAGAAACTCAAGTCGAGTGAACATTTCCGGCAGCAGGCTTCAGTCTTCAAACACCCATGTGTCGCACATGATGACATTGTGACAGCTGGAGAAAACGCCCTAGTTTGTTTCTATAATGGTAAACCCGGCGATAGACTGGATGCCTTTCGACTGCAACACTTCCACCAGAAGGTTTCATCCAGCACAACTTGTGTAAAACCTCGCAACTTGCCTCCCACATCATCAGCAGCTCAGTACCATAGCCAGCGCGTTTATCATCAGGTCCAGCAATGGAGTGGGGTCGATATGTGTGCTGAGGATTGGGGATGGAAGATCAGCGATGGGAAGATGTTTCCTGTTCACACAAACTTGAAACCATCACCTGAGTATCTTCTGGAAGCAATCAACTGTTCCTGCAAGACAGACTGTACAGGAAGATGCACCTGTGTAAAGTATGGGCTACAATGTTCTCCAGCATGTATGGAATGCAAAGGACTCCATTGCTCCAATGTTACTCTGCCTGATCCAGAAAGTGACACTGATGATATGTAATGCACATATCCAACAAAGGTTTAGTATTCTGTACACTAGTATTATTTAAAAGTGTACCATTTTAAACTGGTGCCTATAATGAATTCAAGATGTCAACATGAATCTCGGTCACAAATCATAAAAACATGAATGATATAAGGCTCCTGGACAGCCATTTTGGTGACCATCTTGAATTTGATGCATGAGGGCATAAAAATGCCTGAAAATAGTTTCTTGATGCCCACAATAAGTGTGTTATTTATATATGCAAATATTTGCTTATATTTTACTATTTTTAAATTTGAGTATTGGAAGACATTTTGGTGGCCATTTTGAATTTGAAGCGTGTGACCAGTTTAAAAATGTCAAAAATGGGTTTATTGTGTCCAATAACATGTACCTAATTGTTTCACATATATTTTTAGCACTATTACTTGCTGATATAGGGCTGATTCTAAAATTATCAGTTTTGGCAGCCATTTTGGTCGCCATCTTGAAAAATAAACATGTTCCCCAACTTGGATTTTCGGTGACGTTTAGTATGTCATTCTACAGTATATTTAGAGTGTAAAAAACACTTGAATGGTTTCTATTGCAATTTGTGGGGGGTATCACATGATATCACTGGATGTCATGATTTGTGCTTATCACTAGATTCCCTGGCCTATACCCTCTGTTGGGGGCATTAGGGGAAATTACAAGAAGTCATGAGCATTTCCTATCTGAGACATCACCCACACAGAGCACTACTCCATCACATGGGGGGGGGGGGGTTCTGTAGCAGCCCTCAACCAGGTTGACCAAAGTACCAACACAGTACATTTCTGTTTTTTGTTTTTTATGATGCTGCTACAGGGTTTTTGTCACCCTCAAGAAAATGTTTGTAGAATGAACAGCCAGCATAACTTCCCCTGAAAGAATGAGGCAAAGACCTTGCCTGCAAATCACCAAGAGGAAAGATTGTTAGATTCTATCCGCATCTGGATTCTAACCCAACCTATAGAAAGCTTAAAGGTGAGCAGTCATCGAATTGAACATACTTCTCACTCATGCATATTGGAACAAGATTATTTTACAAAATAGACCTACTGGTTGCATCATTCGTAAGGTGCTTCTGCTGCTGTGGATGCAGTGTCCCTGTAGGTTTGGCAAAGATTTGGCAGGGTCCTGACATAATGGTCTACTCCTTTCAAGAGGTACTGTGGGATCTTTCAGGTCCCATCAACAAATGCTAACAGTTTAGAACACTTGGCATATCGTCCTTCTGAAGGACGGCATACTTATGAATGCAACACCCGAAGCTATGCCTGGTGTTGGCTTCATGGTTATGGTGGTGGGCTTGGGATCCTTGGATCCTGAGTTCAAATCCCACTCTGCTGTTGAATTAATATCAGGTGGGGTTGACTCTGCTTGTCATCCTTCTGAGGTCGGTAAAATGAGTGCCAGTATGCTGGTGTCCTGTGGCAGAGTGGCGATCTGTCTAGGATTGTGCCCAATAGCCAAGGAGACTGCTTATGCAGCACCAACACTCTGCACAGAGTATGGTCCCAATGGATGCATGGACCCTAGGCTGAAGAGCACCAGGATATTGGTGTTCAAGTTTTTCCAGTTTAGGAATAAAACCCAGAATTCATTGCTCAGAGGCAAGTGCAGTACCTCTGAGCAAATCTGTCACATATACTGTACACTGTATTCCTGACCCAATTTTATCATGCTACGTTTTTGCTATGTCAAATGCAGCCATTACAGATTGTACAAATGAATAATGAATCACATGAGATTTGTCTACAACTATCTTCATAGGAATTAAATGCAAGCCTTTGAGAATTGAATATCATATACAAAGACCTATGGTACACACTCCACCAAATACCATATAGAATCTTGGTATTCTAAGAACCACAGCCAGCGACTATACCTTGAACAGCTATGCCACCATGTACCACTACCAGATCTCGGCAGATGCGTCCAGCCTCTCAGACACCGCAGCACAAGGCTGGTGGTGAAGGAATCGTTAATCATAAACACAAGGCCCATCATTTGAAGTCCAAATCCCGTAGTTGCTGTCACTTTCTGGCAGTATAGACAATACATTCTGGGGAGAGACGACTGGAGAACGAGTGAATGCTGACGAGCAGTAAGCAAGCTGAGACACGAGAGACATGTCACCCTGACCCAGAGACAATAGCTACGTCTAATTACTGGAGCTGACATTGCTGCTCTTGCTGCCGGATCGCTATACGATCTTAATTTCTGCTCTTACTGCTGCCTGAACAGATTCCCCATGAGACTCACACAGCAATGCCAGGAGGTCCTCATGGCAATTTTCAGCTCAACATTGAGATGACAAAACATCACAACACATCCCTTCCTGGCGCTTCAAGCACAGAACACTCGCATGTACTGTGTAATTAACCCTCTCCTCATTAAGATAATTATGATCAAGGGTTCTGTCATGAGTAATATTAGCGGATGCCCAACCCATGGCTTGCACTCCCTCATTATCGCAAAAATGTGCAGTTAACCAGACAGTGATATTAATTCGGAATCAAATAAAATTTACGCAAAATTGTAAAACATGATATGTGACGGTTGTCGAAAATGGGAAAAGACAGCAACTCTGAGAAAAGAAAAAGGGGGATATTAAAGGCAGGAATTATGTGCACATGATGAAAAATGACAAAAGATGATGAAGGTTTTTTTTCTTCTGATTTACTGCTCCAGAACATTCAAGATGCTGATAAATATTTTCACATAATTGTCTGTGAAGTTCGAGGTCTTAAATTAGCTACTCAATCGCAGTCACGTCATCAGGCTCGCAGAAATGCCTCTTGCTGGGAGGAACCAGGCAGGACCAGGACGGCTATGGTGACATTTGAAGATCGTTGAGAAAGGGAACATCGAAGGGTGAATCATGGGACGGGCCCCAAGGTTCGTGTTAATCTCGCAAAATGTCAGCTGCTCACGAGAAAACAATTACAGAGCTTTCAGTCATGCTCCAAGTTATTTCCCTAGGCTGCCCGGCCTCGGAACCCCAGAATGTTTTGGTTAATGGTGCGGGTCGCAGAGTCCAGTCTCCTCAAACCTTCGACATTGAAAATCTGAACCTTATTGTCTTGCTGAGTAGCTAGGAGCTCGCTGCTGTGTACCTGTCGGGCTTTTATTAGGCAGTAACAAGCGTTCTTGGAGGGTGTGTAATACCAGACGCCTAGCATGTGTTAGTATTAGAGCAATTATTAGGATATGGCGTACTTCATAGGACACATACATCGTTGGATATTTTTGCTCATCAGGCACACAGATTTTGTTTTTGTTTTTAGAAGGGGGTGGGCATGGAGTTCTGGAGGGAAGGGAAGGGCATGGTGCAATATTGTTGAGATTCGATTCAATGTCTTTCTGATTAATAGCCAGATGTGTTGGTACAAACGCAGCACCTTGGTGCACACCATCAATGTTTATTTATGGCTAAAGCCCATGCTATGTGAAAGGATCAATACTTATGTTTACCCAACATCACGACCAAGAACAAAGCATATTGCATACTTCCAACTGATGTTTGTAACAGCAGTGGTCACATGTAAGGACTGACAACAGACAGGTCTTCCTACGTGACGCACCAAGCTGTGCAGGACTACTTGTTTGCGAAGCATTTAGAAATGTAATGTGTCCCTGTGAAGCTCGCACTCTCTTAATTGCATGACTTCCCACGTCACATGCATGACGCACCTGCACTGTCGACTTGATAGAATACTGTTGCAGCTGGGGTTAAAACGAGATCCTCACTCTGTAAAACAATAGATATATTATCCACCTTGAACAAAAGGGGCTTTCAAGCTGATGCATGCTTGTCAAAACCATATTGACATGCCCTATAAAGTACTTTCCAGGGTCTGTGGACAGGGGTCATCTTTGCTGGTGTCCTGAAGTTTAGGATCCTAACATTGCCCTAACAATAATGTTAGGACCACTTGTGAACCTCATTTAGTGACTCCTGTGCGTTGTAGTATTCAGGCACTGCAAATTTACAGCTCAACTATTTAGCATTTAACTGATGTCACACAAAACTACTGTATGTATATAGGAGTATTATTGACTTGAGCAATACTCCGTCATATTCTACTGTCGTTTATTATTTAATGATGTGGCATATAACGTTGCATCACATTTTCGTGTCTCATCAAAACTGATAAAGAACAGCAAACGACATACTCCAGTAACATGTGCCATCGGAAGTCTGGAACAAGCACTGATTTGAATGAATCATTTTTTTATACAACCTTTTCATCAGCTGGTTGCACAAGGCATATGTACTGTAAAGGTAATTCCAAATCTTTCACCTCAACATCGAAACACACCACTCTGCCTATTTTTTATAACTCCAGTCAAAACTCAATGCAGAAGGAAAGCTAAGCAGAAGTATCCTGAACAATGCACCCATAATATACAGAGATACGATGCACTTTCCCACAGTGTTATGTGTGTCACTGTGTGTGCAAAGCCCTTTCTTTGATTTCTATACAATTCCACACCCCATGACCAGTCTTACACCTTTTAGACCTTTGGACCCATTAGACCCTCTTTAGATACTTTAGAACCCTTTAGACTGTTTTGACCCTTTCGACCCCTTAAACCTATTTAGACCCCATTTACGAGTGGAAAATACCTTTTAGACCTTAAAACCCCTTAAGACCCTTACATATCCCTTTAGTCCACTTTGACACTTTAGACCTTTATACCCTTAACACACTTCAACCACCTTAGACCTGTATATCTGTGAGACCCCTTTAGACACACACCACACAAACATCGATAAGAGTCTTCTTGAAATACACAGATTATACTTTTTTTCAGCAAGTAATGGGAAATCTCCATCCACTCATGGGGTCGGTACTCTGCGAGTTTGAACAGAATTTGCATATTTTGTAACTGACCCTTTGACCTCAAAAGCAATATGCTTTGAGGTTTTGATTGATGAAACACTTCAAAGGTCAAGGTCGTATAAAATGATCAGTTTTCATCTGATAGACTTGAAATTTGAACTGGGCTGGAATATTAGGTCACAGACCTCGCTCACCTAAAATCAGAATGATCGATTCAGCCTTATCATGTGTTAACTGTTTCCATGACAATAAATTCACCCCATTATGATCGAATGGGAATTTTTGTGAATTTATTATTACCATACCTCAATAATTTTTAATTGAATCAAATTGAAACTTGCGCAGCTTATTTGTATGTATTTGTAGTATATGTGAGTAAACCTTGGTCAAACGTAGTCAAAGATCAAGGTGAAGACCATCCTAAACATTGTAAAACACCGACTATATCTTGATTAGAAAATGTATCAGCCAAATTTGTTATATATACTATTCAATCATGCAAAACACTTGATAGTAAAATTTTCGAAATTACCAAATTTCTGTTTCCATGGCAACTATTGTTTATTTGACTATTGCAAGTATCGTGCTTTGCATGACATCTTATTTGTTTGTCTGAGTCACTACAGGTCGCAATTCTAAACCAATCTTTACAAACATTAACCAACTGAGTTAGGGCTGTGAGCCAGAGCCGACACATGGTGCTGCTGCTTCTCTCTCTCTCTCTCTCTCTCTCTCTCTCTCTCTCTCTCTCTCTCTCTCTCTCTCTCTCTCTCTCTCTCTCTCTCTCTCTCTCTCTCTCTCTCTCATCTGCTAAGCTTTTCCATCTGGAAGCCTTTCCAGAGCTCTTTTTGCTGGCAGTCTTTCCAGGGCTTTTGCATCTTCCAGCTTCCACCTTGTTTGGGCTCCCTGTTCTCCGTTCTTCACTTATGGCAAATGAAATCTCTCTGGCCACCCTACAAGATCTTGCTGTTATGTCTCTCCATTCTCATCATCCTTCTGAATGCTTTGCCTGTTCACTGGTCCATGCCAGAGCTTGGAGATCTACTTTTGGTGGAGCTTCATTATGATCCCTGGACCCATATTGTTTTACAAAGACCTCGTCTGATCCCCCATTGTGTGTGAATGTATGACTGTGCTCGTGGCCATTTAGTTATAGTCACCTGTTTTCAGTTATTTTAATTTTGTTTTCCTGTGTGTATATTTGTTTATTTCTTTGCTTTATTCATGTCTGTCTGCCTTTGTCTCAGGATTCTCCATTTTTGTGGTCTTGTTCCTTTTCTTTACATGTACTATTATTCCCTAAGAGCACGTTTTGCATGGTGATCCGATGTTATAAACCTCACGTGAGAATTTTTGTCATCTCCGTGCATTTTAGCAAATCTCTCGGGAGATTAAAATTGATAACATTCACTTCAAGAGACCGAAAGAGTTCAAAATTCTGACCTGGGTGCACAAGGGACTAATATCACTCATGTCCCTCATGTGATTCGGCCTATCCTTTGAGGACATTTCTAATCCCCATCTCTTATTGAAGGGTCAATATTAGAAAACCCATTGATGCGACAAAATATTAAAGATATATATATATATATATATATATATATATATATATATATATATATATATATATATATATATATATATGTATATATATAAAACTCTCATCTTGTATGTATGTATGTATGTATGTTCCCGAAATACAGCCAAAGCGGTAGACGACAGCACAAGGATTTTAGGGACACCTTACTCACCATTCTCCTGTGGTGTGCAGTATCAAGTTTCATTCAAATCGGGCAAAGAAAAAATTATTTAAAAATCAATTCCTGATTCAGGCAAATACTCTTCAGGAGAATTTGATCAATGCAAACAACCTCAGTGGTATAGTTCGCTGGAGCTATCTTCTTTTTTTCTTGAAATGATTTATTTAAAAATCTCAAACATTTAGTGGAGATAAAGAACAATTTATTTTTAAGCATAAAATAAACATCGCCATTTTGATCTAATACTTCTGTGTTCATCTATCTTTCTATATATCTATATATCTATATATATATATATATATATATATATATATATATATACATATGTACATATATATATATATATATATATATATATATATATATATATACATATATATATATATACATATATATATACATATATATATACATATATATATACATATATATATATATATATATATATATATATATATATATATATATATATATATATATATATATATATATATATACATATATATATATATATATATATATATATATATATATACATATATATATATACATATATATATATATATATATATATATATATACATATATATATATACATATATATATATATATATATATATATATATATATATATATATATATATATATATATATACATATATATATACATATATATATATATATATATATATATATACATATATATATATATACATATATATATATACATATATATATATACATATATATATATATATACATATATATATATATACATATATATATATACATATATATACATATACATATATATACATATATATATATATATACATATATATATATATATATATATATATATATATATATATATATATCACTAAAACTCTCATCTTGTATATATGTATGTATGTATGCATTCTTGAGGTCGGACATACGTCACAGTCGCGTGACTTCGGTTGGTAACGCGACCGCCATATTGGCAAAGGGGAAAACAAACGCAGCACCGATCGTAGACGCACGTACATCGTGGTTTACTTGCACGCAAAGCCGAGTGATTTGTTTTTTTCTGTCGATTTATTTCAGATAAATTGTTGATACATTGTGTTCACCCAAGTGTTTGCAATGTCATATCAATATATAGAACATTTGTGAGGTGATGCATTGGCCAGATATCGAGCTAAAATACAGTTAATTGGGCTTGATTGTTGCCCCTACCAGTACCCTGGTGATTCGTGGATAGACAACCCGAAGGAATGGCCGAACGTGCAATACCCAGACGGATACACGTATCTATTCAAGACACCAGGTATGTAATTCAATTTTAAACCAAGTTTTAACTGTGTATTATCAAATATTACTGTACTGGAGTGTTAATATATTATTTCAATTATTTATGAACTCCCGAGCTGATGTGGCTAGTTAGTAATAGTTTTAATTGACCTGCCTTGTCCGTACTGTGTGATGGTGAGTCATCTGTGCTAGTTGTGGGTCACTCACTGACCCAGCAAGAATGTCAATGAATGATTAAAATATTGCTCACATTCATGTTGTATAAATTCTGTCTTATCCCTGATTTTAATTATGTGTATGACTATGTGTATGACTATGTCTATGACTATGTGTATGACGATGTGTATGAGCGTTGCCGAATGTGAGTGAGCATGTGTGCCTGTGTGTGTGTACGTTTTGTAATGATGTAGCAGTGCGTGGCTATTTCTTATGGCTGCTGAGTTGAAGTGCCTGGGCTGAGGACAAGACTGCAGTGAACTTAAAGGAATGGCCGACACATTGTCATTGCATTTAGTTTGCAAGTTCTAATCCTTTTCATGGCAATCAAGGGCCAAGGCATTAATGTTTTTGCATGATGTACCATTGCTTACTTGCCCTGGTACTATTTTAATAACTAACCACAGAATATATTTTTCTTTTTAATCTCAGGAGTGTTTACACATGAGGCAATGAAAAACTACTGATCACTGGAAGCCCACAAATTTTTTTGTCTCTGGTTGGGTGCAGACTGTGCGACACAAAAATGTTGGAGGTAACCATGTTAGAGCCTCTAATATTTGTTTGATCAACCATCAAACTCTAACATTTGATAGAAATTGATGCCACGATTGATGGCTCTAAGCCACAGAAGTCTCCTCTCTGGTTCAGTAGCCTGACTTGGTATGAGATAAAAGGAGAGTTCTGAATTTTTTGCCTTGTTATTAGTACAACTGAAAATACAGCAACTTTTCGGCATTGTTGCAAATAATAATGTGTAATAAAGGCTACGAAAGAAACAAACTTGTAACAGGTACGAGTCGAGTGCCGTGCGATAGCGCTAGCGCTACATACACCGCTGCAACGCATAGCAGGGCGATCCGAGCGAACGAGGTACTTTGTTTTCCCCTTCGCCAGCGTTGCTATGCGGACATTGCATTATGGGTCGGCGAAGTTCCCGGATGTCCCCCCCTCCCCCTCCCCCCCACCACCCCCTCTCAGCATTCCCATCAGCAACGTGAAGGAAGGTATTTCCTCGTTCCAAATCATAGCGAGTAAGGACTAATGCACTCTAAATAATAGCCAGTAGGGAATGATGTATTCCAAATAATAGCCAGTAAGGAATAATGCATTCCAAATAATAGCCAGAAAGGAATGATGTATTCCAAATAATAGCCAGAAAGGAATGATGTATTCCAAATAATAGCCAGAAAGGAATGATGTATTCCAAATAATAGTCAGTAAGGAATGATGTATTCAAAATAATAGCCATTTAGGAATAATGTATTCCAAATAATAGCCAGTAAGGAATGATATATTCCAAATAATAGCCAGAAAGGAATTATGCATTCCGAATAATAGTCAGAAAGGAATGATATATTCCAAATAATAGCCATTTAGGAATGATGTATTCCAAATAATAGCCAGAAAGGAATGATATATTCCAAATAATAGCCAGAAAGGAATAATGTATTCCAAATAATAGCCAGTAAGGAATGATTCATTCCAAATAATAGCCAGAAAGGAATGATGCATTCCAAATAATAGCCAAGAAGGAATGATGTATTCCAAATAATAGCCAGAAAGGAATGATATATTCCAAATAATCGCCATTTTGGAATGATGCATTCCAAATAATAGCCAGAAAGGAATAATATATTCCAAATAATAGCCAGAAAGGAATGATGCATTCCAAATAATAGCCAAGAAGGAATGATGTATTCCAAATAATAGCCATTTCGTAACGATGTATTCCGGTCCGAATCCGTCCATAACTTTTTCAGATATCCTGTTCACAGACAGACAGACAGGAGAGACAAGCAGAGAAACAGACAGACAGACAGACAGGGGTGAAAACATAACCTCCATCCACCTGAGGTGGAGGAGGTAACAACAGTATATTTATCTTTCGTAATCATATTTGAAACAGTCACAAATCATTGTTTGTTGATATTTCATGACTTTGAAAATGTACAAAACTTATTCCGAGAAAATCCCCCAACATACGGCACTCCAATTTCTGAGTTTCCCAATAATTTATACAGAAGCAGCCACGTCTTGTCTACATTATTTTGGCTGTGATGCACGTTTGCATTAGATCCTTGACGATTGTGGACGAGATTATCCAGTTGTGTTTGCATCGTTGCGTTCAACTACAAAAACACAACTACAAAAATCCAGTTGTCTGAATGACACAAACAGAAATGGCTGTTTGCACAGAAGTCAAGGGGAAATTTACAAAAGCTGCAATTATGGCCGAGCTGCAATTATGGCCGAGCTGCAATTATGGCCGAATTACAAAAGCTGCAATGCGACCCCGAGAATGTATGTATGTATGTATGTTCCCGAAATACAGCCAAAATGGTACACGATAGCGCAAAAATTTTAGGGCAACCTTACTCATCATTCTCCTGCCATGTGCAGTATCAAGTTTTGTTCAAATCGGGCAATGAAAAAATTATTAAAAAATCAATTCCCGGTTCAGTAAAGTACTCTTTGGGAGAATTTGATCAATGCAAACAACCTCAGCGGTATAGTTCGCTGGAGCTATCTTTTTTTTTTCTTGAAAAGATTTATTTAAAAATCTCAAACATTTAGTATAGACAAAGAACGATTTATTTTTGAGCATAAAATAAACATCGCCATTTTGATCTAATACATCCGTGTTCATTATAAACTAAAATTGTGTTTAGAAGATTACGCACGATCATTTCTTCGACTTTCTTTTCTCCATTTTTTTTCACATTGACGCGCAATATCAAGTTTTGTTCAAATCGGGCAATTAAAAAAATTATTAAAAAATCAATTCCCGATTCAGTGAAGTTCGAGATTATTTGATCAATGCAAACAACCTCAGCAGTATAGTTCGCTGGAGCTTTCATTTTTTTTTTATTGGTATGTTTTTTTTTTTGTAAATGATTTTTTTTATCAACAGCTGTCACAAGGGGAACCCAACGGGTTCACTGGTCATACAGTGTATATATATATGTATATGTATATATATATATATACATACAGTATATATATATATATAAAAATATATATATATATTTTATACATGCATATATATGTATATATATATATATATATATATATATATATATATATATATA
>NC_140965.1:95456989-95484489 GCF_056783735.1 Eptatretus burgeri | reverse complement strand
TTGATGTTTTGCTGAAGGCTAAATAACCCATTCTTGATCGGGTGACCTAACTTGCGAATATTTGTATATGTACATATATTGTAAATATGTACACAGGAAAAGGTATAAAATGTAAATATGTACACAGGAAAAGGTATAAAATAAATATGTACACGGTATAAAATGCAAATAACACGTGATAGAATCACATTTCATGTGTACAGTTACAAAATTGAGATGCTCCAAAGTAGAGTTACATGTTGATATCGGTCTGGCATGGTCGGCCAAATGGTCCTTGTAAATACCTCAGTTCACCAACTCCCAGCTTTCTAAGAGCTCTGCTTATCATCAAGCAAGAAGCATTCCAATGCACCTCTTTCTATGCTTTCACATCCGGATTATTGCAATGCACCCCAGTAAAACTGCTGGCTCACTAACTCTTGTCTTGTCACGGATGTATCAAAAATCCTGTTTCTACAAAGCACAATAACTTAATAATAAAAGTAATAAAATGAAATCAAACCTTCATCTGCAAAGCACAACAAGCAAATGTGGTAATTAAACGGAATTGCCATTTTCATAACAGTATTAATATTATTATTACCATTTTAATTATTTGAATAAACCTCTCTTGGTTTTCTACTAATCCTGGTGTTGGCTTCGAGGTTAGGGTGGCTGGGGATCCTATGGGATCCTAGGATCCTGAGTTTGAACCCCATTTTCCACTGAATTAACACCAGGTGGGGTTGACTCAGCCTGTCATCCTTCCGAGGTCAGCAAAATAAGCACCAGTGTACTGGTAATAGGGGCACTGTATCAGCGGCATAGCCGTGCCCCTAACCAATAATGCAACCAGCAGCCACAGTATGCACACGAAAGTGTGTGGTTTCATACTGGATAATACAGTAGATCTAGTTTCTTGATGACAGATATCACTGATCATAGTAGCGCATAATTAGAAAGTCAATGCAGGTCAAACGGGTAGATCAAAACAAAATAGTGATGACAGCAGAAAATGTCATGCATGTTAAAAAGAGCAAAATTACAATGTAAAGTTGTACACACAAATATGTGTAAGAGGAGAAACAGGATGAGAAAAAAAAAAAGACATGAGTCCATATTAGCACGAAAAAAAGCACAAATACTAAATTAAAATCACGATGTCAAGACCAGTTGGAAACAGAAGTTTGTTCACAGCTCAGAAACCATGACGACATTGTACACATAAAACCAGTGCCTAGCCAAGTGACTCTTCCCCCATCCCACCACCCCACAGGACACCACCCAGAGCATTCGCACCTATCGACTGTAATATGGGATGGAGGGGTTGTGGGAGGGAGCAGACAAAACCAATTGAATTACTCGTTCATTCGCACTTAAAACATTTCACAATGACTTCCAAGTCGTTGGAGAAGCCAAATGAATAAGTTGTGATGCAGCTGTCGATTTCCTCAATCGGAATCCAAATGATCAAAACATTTCTTCTTTTTTGGAGCTGCTTCACTTTTAGCGTTGTTTTCTTCGAAAAACTCGTCTGTTCCAGTATGGCCTCGCTGTTTTGCCTTCAACTTCTCCGCAGATTCTTCTCAATTTTCCCCCAAATTTTCTCATTTCTTGTGGATGACTCCAGTTTGGCCTGCATATTCTCGTTGGCTCAAATTGCCAGCAGTTCATCCTCACCATGCCAGGCCATTATCTTTCATCATTTTTTTTTCATTTTATGCTCTCGGCAAAGAAGCAGGAATCGCGTGATGATGTTCGATGAGAATACCGTTGAAGTTACGCCACGCTTAGGCATTTAATCTGTGGGTGCTATATGTCCTTGGCCCTGGCCCTACCAAGGTGTGCTTTGGGGTTATTTAGGGTGAGGAAAACACCCTCAGCTTGGTGCCAATCCTCCTAGGTGTGAATGGTGTATTATTGGCTATGACATGTGGCTGAAACATGATGTATGGAACTGAAAATCCTGCAGAAATGAAAAGCGATCTCCATTAAACCCAGAGCTAAAAAAAAGAAGGACCTATATGTATCTTGCAATGCTACTGATCTCCAATGGAAGCAGCCATGACACATGTTTGGCAAGGCCAAACAATCACTGCAGCTTCCCTGAATGGGTTTTAGAAGATGCTCCTAAATCAGCAAAACACATTAACACACTTGAAGGTCCTCACTGCGGCTAACATAGCGTACATAGTTGTAGAAACAGGACAGCCACTTTACAAGTGATGTACCATTAGTAAAAATAGCATTTGTAGATTTTGTTTTGACCACATTTATACTTTTAGTGATTAATTATTAAATTTAGAAGTGTGATGAACATGTCCATGTGTACGGAAACACAAGAAAGCCTTCTGGTACATAGTGAGAGGACACTCCATAATTTAGTGACTGGAAATGTGGTCAACATTTCTGCATTTGTTAAATGCTGTTTAAATCTACAATGGACCCAACATCTGAAGGTTATCTCAGTCACTGGATTCATGAAGAAACGAAAGCTTCACTGTTTTGTACTGTCCAATTTACTTCTCAATATCTCCTTTGATCAGGTTTTGAACTCGGTGCACCCGGACTCGGTTCATGTACAGATAGATGATGTCTTTGACTCACTGTGCTCATTCTGATAGCCTGTCCTTCCTGGTGTCTGCTTATCATGACTTGCATTGACAAATAGAGCTAGTCACTGCTGCTTTCTGGAGATAAAATCAGTGTGGCCCAAACTAACATTATCTGGGTCAAGTAACGGTGAGAGGATCATTTGGCTTTTCACCTCAATAAACGAGGTGGAGAAAATTGCTGGTTTCGCTTACTTCAGACACTGTATCTCCTGCAGATCTCTCCATTAATATGAAAGGTTACAAATCAAGTTCTTAAAGCAGCCGTGGCTTAAAACTTTCCAGGCAATGCTATCTAAAATCAGAAGCAAATTTCAGCTGAACCAAGTGAAAAGTAATTTGGACTATATTTCTTCCAATCGCATCATTGAAACCAACCATTGATATACTGTGCTTCTGAAGTTAGATGTCCTTTTTCGAAGTGTCTGTAATGTCTGCGCCATCCCTCGGATTGACGTTAACTGGGCACACCCCGTCTGCTAGCATTAGTTTGTGGATGTTAAAGATCCCACAGCATCATTCATGAAGAGTAGGCAAGTTATTGCCGGAACTCTGAACTAATTCCAAGTTCCTGATCCAAACAAAAAGGGGGCACTGCATCAGTGGCGATGCCACACCTCTCCTCCCAGCAAATGCTACTACCCACAGCCATGTGCTGTACGCAAAGAAGAAGAAGTAGGTGTCTGTGACAAGTTCTCTGCCTCACAGTAGTGAGCTGTCCAGTTTAAATTCTCAGCTGCAGAATCATTCAGGACTTGTTGCATCTGGGATATTTGATAGTTCATGATGATTATTTCGAGCCTTGACTGTTTCATGTTAGGATCTTATCGGACTCTTTATTTGTTTCCTCAGCAAATACTGTATGGTGGAATGATGGACTTTCCTTTCCCTCGATTAATCGTGCCTGCCCCCCCCTCCTAAATGCTCCATACATCTCCATGCCCTTCCATGACTTCTGCCTCTTCTCCAAGTCCTTTCCCTTTTCTCCCCACTTTTCCACCTGATTAATCTTCCCTTCCCTTCCTTTGCTCAAATTTGATTTTTCCCATTGAATCACCCCCATGCATGTGTAATAAATAGTCCAAAATGAACCGCCCAGTGCAGGATTATCACCTAATTTTATTTACCCAAGATAGGTTTCAATGGGTTGGACATACATAGTGGATGGGTGTCGGAGAAATGTAACGGTATTGGTCAAAACAAACAATTTGTTGGTTCTCTAGTTAATTCTTGAGCTTGCAGCCAAAGCCTTATACTCCATGCTGCTGAAAAGCAAATGAGATTTCTGATACCATAATCAATTTTGTGCAAATTAGATTTTGATCATATATTTTATGCAAATCAATGTTTTTCTACAGTGAGAATGCAGGTTGCTAAGTTTCCGCTCCATACTGTCATATAATCGAGATAAATGGCCATAAAAATAATTTGGTTGGACAATGGGAAAACAAGGCAGTTACATTCAATCTGTAATTGGGAAATGGGATATCAGCTCATTATTTATTAATTTTTTTTTTTTTACCAGCAAATACCACCTGTCACTTTGTTTGGGTGTGGGTGGAGGGAGGGAGGGAGAGAGAAAGGAGAGTGAGAAGAGGGAGAGAAGGGGGAGTGAGAAATGGGGGGGGGGGGGTAGGGGAGAGCAATGCTTCACCACACATCACTATACACTCTGTGAGGTAGGGGGTGTGAGGAGGAGGTGGGAGTGAAGAGGATAAGGGGGAGCAAGAAGGGTGAAGTGGAAGGGAAAGGTGTGTTCTGGACTTGCGTTTGGTAGTGGGACTTGAAAGGAAAGGGGAGAGGGGGCTGGTCCTGTCTGTTGGTATTAGTACAGGATTGAACGAAATGGGGTGCGTTGAAACAGCATGTTCAAACAGGATAGCAAAACCACTCATCACTTTCAAACAGCACAAACCATTTTTAGAGAGATTGTAACATGGGCTTCCCTTGAGGTATGCGACTGGAACTGTGGCTGCCACCTTGTTTACCCTTTCTGGAACCGGATCTCTTCAAATGGGTCACACACCACCAGGAGATGCCTGGAATGCCAAAGAACATGCGAACCGGACAACCAAACACCTCTCCAGCAGCCTGACCGCTGCCAAGCTCAACCGCAGTTCAAACCCCAAAACCCAGCTCAGGCCAAGAGACACTAGAGCCCAACACACCCTAGCTGCAATGCTTATGAATGCCCAGAGATGCCAGTGTTTCATACCTTTATTTCATTTCAGCACACGTTTTAAAACCAAATTGCGATAAGCCCCAGAATCTCTCAACCTGAGCTGAATCCCAAAATTCAAACCATGGAATCAAACCCAGCAGCAGTGCCAAACAACAAAAAAGTGCCCAACTGCCTAACCTGCATACTCCCCAACACTCTGGGCTCAAAATGCGACACTAACACCACAACACAACATAACCACTTCAAAACCACAGCACAACCACCTGTGGTAACCTATCATAAGCACCCATTGTTTATCACTTTTTGAAAGTTGGAAGAGATGTGAGAGAGGGAGGAGATAGAGGAAGGAAAGTGGGAGAGAAAGTCAACGACAAACAAAGACATGGGGGGGGGGATGGATTGAAGGGATGGGTGGGATGAAGGAAAGGGATGGATGGAAAGTAGATTCACAGTAAGTTCCACAGTTGTTCATAAATACATGCTACTCCAATCTCACAGTGAACATGAGGTGTAAGGAATGAATGATGCTTGAATGAGTTCCCACCTACTGTTCCTTCATCTGCCATTACATTCCCTGCAGCATCTGCAATGACCTTGGGTTTTGGAAACAACTCACCCCAAATAACCTCTGAAGTACTCGACCAAGGGGTGCGTCTGAGCAGTGATCAGCACATGACCGCTCCGAGGTGAAGGTTAGCCTACATTTTAAACTTTTGTCAGATATAACTCAGACAACTGAACACACGTTTATATATGTACTTCAATTACATTATCACCTCACATTGTCTTGAATGTCAATTTATTGTTTTATTTTCAAAAACGGCAACAGCTGTGATAAAAGACATTTACAATGTCGTCTCCTGTCTCGCCATGTCTTACAGATATCAATTGATTTGGAATGGCAGGCTTGGCACTGCACGATGTGGGGTGTAACACTGGCAGGTGAGGCCTGAACTTTGTATGTCGATCGATGTATTTTTGATTGTGTTGTGCAGAGTGACAGTGCAGGTACTTGTGCCGCGTATCGCCATGGCTTGCAAACGAACATCCAAACAGCTTGTAGAGCACTCACCAAGTGGCTTACGCACTCAAGCAAGCACTCCAACAAAACAGTGGATAAGGAACAGCAGACTTGGCAAGTGATTATCGCTCGCCGATCAGTCATATTAAACTAGATCGGGAGACACCCAAAGTGTCAAACAATGTGCGAATTGGACAAATGAACACTTTTTTGCAGTCAGAACTACTGCTCAGGTCAATTGCACAGTTTTAATTTCAAAACTTGGCTTGGGTGAAAGAGATTCTAGAGATTATCGCATGTGCAGAAACTAAATAAGGCAAGAACACTGGCATCTCAGGGCGTTTATAAGCATCATGATGTATCCATCCAGCAATTTGTCGGTGTTAAAATCACCGATCATCGATGTAATCGGCAATTCGTAGGTATGAAGCTTGAGCATCCAGAAACCAAGCTGCTCCAAAAATCGATGGCAAGGCATTTTTGAGCGAAGTGGACAAAATGGCCGATTAAGACCCCCGAGCCGAGTGAGCTGAAAGCAGGCTGATCAAAGACTGCCTGTGTTTTTGGTTTTACCATTAATTATCTTCAAATTGGGTGTTTAAATTTACCCAAATAGGCAGTTTTAATTCCTGCACTCCCTTGGAGTTCCCTTTGTATGCATGCAAAGTTTGGGGCTGATAGGTTTCATGGTTTTGGAGATTATGGAAGGACACACACACACACACACACACACACACACACACACACACACACACACACACACACACACACACACACACACACTTATGAGTACGGATTATTTTGAGTACAAAGTGAAGGCTCATGGAAGAGATAGAACACTGAATGGATCAGGATGCAACAGAACAAAAGGAACAGTAGACAGGGAGCGAACAGCAGGGTTGAATGATATAATAGAGGGAGACTTGGACAAACAAGGTAAGTGGGGAGGAAATGGGTAGGGGAAGATGCACAGAGTGGACAAGATGGATACAGAAGTAAACTGTTAGGAAGGTAAAACTGGAAATTTGGAAGGTGGTGGGCTTCGGGGTGAGGTTAACGAGGGTATAAAAGACCATAGTTTTGGATGAGGGATGATCTGAGACTGGGGGTGAATGTCTGTCTTGAAGACCTGGAGGAAAGGATGAGATTTAAATGAATGTGGGGGTTGGTTCCACAGGTGGGTAAGAAGAGGAACGAATGAGTGGAGGTGAGCAGTGATTCTGGATTTTGGGAGTTTCACCAGAAGGGGGTTGATGGTGGACCACATGCACCATGCAGAAACCTGGGGAGGGGGAACCATGGAATGAGCAGTTTTCTTTTCTTGGACTGAAACCCACATTAATTACAATTTGCTTCAACTATGGTTATACAAGATGAAAACATAAAGAAGCAAACTTCCTTTTGAAAATGACAAAAAAATTGACTGTCCATCTTCATCCACTCATGGATTTAGAGAATAGAATGTACTCTTTGAAATTTGAAAGTGTAGGTGATGTCAATGTCACCGCCAGTTCAAATTTCCAATAATGGTACAGTATATGCTAAATAAATTAATATAGTAGGCTCGGCAACATTATTGGTGTGTAACCTCATAACCGACCCAGATATAAATTTTGATTTCATTAGTTGGTGGACATATTCCATTAGTTGGATCATTTACATTGTGGGGAAAGAAAGCAAAATCTCTTGCTTCAAATTTCTTATATTCAGCATTATAAATCTCCTGATTTTCTCATTTATCTCACCCTGCTGATCTTGGCCAAACCTTCTTCTTTGCTTAGGGGAGTGGGGGGGGGGGGAGGAGCTTTACAAAACAAAACGATTCAGAATATCAATCTCCAGCAAAATCTGAAGACTTTGAGGTGTGCATGTGTGCGTGCATGCATGCTGAGTATTTCAAATGTTGGGGAGATCATATGATTTTGTATGGATTTAATAGGAAGATGAAGTTTGTTTTTTATTTTTAAGAATGTACAGGGATGTTTAAATCCTTTTGTCTTTGTTGCCATGCCACCCGTTTCTTCCCCATTGTGTTTTCACCTAGTGTATATTCATACCAGCTCGGTCCAGCTGGCTTTACCTCAGGAGGATTCCTGTTGAGGAGAATGAGCAAATAGCATCTCAGAATTACAAACTTAATTGACATCTGCTCAGATTCTCCTCTTTCTAAGCTCTGATATGCTCTCTGCTTCTTGTGCATGCAATGGAAGAAGACAAAACAAATTTCCTCCACGAGTCAAGAAGCACTGTGGGCTGTTGCCATGGGTCCCCTCCAATGACAGCATCGGGTTGTCTGCTCCAACTTTGGCCTTGAGCTCCAACAGAGCAGCTACAACATGACTGTGTTGTGACATCTCCTTGCACCAGAAAGTCATGTTATGGGAGTGTGTCCAAACCACAAGCACTTGGCTATGTGGTTTGCTGGCTGTCCTTCTGGATGCCAAGGCACTTGAAGACTACTTGAGAGTTGTGGGCATCGAATGCTTTGTGCTTGCACCAGACCTGAAATGAATAATGTTTGTTCAGGTGCTTCTGCTGCAGCTCTGACTCTCGCTTCAGTTTTCATCAGAGGAACATTTTTTGGAATCAAAAACACATTGAACCCTTCCTTCTCCCACACACCCTTGTCAACTATAGTGATTGTCCAATAGACTTGTCTGTCTCCATGAATGGTTCCTTTCAATTTTTTTTTTTAATTAATAATGCATTGCCAGGTGGGGGAGCACTTCTGTGAACCAAACTATTAACTTTGTCCAATTTGTTGTATTCTGTGTTTTACATTGAAAAAAATAAAAAGTTGGTGAATGCCATCGGAGACTTAAAGAGTGTGCTTTGATTGTACGATTACTTTATAGAATCTTTACTTATTTATCGACTGTGCCTGTGTCAGTCAATACGCACGTATTTTTGAGTGCTGTGAGGGTATAAAATTAGAAATGCTGCAAGAGTCCATTGAAATGATCGATTTTGATGCTCAGTTCACAAGATAAGCATTTTGTGCATTTGTGAGCAAACTGCACTCATCCATTTGAATAATTTAATTAACCCTTAAATTGGTTGACCTGGTGCTCATCTACGAGGTGTCACACATAAGTCACACATTATCTAAATCTCTAAGGAGAAATGAATTCTTGCAGAAATTTTTCTGTAAGGCTCACTTGGCTGTGCCTGGATGGGTTTGAGGGTAGTTGAGTAGTGGCTGAAACCCGAATCCTATCCAGGTTTCTCCTGATGACTCCATCTTTGCTCTTTACTTCTTTGGGTTCCTTCTTGGTCTTCCGTTTCAACACATACGAATGTCACATTTAGAAGTGTGACACAACTGTGATGATGCCTAGCCACTCTGTTATCAAAGAAACATAGTCTGTGCAAGACCCAGGTTCTGATTGACCCCATGCACATGACAGTATAAATAAATTTGGCAAAGTTCTTTCAATGAGTTTTCTTTGACCACATCTTAAAACATGCCTGCATGCACATGCTAAGTTGGATATCTTCATTCATCTTCGCATGTACTTCCTCAGCTCAGTAAGGTTATGAATGGAATAGAGTGACTCGGGCCAGGTCTGAATTATTCGACGATGATCTAATTGTTTGGATATTATCGGAGAGAAGCTGTGTGTCATGAGTCATGATCTTGCACCTTTTCAACTGTCATTGATAGAAATTTAAGAAAACTTTTGCATAATATTATTGAGTGGTAATTACCGTCGCAAATCATAATCTCATTCAAATACCCCAAAGTCAGGAGCCACAATTTATCTTTCCAGCAGAAGTTTGCGTTTAAAACTTATTTTGTTGAAAAATCCTTTATTCTTCAACTGCATTGATCTTTTTGAAAATTATTAAAGATGATTTACTTTTCTTTGTATTCATCAATGAGCAAATCGACGTCGAGCCTCTCTTTGCTCGGTTGCAACATATGCACATTCATTGGTAGTAAAAAAGAAAAAAAACTGTAGTTGAACATTTCAAAGCAAAAGAGACATTCTGAGAGAACAAGGTGGCTTCAGATTCATGACCTTTACACTTGAAGCAATTGTAAAGCTTGTCGATGAATCTTCTTCTTCTTCTTCTTCTTTCGGCTGCTCCCGTTAGGGGTCGCCACAGCGGATCATCCGTATGATCCGCATCGTGATTTGGCACATGTTTTACACCGGATGCCCTTCCTGACGCAACCCTGGTCGCCTCTTACGACACAGGGATATGGTACACCTATTTAACCAGGGTATACACCGGCCCAGTACACTGGTACTCATTTCGCCGAACTCGGAAGGATGACAGGCTGAGTCAACCCCCTGGTGTATTAATTCAGTGGCCCAACGGGGCTTGAACTCAGGACCTTTTGGATCCCAAACCGCTGCCCTAACCACTGCGCCAACACCAGGCTGTAAAGCTTGTCGATGAATATGGGGTGTTAAAAAAATCCAGTTGGTCATTCTTTGAAAACTAAATGATACCCAGGTTTTCGTTAATGCAACATGATGCAGAAATATTGTCTGTATGCCTGGTGTTGGCTTAATGATTCAGGTGTGGGGCTTGGGATTCTAGTCTGTATGCCTGGTGTTGGCTTAATGATTCAGGTGTGGGGCTTGGGATTCTAGTCTGAATGCCTGGTGTTGGCTTAATGATTCAGGTGTGGGGCTTGGGATTCTAGTCTGTATGCCTGGTGTTGGCTTAATGATTCAGGTGTGGGGCTTGGGATTCTAGTCTGTATGCCCGGTGTTGGCTTAATGATTCAGGTGTGGGGCTTGGGATTCCAGTCTGTATGCCTGGTGTTGGCTTAATGATTCTGGTGTGGGGCTTGGGATTCTAGTCTGTATGCCTGGTGTTGGCTTAATGATTCAGGTGTGGGGCTTGGGATTCTAGTCTGAATGCCTGGTGTTGGCTTAATGATTCAGGTGTGGGGCTTGGGATTCTAGTCTGTATGCCTGGTGTTGGCTTAATGATTCAGGTGTGGGGCTTGGGATTCTAGTCTGTATGCCCGGTGTTGGCTTAATGATTCAGGTGTGGGGCTTGGGATTCCAGTCTGTATGCCTGGTGTTGGCTTAATGATTCTGGTGTGGGGCTTGGGATTCTAGTCTGAATGCCTGGTGTTGGCTTAATGATTCTGGTGTTGGGCTTGGGATTCTAGTCTGTATGCCTGGTGTTGGCTTAATGATTCTGGTGTTGGCTTAATGATTCTGGTGTTGGGCTTGGGATTCGAGTCTGAATGCCTGGTGTTGGCTTAGTGATTCTGGTGTTGGGCTTGGGATTCTCGTCTGTATGCCTGGTGTTGACTTAATGATTCTGGTGTTGGGGTTGAGATTCTAGTCTGTATGCCTGGTGTTGGCTTAATGATTCTGGTGTTGGGCTTAGGATTCTAGTCTGTATGCCTGGTGTTGGCTTAATGATTCTGGTGTTGGGCTTGGGATTCTAGTTTGTATGCCTGGTGTTGGGCTTGGGATTCTAGTCTGTATGCCTGGTGTTGGCTTAATGATTCAGGTGTTGGGGTTGGAATCCTAGGATCCTGAGTAAAAATCCCCCATCCATCCATCCATTGAGACCATACTCTGTGCAGAGCGTTGGTGCTGCCTCAGCAGTCTCCTTGGCTATTGGGCACAATCCTGGACAGGTCGCCACTCCGACACGTGATACCAGCAAGCTGGCACTCATTTTGCCTACCTTGGAAGAATGACAGGTAGAGTCAACCCCACCTGGTATTAATTCAACGATAAGCAGGATTTTAACTCAGGACCCTCAGATCCCAAGCCCACCACCCGAACCATTAAGCCAACGCCAGGCATAAATCCCCCTTAGCCGTTGAATCAATACCAGATGGGGTTGACTCTGCCTGTCATCCTTCTGAGGTCGGCAAAATGAGTGCCAGCTTGCTGGTATCCTGTGTTGGAGTGGTGACCCATCCAGGGTTGTATGCAATAGCCAAGGAGACTGCTTCGGCAGCACCAACGCTCTGCACAGAGTATGGTCCCAATGGAAGGATGTCTTTGTGCTTATAATTATATGATTCAGGTTCAAAGAGTCTGTTATAGAAAGTCTACAAAAAGCCAGTTTTAAAAACAATTATTGTTGATTTTTGTTTAATGATCATGTCGTGAGAATACCTGAAAACCTCATTTTGGACTCTGCCTTACCCAGGCAATAGAAATGTCAGTGAATAAAGTCATCTTTAAGTGCAACTGATGGTCTCAGAATACCTTCTGCAAGTATAATTTCATGTCTCCTCAAGCCCAAGATGACTGATTTATTTAGTGTACGGAAGCAATCTATTGTGCTTGATGATGTCATTTTTACACCTTTTTTCATGGTAGCAGTGTGTCAGTGAAACATCCTGGCATATTCTGCTCCTACTTGCGATGCATTAATGATTCATATTCTTTTGTAAACTCCCTTATTGCAGACTCAACTCTGCCAGATACTGTTCCACAAGAGTGATTAAGAGGTTGTTGTGAAAAAGACATTGAAAGTTATCAAAATAATTGGTGTTCTTTTTTTAAAATAAAGCTATTATGACCATGCATTCGTGTTCACTTCTGTGTTTGTGGTCACTTTCTGTGCCCACCACCACAATTTAACTCTCCTTCAACGGGATTCTCAAATACCTGTTTTCCTTATACTGAAAATAATTATACTGTCTTGTCGACAACTGACCTCATGCTTGTCCTCCACTCCTTGATACTGTGACGGGTACGAGCTGAATTGCTGTGAAACAGCTCGTCTTGTTTGCTGACAGTACCTTTTGGTCTTTCTGTCAAAACTGATGCAAGTTCATGTCCGTCTTCAGATCCGCTAGAGCATGATATTGGGCTCATCTTTCCAAGTCTGACACTATCAAAACCCATGTTTCCTTGCCATACTATTTCTTTTCGCATGTTTACTATTGTATTTAAGCTCTATAATAAGAATTACTCCATAATAAATGACCATATGTGTTGTTATAGGAAATAAATTACAAATTACCACATTTGCAATTCAGGTAATAGTACACTAACATCGACTAATGTCTTTGTCCTACATGTGATCGATGTACTCCTCCATCCTTAGCTCAATGTAAAAAACAAAAACTGACATGAGCAACACCTTACATTAATAACTATCAAATGTAAACAGATGCTCATTTGATTTACATCAGACCTCATAACAAATCATTTTTAATAAGGTCACACCATTGTATGTTGTGATTGTTTATTAATTTTAATGCCAAAATGAAAAAAAATTGCTATTTTTCTTGGTCTGCATTAAAGAAATCTTTGCGAATGGAAATGTATCATAATAATAATAATAGTAGGAATAATAATTATTATATCAGTAATTTTAATACATGAGATTCACATCTAATCATAACATCTACTGATGATACATTTAAAGCTTAATACTGTAGATAATATAAATATCAAATAATAATACATATAAACTTGATATCGAACAAAAATACACTCTGCCAGTCTGTCCCCCTTTCTCTCTGTCCCTCTGTTTGTCTGACCGGGGGAAGTGGGGGGCTTCAAAATCAAATATCTTCCATTTATTTTTGCTCTGTCATGTACATCAGAGGCCTGTGCATGAACTGCTGTAAGTTGCTTGTGTCGGTGCTGTGGTTAAGTAAGTGTGTATACGTGTGGATATTTAGAGAGACTTGTGTTTCTTGAGAAGAATAAGAAAGATAAGTGTCGTGTTTGTGGGGTCTGGGGATTTGATTTTATGAATGTATAACAATTTCACGTGGTTTGAGCATCAAGGCCGTGAAGGCCACGATGGGTTTTCACAAATAAATGGGTGTAAGTTATATATTTTTTTCAAGCCAATGATGCATTTCATTACTTGCCTGACATTAAAATCTCATAGCATCTATAAGGATTGAAGATAGATGGTTTTAAAAATTGCATTTTATGGCTTTATAAAACTTTTTGGATGATAAATGCAAGTTTACAATGCTCGTGCTTTCTGCCTCTCTCACGGCTTTATCTTTACTCTAATTCGACAACTGATTTCAGTTTTCACAGTCTCTAATATGGTTTAATATTCATTGCAACAAAGAGGAAAGAAAATCGGGAAAAATTGGCGTTTTTCGACAAAAAATGCATTTTATTAGCTGTTTCTGGTCGGGCATGATGCAGGCAGAGGAGAGAGAGGAGAGGAGGGGAAGAAGAGGAGGGGAAGAGAAAGGAGGAGACGAGGGGGAGGAGAAGGGAGTGGGGAGGGAGAGAGGGGGACAGGAGTAGCGGTTGAGGGGAGAGTTGGGGGGGGGGGAGAGTTGAGGTCTTGAAGTCACATTTTGTATTACGATTACGTGGAATTCCCATGGGTCCCTGCTGGTAATAAATAAGTCTGATATCTAATAATAATTTAACTCGGTATCTAATAATACCAATAAATAAGCTTAATAACTTAAAAAAAAAATTTTGATGTATTTTTCCTTCTTTTGTTTAATATATCTACTTTTTATTTTATAGCCATTTTCCTACTGTTTAAACTTGCATTTTCAGTGTGGTGATTGTGAGATCACTCCTCGTTGTTAGATAAATTATTGACTTCAGGAACCAAGCTGTTAGGGGGAAGGGATTGGGGGGGGGGAGTGTAATTTGCCATACAATCTTTTTGGAAAATCAATACTTGTGAAGCCTGATGGAATATCTTGTTTTGCTCCCGTAGATTGCCACAGCTTTCACTTGGACACTCAGACATTGTGATGATTTCAAACAAATGTAATGCTTCATTTACTTTTACATGAACGTACAAGCTGAA
Source organism: Eptatretus burgeri (assembly GCF_056783735.1). NCBI lineage: Eukaryota > Metazoa > Chordata > Myxini > Myxiniformes > Myxinidae > Eptatretus > Eptatretus burgeri. The sequence continues at coordinate 95,469,953 of NC_140965.1, read as the reverse complement.
GCTGGATTGTCTTGGAGGGGTGAGCATTGTTCAGAAATCCTGGACAATTATTGTACAGGAAAAGGCAGTGGAGGTCATGCAATGATATGCTTAAACTCAATTTTTGTATGCTCTTGACCGCACATTGCAGAAATATTCCACCACAGTTTTCAAAGAAAATGATATAAATTTCTGTACTGTGATCAGTCCCCTGCTTATTAGACATGGCAAAGTTGGTCCTTTTCACGAAGATGTAACATGCAATTTCAGTTATACTTTGTCATCACGACACCTGGTTTCATCGGCAGCATTGACAGAACTGCCATAGATGCTGGCAGAACAACTGGCAGAACAAGCCTGTTTAGTGTCTGCTCATCACTGTGGAAATACTGTACATCTATTTTAAACAAGAAAAAAGACATTAAAATACATGTAAAAACAGAGGGATGAAACCTGAAAAAAAACACCTAAATATCAACGTAGGAATGACACTACACTACAATGCCACAATATGACATCACAATCCTCTTATTGATTAGCATCACGACATCTTTTGACATTTTACCTTTGTTGTGGGGATGTGATGGAACAACGTCAAAAGATGGTGTGTGGCTAATCCATAATGAGGAATGAGGGTCGTATTGTGGCATTATAATGTGGTATCATACCTTCCTTATTTGGTTGTTTTTTTGAGATTTCATCCCAATGTTTTGCATTTATTTTTGAAGCTTTTTTTTTTCTTGTTTCCACAATTTTTAAAAGTAATAATATGCTTCATATTTTCTTTCGTGTTTTGGTATGGATTAAATGCATCTATGTTGTCACCCCTCACCCTGCAGGACATGGTCCGAAACGGAGGCTTATGGATTTGGTCTCGATTTTCGTGTCCGCGCGTAAGTGCATCCGCAACTATATCTCAGACGTATATGGACCAATTTTCTTTTTACTTGGCAGAAGGACAACACATGATGCTAAACATATGTGCATCATTTTTTTTTGTTATGCAATCAAAGATGGCCGACTGGTGGCTATTTTAGTTGTAAAAAAAACCCCGATGTTAAACACATCGTCAACCATCTAATCGGGTTCAAAAACTGACATGACATGCATGACAAAAACATGAAAACTGACATGCATTTACCGATGTAGTTCAAACTTGGCACACAGATAATGAATGATGGCTTACATATGCAAGCACATCATTTTTTTTCGACAATAGATCCAAGATGGCCAACGAGTGGCCATTTTGCTACTTCAATGTATCCCCAACCATTTCTCAGACGTGTATAGTCCGATTTTGTTCAAACTTGGCAAAAGCACAGTACATGATGGCATACACATGCCTCTCACTTTATTTTGCAATCTGATCACAGATGGCCGACTGGTATACTGGCAGCCATTTTATTTGTAAAAAAGAATCCGGTATCGAACACGTCATCAACCATTTCTCAGACATGCATTTGCCAATCTTGTTCAAACTTGGCAAACAAATAACGAATGATGTCTTACATATGCACGTCATTGTTTTCTGAGATCAGATCGAAGAAGGCCGACTTGCGGCCATTTTAGTTGTAAAAAAAACCCCGATGTTGAACACGTCCTCAAGTATTTCTCTGACATGCATTTACTGATGTTCAAACTTGGCATGCAGATAACGAATTATATCGTACATATGCACATCATATATTTTTCGAGATCAAATCCAAGATGCCGACTGGTGGCCATTTTGTTTTTTATATGTGTCCCCCAACCATTTCTCTGACATGCATGGTCTGATTTTGCTCAAACTTGGCAGAAGCACAGTGCATAATGGCAAACACTTGTGTCACTTTATTTTGCAATCTGATCAAATATGGCTGACTGGTAGCCTGGCTGCCATTTTAGTTGTAAAATACCGGTATTGAACACGTCCTCAATCATTTCTCAGACATGCATTTACCGATATTCTTCAAACTTGGCAGACCGATAAGGAATGCGGGCTTACATATGCACTTTCTTTTTTTTTCGAGATCAGATACAAGATGGCCGACTCCGGCCATTTTAGTTGTAAAAAACCCGATGTTGAACACGTCCTCAACCATTTCTCGGACAATCATTTACCGATGTTATTCAAACTTGGAGCACAGATAATGAATGACGACTTACGTACTCTTTTTGAAAGGCACATATCTTTGATATCAAAAGTAAATGTTGAAAGAAAAGTCAGCGTAATTTCCTGTCTTAAAAGGACAACTTACTTCATGAATTGTGATCTGTTGATGCTATCCCTTACTTACAAAGGAAATAATCATTCATCCTTGCCATGTTTCTCGAATCTGGAGTTTTTGTTCACTGTCGGTTTGCTTATGCCTTGCAGTTGTCTCTTTACGATGTACACATGAGTTGCTGGATTGTGAAAAATTGGTTCATAGAAGAGGAGGGGTGGCAGGGTAGCTGAAGGAGTTTGGAGGATTATGGGCAGATTGGGGAGAGAAGGGAAGGGATGTTGGGGAGAGATAGGAATTAGGGGATCAGGGAAGTGATTAGATGTGTATGGATCATCCACGATGTGATATAATCTGTGAGGTACTGAAAGGTGCCTCTGAAAGTGAAAATGCATTCATATCAGTCAGAGATGTTTTTAAAATTATTTTTGGGATACAAAGTCAAGGCTTGTGGAATAGCTCAAACACAATGGACGAGAACGCACCAGACCAAAAGGAACAGCAGAAAGAGGGGGAAAACACCATCAGCAGGGCCAAGGGACAAAATAGAGAGAGACTTGGACAAATAAAGGGATGTGGGGAGGAATGAAGCGTAGAGGAGTATGCATGAAATGCCTGGTGTTGGCCTAACGGTTAGGGTGAAGTGGGCTTGGGATCCCAGGATCCTGAGTTAAAATCCTGCTCGGATGTTGAATTAATACAAGGTGGGGTTGACTCTGCCTGTCATGCTTCTGTGGTTGGAAAAAATGAGTGCCAGCTTGCTGGTATCCTGTGTCGGAGTGGTGACCCATCCAGGATTGTGCCCAATGGCCTTGGAGACTGCTGAGGCAGCACCAATGCTCTGCACAGAGTATTGTCCCAATGGATGGATGGATGGATGGAGGATGCATGGGGTGGACATGTTATGACAAAAATTATGCAAAATTACAGCCAATTGTATTGTTCTTTTCTGAGGTCTAAATCTCAGCTTGATTGTTTCAGACATAGGGTGGCCTTTTGCAAAAGAAGTCTAATTTGATGTGTATTACCTTGCAACTTTATCATCTGCCTGACATGCACCCACATATTTCTAATTCCATATTTTTGTCATTTTCGTATTTTCAGGCTTTATGAGCTGCTACCAGGAGGAAAAGCCTGCCACACTGAGGTCGGTTTGTTAGCCGATAAAGAACATTAATCCAATTTGCATTATCATCTGTTCATGACAATGCAACATTGAGTAGAACACACGTTTGTAGGAGTAAAAGATCTGATACAAGCCAGAAACTTTCCAACTTGCAACAACATTGCATATTTTTCTTTTATTTTGATGAGAGCTTATTAAGACTTCAAGACACAAAAACTTCAAAAAGAGTAGAGCATGGAATCAGGTTGAGACTGAAGACAAGAAAGCTTCAACAGATCAGGGAAGCTAAAATTGATTTTTTTTTTTAATTTTTATAGTTTAAACTTTATCCAAGGCTAATGCAGGAACTTGTACATGATAACATGCAGAACAAGGACAACTTGCATTTACAACAATTATAATCACATTTGTAGACTCTCAACATACAATATCAACACAGATTATAGAATTTGAACCTGAAATTGATGGATCGCATATATTGGGTGGTCACTAGACTACCGTTATTCTCAGGTTTTCCGTCTGTCTGTATGTATGTAATGGACAGCTCTGGAGGCCAGAGGAGATCAACTGATTTTTATGAAACTTGACTGGTAGGTTCATGCCAGGATCTAGTCGTATGTTTTTGAGCACCGTTGTTATGGACGCCACCGTTGCCTAGCAGCGGGACTTTGAAATTTTTGAAAAATCCCCCCTCCAAAAAATCGAAAATCAAAAATTGGCTTCCGCGCTTTTATCCGCACTATAATCAACCTCTTTGTCAAAAATTTTCAGCCCGATCCGTCAAAAACTGTATGACTAGTATGCAATTATGTCTCGATCACCCATGTCACCTACCGGCTGGCTTGTGAATATGTAACTTGCCATATTTGCAACAAACCAGAAACTTTCCAACTTGTAACAATGTCACAAATGATTTTTATTTTCAAAGTTTGCACATAAACCACAAGCAGAACAAATTAATGAGTAGATAATGAACAAATAAATATATATCATATATGGGATTTGAAAGTTGGTTTTCATCACTGTGAGCCATCACTTCAGACTGGAATGCTAAACAGGTCGACCAATATAGACTATTTTTGTTTTTCCTTGTTTTGTTAAATACTTGAACTCGGAACCATGAAAAGTGGATGGCATATCATGCGTTTATATTACGTGCCAAAATGACTTTGAAACTTGCATGTAAGTTTTAAAATGGCTGACAATTGAAGTATAAATTTGAGGGTTCGGGTTTTCTTTGGAGTTGACTCATAATTACCTTCGCCAGAGGAAAGAGTATTGCATTTGGGTCCGTTTGTCTGTTTGTTACTTGCAAAATCGAAGATTTTTCAAGTATATTGGTCAGTCGATTTTATTATTCTGTCTGTCTGTTTGTCTGTTTATCTGTTTGTCTCCTTCAGGTCACAATTTTAAACCGATCTTCACGAAACATCACCACATGGTAGAGTTTGTCATAAGGAGGAAGCCTATTGTTTTTGAGGTCAATAGGTCAGCATAGACCAAAAGGTCAACATAGGCCAAAGGTCAACAACTTGGGTGGGATTTCTAAAATCCTCAATTTTCATCCGATTCACTTGAAATTTGAAGAGGATTTGCATATTTGGTCATTGAATTCGACAATCAATTATTTTTGAGGTCAAATTTGTTTTATGGATTTTGCAAGTGTCATGCTCTGCACGACGTCTTCTTCTTGTTTGTTTGTCTGTTTGATTGTTTGTCTGCACAGAACGTGTTTTTCTCTGCAACCGCTTGTAGGATTGACACAACATTTTCACCATCGGGGCAACTACCCGTGTAGAATGTTTTAACGATAAATATGATGTCATAGGTTACGTGGCGTGGCAGCCATGGTGGAAAAAAGGAAAACCTTTGAAACTCTGTATCTTCGAAACCGCACCAAGGAAAAAACTTGAAACTTGGCACATGGCATGTACTTCACGTGGGGAATAAGTGATTTTTTTTAACGATGTCATAGGTGCCTTCGTTATGACATCATAATTGCACAAGTAGAATGCTCCATCCAATCAGTTTGAAAATTTTTGAGGGTCACCTAGGGATGCATTGGTCAACAGAAAAAAATGATGTCATCGATCACGTGGTTCAGTAGCCATATTGTTTGTGTTTTTTTTAAACCTTCAAAAATCTTCTCTGAAACGGCTGAACAGATCGAGGCGAAACTTTACAGGTATGACCACCTATCCACGAGAAACAAAACGTTCACACCGATGATGTCATCAGTCACATGATTTAGCAGCCACATTGGATTTACCCTAAAACCTATTAAAAATATTCTCGAGAACGGCTGGACAGATCGAGGGGAAACTTCACATATGTTGCCCAATCCTTGGGGATACCAGGGTGTTCACAAATAATTGATAGGTCACATTGCCTGGCAGCCATATTGGATTGAGGAGAAATCTTAAAAAAAATATTTCTCTTGAACCGCTTCATCCATCAATGTGAAACTTTAGAATTACAATCGAGTAGCGATGTGGAATATATGTTTAAAATTTCAACCTGATCGGATGCATAGTCTGACGGCCAGAATTATTTCATTTTTTGATGTAGGTAGTTTTTGATTTTTTTTTTTGAATAAGGCTCACTTGGCTGTGACCTAAAAGGTTTGAGGGCAGAGGAGTCGCGGCTGAAACCCAAATCCTATACAGGTTCCTCCTGATGACTTCATCTTTACTTTTTGCTTGTTTCGGTTCCTTCTGATTACTCCGATGCAGCACTGTGCCTATTTCATATTCCATTTGATTTGAATTTAATTTATTTTAATCCCATTCTGAATTCAGTTGAATAATAATAATAAATATAATGGGTCAGGGTCAAGTGTCCGATCAAAGTGGGGTTGCATCAAAGTGGGACGTCTTGGTACCTGGTCATCACTGCCAGCAGTTATAAAGTGGCAGATGTAGTTGTCTATTATTAATTGCGCAACACACCAGTACACAAACACCACACAAAATACACTACACAAAACCACACAAAATACACTACACAAAACCACACAAAATACACTACACAAACACCACACAAACCAAGTCCTGACAAGGGGTGCCAATCTCTGATTGCTTTTTTTCTTGTCTCTACATTTGTTACTTTTCTTCTTATCTCTGTATAATTATATCTCATCAATTACAGTCATTGTTTAGTTATTATTTTGACATGCATTCCTGGCCTTTTGAGAATTGTCATTATGGGGAGTAGTACCTGTACTGGCCTGTAAAATATCTTTCTTGGTAGGGCAATGCATCTTCAGCCAGAAATAGAGAGGTGCATCCAATTCATCATTTCATTTCTTGGCCGAAAGCTGTTTTATCATCAGTGTAATAAGATTTTCCAAATACAACAACCAACTCAATCCTATATATTTGGACTGCTTTGCCAGAAGTCAAGGTGCAAAAACAGGGTGAAATTGTCAATAAATATGAGCAGGACCATCAAAATCCTATGCGTGAAAAACTAAATATGTCTGCATTGACACAACTGCATTGATGTATTGTCATGGCTTGTTTTCCCAGCATTTACAGCTGAAAATATTTCTCGTCTCAAACTTTCCATGCCTGCCACATCAAAATTATGCAAATGGTTTAAAGGGCACAAAACATGCTCCGAGGCTACATGCAAACAAGAAACCTTCACATGTTTCCGAGAATGAAACGCCTGGGTTTATGACCAAACCCATTACGAACATTGTGCTTGAATCTGCCTGCACATCTCCACAACTTCCAGCAATGCCCTTTCCTCAGGCTGTTCATGGAGCTGCTCGTGATAGGGCCTTGCGAACAGCTGAGTGTGAAACGCAAAAGGACACGCTCTCCAGCTTAAGTCAGAATTATTATAATTCAAATGGAAACACCCACGACGTTTTTACTTAAACAGCAAAATGCCCTCAGCCACGATCAGAGACCATTGCCACCAGCCGACCAGCACCGACAGATCTGGCTCGCACCACACGATTAGCCGACAAGACTAAACACACGGCTCCGGCTTTCAAGTTGAATTCTCTCTCTTCAAATCCCATAACCCCTTTGTCAGAAATTGCCTGCAATTACCCCGAGCTTTGCAAATTCCGGATCCGCTTAGGGCCGCCATGGCCTCTGATATCCAAACAGCTCCTGCTTCGCTTTTCCCCTGAAGGTTTAAAGTGGAAGGGGGGGGGGGGATTAAAAAGCTTGCGAAATGCTAATTTCTTTTTATTAAACGGGAGGAAAGGCCATCGAAATGTGGACGTAGCATACTGCGGATTGCTGTACGTCTCTCTAATTAGCAAAGCTCACCGTTAGAAACAAAGTGCTAAAGCTGACAAAGAACCCGCTGCTGCTTTCGCAAGTTGTTAATACCCGCCAGTGACGATTAATAACCAAAGCCGAGTTCCTCTCGCAATAACAAAACCATTCGCCTTCACCTTTCACACCTTTCAAGCTGTAGTGCTGGCAAAAACGTAAACACAAAGAAGTAACACGCCTGACTGTCTCCCTTTCATGTGAGCCACAGACAACACCAGCCTCCAAACGATGCTATTCTCACTCTCAACTTGCTGATTTTAGAATTCCCTTGGGAGGAAGAACAAAAAATAAGATTTATTTCAAGATGTCAACCAATGCTTTTGCATTCGATGCATATGTATTCTATTGTATCTGCAAAAGAGGTCTTATGGGAGCCATTTATGTTTTATGTACACTGCGCACACATGGGATTGAGGAGGTTCAAGATTCAGAACATGCACATGGTGCATAGAAGACCCCGAGAAGCTAAAATCGTCAGCCGTAAGAAAATTGGTGGTGAGGAAAGCTTTTGCAACCTCACATGACTTATAAAGTGCTCTCGTTGTGGTGGTTGTCATAATGGGCTGTATGACGATTTTCATCAAAATGACTATCCTCCTCGACAATTGGTCCATCGTGTCGACTAATTGCTTTCATTAATCCAGCTATACACTCATCTGTTTTTGAGAAAGAGAAGAGCTTATTTGCCAATTCCCTGGCCAAATCTCACATTTGCCTCTGACTTGTCGGCTGGAATGCTCTTGATTTCATCAGACCTTGGAAGTGAAACGGAATTGAGCCTGGCTAGTGCTGGGCTAGTAGACCTCCATGGAAGGCTGGGTATTGCAGGCTGACAGACGAGGTAGAGCTTGATTTTTAGCATGCTCGTGTCTGAGTTGTCTGGCCCTGTGGAATGGAATCGGACTAAAACTGTCATTATATTGCGGTGCCTGCAGGAGGTGCTACATCTCAGAGCATGCACTCGATGCATCGAAGTGGGGGCGGAAAGTCAGATATTCCTTCTGCATTTTGATTGTAGCTGTTAACTATCCCAAGGCATCTTTCTTGAAAAGGGTGGGACATTGTGTGCTGGCATTCTGGCTGACTTCACTGCCGAATGATTAAATGGGGGAATTTAAGTTAATATTTCAAGGATATTTTGTGGTCAGGAGCTCAGGTGGGCCGAGGAAGGACTTTGCACGACGGAGGATTCCCAGTTGGCGAATGGTTTTGGATGCAAGCTTGGAAATGTGGCTTTCCCAGGAAAGATCATGGCAGATAGTGAGACTGAGAAGCTTGAATGAAAGGACTTGAATGAAAGAAAGTGGATGGGGGGTTTCCAGACAGTCCTTTTGGAGAGACATAGTGAGAGTGTGAGATTTGTCACAATTGAAAGACATGTTCCACGTGTTGGACCAGCTTTTGATTTAATCCAGATCTGCAGAGAGTGAAGAGCTCTGCCATGAAGCCTGGCTCTGTGATCTGGTCAATGGTATCCAGTGTCTCTTGAGAGACAAAATTCTTCTTCGCCCTTCGGTGAGTTCCAAGACATCCACCGGCAACATCATGGATGGTGGTCTTGAAGGCACTCCACAACTCTTCAGGATTCCCCAAAGCACCCAGACCCCACAAATCCCACTCAACCTGTTTGCAACTCATCAGCTACCCTCTCATCCTTGAGCTTCCCAACATCCAGCCTTGGCTGGCATTCTCCCAGAATTAAGCTGAAACTTGAGAGTTGCAACTACAAGCCTGTGGTCGGTATTGAGGAACTGAGCACTCCGATGGGCCCTGCAGTTATGCATCATCCTCCAGTGACCACCAATGAGCACATGGTCATTCTGCTTTGCCACACCACCAGCGTTGGAATTCCAAGTCCAGCGATGAGCCTGTGGGTGCTGAAACCACGAACGAGCCAACCTAAGTCCTTGACTTCTTGCAAAGTCAAGGAACTTAGTGTTATTCTGGCTCACAGTTCCAGACCCATGGGGGCCAACATGTCTCATAATCATCCCTATTAGTTCCAGTCGATGCATTTAAATCATCCAAGATGAGAACAGTATCTCGCCTGGGGCACTCATCAACCACAGACTTAATTGTGGCATAGAATGTGTCCTTCATGGTGAGATTACTCGCCTCAGTCGGAGCATATAGTGAGACCAGGGAAACGACACCCCAGGAGTGAGGAATCTTTTGTCTCATAATATGCTCATTGACCGGTGTTACCTCAATTATCATTGGTGTTTGCTTATTGGACATAACTACAGCAACTCCTTGGACATGGTAACCATCAGAGCGACCAGACCAATAGTAGGTGTAACCACCTGCCATGATCTCACCACTATTCGGTCTCCAAAACTCAGAGAGTGCTGCAATACCGATGTTCAAATGCTTGAATTCAGATGAAAATAGAGACAGTTGATCATCCTCTCTTAGGGAAAGGACATTCCAGGCACCCACCCGAAGGGACCGCCTCAAGTCAAGTCAAGGAAACTGCCTTCTGATGGACGACACCTCAGCACCACACTGACAACCACTAACGCAATCTGACCCAGGAAGGTTACCCTGTGGTTTTCCTCCTATCATCAAAGAGTGGTGATCCCAAAGGCTTTGCCTCAATTCCGTCATCCGGTGAGCTGGCCTGCGGAGGGCAGCTGCACTGGAGGTACTCCCACGGAGTGGGTTTTCAATTTTCTTTGTGCTCTTCTTGCGTTTTGCAGAGTAAAGGGTTTTACGGTGGCCGGAGTACAAACCCTGCCACCAACCTTCTTAAAAAAGTAAACCAACTGCAGGGGGACGGCCGCAGACACAGTTGGGCACTAGATATGGATGGTCGTTGGCTCACATGGAGCTCCTCCACCCTCTGCCCATGTAAAATAACAAAGACAACCAAATAATATAAAACAAGATTTGTTCACTTCATAACAAGCAGTCATTGCTGCATCCAATATATATATATATATATATATATATATATATATATATATATATATATATATATATATATATATATATATATATATATATATATATATATATATATATATATACACAGTGTATTCAATACAGTGTATACAGAAAAATATAAATGAAAATTAATATCTTGTACAATAGTAACAATTCACGTTGTGGTCATTCATTCAAAAGCTACATTTTATGTCATCAAGCAAAATGGATCAAAATATGTATTTAATCTGTTAACTGTCCTCTCAAAAACAATGAAGTAAATCAATAAAACTGCTGATGCCAATTATTTTCAACTAAGTTCTTGATAGAACCTTGTTATTTAAAATTCAATGACCTTATCAATTAAAGATCAAACACAACATCAATCTACATACTTCTGCCACAGTGATTGCTTCAATCCCTTTTCTCGATGATTGAGGAACAAACACTGTGTGGATGAGATGGATTCACGTTGATTTACCTTGCTAATTATGGAGGGTGTAGACGGACTTCTCGAGTACTGACCGCATTGTCTTGGGATGTGATGCGAAGACTATGCGAGTGGTAAACGAGGACCGGGTTTTCGTTGACTACTGCACAATTTCACTGATCATTAACACACAGCATTGAGATCCACCATCAAGGTACACCTGAGGATCACACTGATGAGATTTGTATATTCGTTCGAGGTGTTGTTGGGATGAAACTTATGGGCAGTCAATGTACAATGACCGACAACATGAACACACTTCATCATCCCAGATTCAAGGCTCCATAAGGCATCTTGGACCACAGCAGATATATATATATATATATATATATATATATATATATATATATATATATATATATATATATATATATATATATATATATATATATATATATATATACGAAATGTGAAAGAAAACATCATTGAAAGAAATGAAATATAGCCACGAACGCTGGTGTCTCTGGGTGTTTATCGGCATTGTGTTTATAATATATCCAGTGATTTGCATGTATAATGAACAGGGATTGGACAATATGAGTGAGGAAAGTGGGAGGGAAAACGTTATTGTGACCTGTTTGTGAAATCACAAGAAATCATTGTGACCTGTTCCAAATCAAGGCATGGTTGAGCAGGCCAAAAAACATGGCGGCTTCAGACCCCGGCGACGTAACCCAGGATATGCCTTCAGACCCCATAGACAGCGATGGCTGAGGACGTGCCTGATAAAACATTTCATTAAATAAGGCCGTTAATTATCTTCAAAATGGGTGTTTTAATTAACCCAAACACCCAATTTTCACACAAGCACTTCCTTGGAGTTCTCTTAGTATACATGCAAAGTTTTTCAGGCTGCTATGTTTTATAGTTATCGAGTTATGGAGGAGACACACACACACACACACACACACACACACACACACACACACACACACACACACACACACACACACACACACACACACACACACACACACACACACACACACACACACACACACACACACACACACACACACACGTTGACATTTATTAGTATAGATATCCTTTGCCACCGTTTGCTTGTATTAACAGGAAATTATAGGAACTGGACACCTCATTCACAGATATTTCTCATGTTTCCTTTATTTCCATGTGTCCAATTTGTATCCAGGAACACAACAATTATGGTCAACCATTAAGTGCTGAAATTTATATTTAAAAGACTATTTTAATCACAGATTTCATGCTAGCAATGGCAGGTTAAAAGTGCCCGTCGAGCAAAACCGAGTCACTGTAAACACGCACAGCACGTGCGGAAAAGGCCTCGTTTAACGTCCATACGTCATTTCGAAGGTGCTGTGTTCTCTCTTGAGGGGAGACAACTCCTGACGAAAGGCCAGTGAGCCAGAAACATGTCCATGGATTGATTTATTTCCGAAAGGATGGGCTGGTTTTGCTCAAAAAGTAGGTTGGCTGACTGATCCTGCAGGTAGCAGTGTTGTTGCGAACACACTGCTTGTTTGCAGTGGGTGGTTTTGTGTCTTTCATAAGCTGCAACCCAAAAGCCGTAAGTAGCTGTAATGCCGTAGCTCAAATCCTGTAGCCTTATTTCCCGGCTCCAAAAATCGTCGCAAACTGTGAAATCTATACTTATAAAAGGCAGTGTGTGTGTGTGTGTGTGTGTGTGTGTGTGTGTGTGTGTGTGTGTGTGTGTGTGTGTGTGTGTGTCAGCGTTTCAGTGTGTGTCTCCTCCGTAACTCTAAAACCATGAATCCTAGCAGCCTGAAACGTTGCATGCGTACGAAAAAAACTCCAAGGAAGTGCACGAGTGAAAATTGGCTGTTTGGGTTAATTAAAACACCCCTTTTGAAGATAATTAACGGCCTTATTTAATTATATCCTTCACAAACCTCGGCCACCTCACTGTCTGAGGTCTTAAGGTGTTTCCTGGGTAACCTCACTG
>NC_140965.1:95406989-95449489 GCF_056783735.1 Eptatretus burgeri | reverse complement strand
AGGGATCCGTAAACAGAGCAGAACTTTCTGTTGAGCCAAAAGTAAGTGTTCCACAAGTAATAGAGGTTATAGATGAAGCACTTGATTCAGATGAAACCTCTTATACCCCACATTTTAGTGCTTTAAGCTCTCAAGAGGATGAATGGTGAAACAATACAACCTTAGTGTCTCAAGAAAATGTGATTAAATTCCTGGATGAGACATTCAGGAAAAGAAACGTAAAAATCAAAGATTACTTCCCGAGTTTACACGGTTTCATTAAAACTTCAAGGAGTATGATTCGTGATCCTACTCAGGCAAACATGTCAGATCCTCAGTTCCAAAGGTTAAGGAAATGTGTTACTCGGGCTGGTAAAGAGCTTCAAGAATAACGAACTGAATGGAGATAAAAGTAGCATCTCTGAACATCAATGGGAGCCGTAGTTGTGTGCGTCGCCTCCAGGTATTTCAGCTCTTCCAAAATGAAAAAAATTGATGTGTTAATGCTACAGGAGACGCATGCAAATCAGTCTACTGAGGATGAGTGGTGTAAAATCTTTAAAGGTTGTCTTTTTTTTCTCGAATGCGCTTGTTGAGGCCAAGGTTGGTGTGGCAACAGTGTTGCATCCTCGACTTCAGCCTTCGGAGATAACTTGCAAGGAAATTTTCAAAGGTTACTTACTGTCTGTGCAATTTGTCAGTAGTAACCTGAAGATTTGCATGACAAATGTTTACTGTCCTAGTGCTAACTCTGAAAGAGGGGCCTTTCTGTACAAGTTGGCAGAGTTTGTAAGCACCATTAACTTAACCATGTTGTTGTGTCTGGGGGGGGGGGGTGACTACAACTGCACCCTCGACCCACAACTTGATCAGAACACTTGTGAGCCTCATCCACCCAGTGCAAGGCCTTTGGCACAGCTCGTCAAAAAGTTTAAACTGGTGGATGTGTGGCGGGTACAAAACCGTAATATCCGTCAGTATACATGGGTTTGTGCATCAAGAAATGTTTTGACGATGGCTCGCCTCGACAGATTTTATGTTAATCATGAAATGGTAAACATTGTTAAGAACTCTTATATTATAAGGCTGTCTTGTTTTTCCGATCACATGATTGTTATGGTGTGTGGCTTTCCTCATCATGTCTGTGGAAGTGCATATTGGACTTTTAATTTGAAACTTTTACAAAGTGCACATTTTATAGAAGCTTTTAAAATGGTATGGGAAAAATGTGAGTCACAAAGGGTTCATATTTGAACTTAAGACAATGGTGGGAGTGCACAAAGTCCCAAATCAAATGTTTTTGCCAACAATACTGCTCTTACAGCACATACAACGCTTTTGGTGTGATATCTGCTTTAAAAAACGATATACTTATCTGTGAGCAGAAAGCTGGATTGTCTAGCGTGAATGTCCAGCAGTTGTAGGAGAAAAGGACCCTTCTGGCTGAAATGGTCAAAGAGCGGCCGGCCGGTGCATTCGTCCGACTGCGGAACAAAAAAATCCAACTTGACACACCAAACAAAGGGTTCTTCAATTTGGAAAAAAATGGTCAAGACCTCTCAACAAATCCATGCTTTGCACTCTTATGTTGGTGATTTGTTGACCTTCCAGAGTGATATCAAGCATTAACTACAAGACTATTTTTCTAAACTCTTCGTAAAAAGAGCTGTGAATGAGGAGAACAGGAAGCCGATGCTTGAACAGCTCCCTTCTCTGTCTGAAGACCAACAGCAATTGCTTGAGCCTGGCATTTCTCTTGGAGAACTTACTGCTGCACTCAAGGATAGCAAGGATGGGAAAGCCCCTTGACGAGACGACCTTCCGGCTGAATTTTATAAGGCTTTTTGGGACATTCTAGGCCCTACTCTTCTTGAGGTCTTTCAGGAGAGTGTTGAACAAGGTAAATTGCCATTGAGCTGCCGGAGGGCAGTTTTGTGTCTCCTTCCGAAGAAAGGAAATCCACATGAGACCGCAAATTGGCGGCCTGTGTCACTCCTCAACACGGACTATAAAATATTGTCAAAAGCACTTGCAACCCGTCTAAAGGACGTCATCTCCTTCTTGATTGGCACTGATCAATCATACTGTGTTCCAGAACGTTCCATATACGATAATATTTTTTTTGGTGAGAGACTTGATCAGTCTTGGTCGAACGACATCTCCTGGTTTTGGTTTATTACTTTTAGATCAAGAAAAAGCTTTTGACAGTGTTAACCATTCTTTTTTGTTTGATGTATTACGGAGAACAGGGTTTGGGGAAAAATTTATTGCTTATGTTAAGTTATTGTACAAAAATGCATCTTGCCTGCTGAAGGTTAATAATAGTCTTTGTCACCCCTTCCCCTTTCAGCGAGGCTTCCGTCAGGGCTGTGCGCTATCAGGCATGCTCTACAATCTATCCGTTGAACCTTTATTAGTTTTACTTCGGAACTCAGTGTTAGGAGTCTCTCTTTCACAAAACTCCAAAGTCGTCGTTTCAGCTTATGCTGATGACATTTGTGTTGCTATTGCAAATCAAAAAGGTGTTTCTGCGGTCTCTCGTTGCCTTTCCCAGTTTGAGCTCGCTTCTACTGCAAGGGTAAATTGGAAAAAAAGTGTAGCTTTCTGGGTGGGCCCCAGATTGCCTTCCTTGTCCCTGCCTGTTTTACCAGGAGGAATACAGTGGAGTCGTGAGGGGTTTAAATATTTAGGCTTATTTCTAGGAATTGAAGCATATGAACAAAAAAATTGGGAGAACTTCCTGGAAAAAATTAAATTGAAACTGGCAAGGTGGAGAAGATTGTACCAACTTCTCTCGCTTAAGACACGGGTATCAATCATAAACAACCTGGTGGTTCCATTTATTTAGCATGGAGTTATCCCACTTTAACCTCCGAGATACTTGATCACAGGCATTCAGAGGGTTCTGATTGATTTTTTTCTGGGGTGGCCACCATTGGCTGGGCCCAGATGTGGTGTGCAGACCCCGAAATATGGGTGGTCAAAATCTGATGCATATCCCAAGTCGGATAATGGCATTCCGGATTTCCACGATCAAGCGCCGACTGTACAGTGAGTGTGTTCCTTGGCGACCTCTCACAAATGCCTGTTTGTAGAAAGTGGAAGGTCTGAAATATGAACGTGAACTTTTCCTCATCGACCTGCAACACGTTGACATGTCTTAGCTCCCCAGTTTTCATCAGAGCCTTTTGAATGCTTGGCAAGTCCTCGGAGTGCAACGTTTACAGGTATCATACGATGCAAAAAAAGTTTGTACATGAGCCATTGGTTCGGAATCCTTTATTCTCTAGAATTTCAACCTCCGGTCGTTTATGCATTGTTTCACCAGTGTTGGAATAAACAGTGCGAGACCTGTTGCATCCATCCTTGAATGCCTGGCTACCTGTAAGCTCACTTTCATCAAAAACTGGTTTTCATTATGCTCGGATTGTGGAAAATGTCTTGAAAGCAGTAATTCAAACCTTTCATAGACTAAACATCCGGTGGACTGGGGTGGATGAAGTGGTAGACTCGCGTCTCTATTTCCCTGAACTTCAAATTGCCTTAAAAAATAAGAGGGTGTGTTCTCCTCAAACTTAGAGGAAATTGGTGTGTTTCACGTCATGGGGAAAACGGCTATCTACAACATATGTCTGGAAGCATGTATACCTTTTTTTACAAAACTGTTGAAAAATCGGTGGAATGAGACCTTACCTGCTGGAGCTTTTTAACTCAAGTGTGGAACAAAATGTATAGTTCTCCAACTCTTGGGCGAACTGGAGACCTGGATTGGAGACTAGCGCATCAAGCCCTGGTCACACAGACATTACTCCATAAGTTTAATTCTTCTGTTCCAATTTCTTGTCCTTTTTGTGATTTGATTGAAAATGTTGCCCACGTTTTCATTGAATGTAAGAGATTGGTACCCCTCTTTCTCTTCCTTCAACAGCTTTTCCATAAATTTAATTTTGTTTTTTCCTTTCCAGTCTTTATTTATGGAATCGGGGGAATTATAAAAGTAAACCAGTCCTCTCATTTTTGTCTTTTCTGTTGGGCATTGCTCAACTGGCAATTTATAAAACCAGGAAAGCAAAATTGAAGGGGGAAAATGCAAATGTGCTTTTGTGCTTTAAAGGTATGGTTTCGGCACGAGTAAAAATAGAGCAGGCTTATCTTTCGAGCCTGGATATTGTGGGTGATCAGTGGTACACTGATTAGGTTTTGAGTTTCTTTTCGTGAGGAATCTGTTTGTAAAAGTGTAAAGTACTTACTTTTTTGCATATATGTATTATTCTGTGGTGTGTTTGACATGAACAGACCCTTGCTTTTGTTGAATTCATTTTTGCTGTAAAATTGTTTGGATTTGTTTTTTATGGAGTGTGCTTTTTCTGGTGTGTTTTGATACTTTTATAATAAAAGCATACAAAAGTCAAGTCTCTCTCTCTCTCTCTCTCTCTCTCTCTCTCTCTCTCTCTCTCTCTCTGTCTCTGTCTCTGTCTCTGTCTCTGTCTCTGTCTCTGTCTCTGTCTCTGTCTCTGTCTCTGTCTCTGTCTCTGTCTCTCTCTCTGTCTCTCTCTGTCTCTCTCTGTCTCTCTCTGTCTGTCTGTCTCCGGACATATCCGGATGATCATTATTCCTGGATGGTGGTTATACCCATATGTGTCTGTGGGTGGTTATGCCCGGATGGGAGTTTATCTCCGGATGTGTCCAAGCAGTGTTTATGTCCAGATGGGAGTTTGTGTCCGGGTATTGTTTCTGGCCGGATTGGAGTTTGTCTCCTGGCGGTGTTTGTCTCCGGACAGCTTGACTCCAGACGTGTCAGAGTGGTATTTATGTCCAGGCAGTGTTTGTCTTCGAACGTATCTGGGCGGTGTTTCTGTCTGGATGGGTTTTTTGGCGGGGCATTGTTTATAACCGGACGGGATTTTGTTTGCAGACATTTCTGAGCGGTGGTTGTCTCCAGACACCTTGGTACTGTACGTGTTCAGGTGGTGTTTATGTCTGGATGGGAGTTTGTCTCTGGACTTGTCCGGGCAGTGTTTATGTCTGGGCGAGAGTTTATCTCCAGATGTGTCCAGGCAGTATTTATGTTTGGGCGGTGTTTGTCTCCTAACGTATCCGTTGGTGTTGGTCTCTGCACCACCAGAGTTTATCTCTGGTGTTTAGTTTGTCTCTTGACGTGTATCTCTATATGCTTCTGGACCATGGTTATGTCCGGGCGAGGTTTGTCACCAGACATGTCTGGATGGTATATATCTCTGGATGTGTCCAGATGGGAGTTTGTCTCCAGACGTGTCCGGATAAGAGGTTGTCTCCGGACGTGTCCGGGCGGTGTGCATTTCAAGAAGGGAGTTTGTATATGGGCAGGGTTTATTTCCAAATGGGAGTTTGACTCTGGATGTGTCCGAGCGGTGTTTGTCTCTAGACAGCTTGTTTCCAGATGTGTCCAGGCAGTGTTTGTCTCTGAACGTGGCCGGGCGGTGTTTATATCTGTATGGGAGTCTGTCTCTAGACGCGTATCTCCATATGTGGTGTCTGGACGGTGGTTATGTCTGGGTGGGGTTTGTTTCCAGACATGTCTGGATGGTATTTATCTCGGGACGTGTCCGGATGGGAGTTTGTCTCTGGACATGTCCGGATGGGAGTTTGTCTCCGGACGTATCTGGGTGGTGATTATGTCCAGACATGAGTTTGTGTCCATGTGATATTTTTGTCCGGACAGGAGTTTGTCTCCAAACGTGTCCAAGCAGTGTTTGTTTCTGGGTGGTATTTATATTATGACTGGAAGAAAATGGATTTCAGACATTATTTTGATTCCACCTTCACTGGTATTCTATGCAGAATCATTTTGATGAGACAGTATAAATCGCGATTGACACTCCACTACACGTCTGCCTTCCCTATCTCTCACCTTTCAGTGCCTTCCCCCCCCACCCCTTCCTCACTCTCCCTCCCTCCTCTGTCCTCTCTCCCCCACTCCTCCTTGCTCCCCCTCCCTCCTCTCTCTCTTTCCCCCTCTATCTCTTCACTCTACTCCCACCCCTCTCTGTCTCTCCCCTCTTCCCCCCCCCCCCCATCTCAGTGCTCCCGTAAGTGAAGTGACGGATAGTATTTGCTAGTTGATTAATAAATGGGGTAGAAGTGTGTCATGCACCCCGATAAGTCAGAACTCTTGCAGCAAATTTACTAGTTATCCTTTAGTCGCTGTGATGACCCCAATTTGTGCCCCATTACTGCTATTTCTGTGTGAACTTTAACATGTTGCCAACCATGCAAGAACAATGCTTGTGTCAGTATAAGCAACTGAAGGGTTAATTTGCAAAGGCAGTCAGGAATGCTATTGAAAATTAAGTGCTCCAGCTTTCTTCTGTGCATTACCCATTGGGTGAACAGCACGTAATGCACTGCCTCCAAACATGGATGTACTGCCTCTGCAGGAGAGGACAATAGACCTTGACATCCCCATTTCAAGTAGGTACAACAGCAACAGTCACCACATTATAAGGTCACATGTCCACACTGCAGCCAAAACATGATCATTAAAGCAAAGTCTGAGATGAGATGCTCCCTTTGGTCAATGGAGAGGGCTCCTGGTGGGACCGGCCGAGCAAGAGGTCTCATCTGAGTCTATCACGAACCGATTGGCCAGGCCTGACGTTTCGACTGGAGCTGACTTCAGCATGAATATATAATTTATTTAGTGCCGGCGATAACTCGCTGACTGTTCATAAAGGACATCATGGGATCTTCAACGTATTACCAATTGAAGCAAGCAGACGAGACACCCTGCTTAAAGTTCATACGAGGGACGGCGCGCTTTTTGATGCAACACCCGACCTGGGAATCCCAAATCTGAAAAGTTTATAGTCACGTTGGGAATCGAACCTAGACTCGAGGGCTCAATATTAAGTGTGTCACCACCACATCATCCTATCAGACAGGCTGGTACTTGATGCGCCCTTCATAGTCCGGTGAACCCTTAGACAAAGGATGGAGAGATGAGGAATTGCAGACGTTTTATTCTTGACACGTTAAATGGTCAGAGACATTGACTGTGACTAGGTTATCATTTTGGTTCGCATAACAAGAGCACAAAGTGAATTATTTCTCAAACAAAATGTTTTATTCCTGAATTTTAATGCTGGAGTTGAATTTTATACTTTTTGTTTTGTACTTTCGAATTATGATTCTGCAGCATGTGCGCTTGAATTATGCAATGTATGTGCATAATAAGGTTTGTGGAAATTCTATTCTTTGTAATCTCGTTGTATTAAAATTATCTCCATTTTTGTGAAACACATTGCAGGCAATACATCTTCATCTAAATATCGTATTAAAAGAAACTGATATTTATCTTAAAATTTAAGCTACATTCACGAAAGAGTAAATCGTATAACTTGAGAGTAATTGAACTGACGTCGTTACTTGAGGTTAATAAGTCAATGAGAGAAATGTATGATAAAAATTTTGGTGTGAGTTTTGAGGGGGGGTGGTGTGGAGGTTGGGGAGGCGTTGTGTGAGCCCAGGCTCTTGGATGCATTTTCTCGACGCTTCTCGGCTTTGAGATCTCATGTAAGAACTCGTCGTGTAAGATTTATTATAGTTATTTTCATTTGTACTCCTCATTCCCATTGCTGTGACAATCCCTTTTGTATTCGCATGAAGTTTAAATATCTTTTGTTATAAAATGATAGATTACCTGGATATAATGTCATTGTTTCTTGTTTGCCAGAATTCCAGATCCGAGGTCGCAATCCATGTCTTGTAGTTTGTTCAGGCATTGGGATGCTCACGAGTCACGACAAGTTGTGACCGTTTTCTTGGCTGACAACCAACTCGGGCAGTACAGGTTTCAGGGTGACTCCTGAGTTGGTCCCCCGAGTTAATTTAGACAGGTGGAATTGAACCTGCAGTTTATGAGGTTTCAGGCTATTTTGATTTAATAGTAACCAGACTCACTATGTCCATTTTGAGTCTGGAGGTCGGTGGTTCGAACTCTGCCGAGTCATACCAAAGACATAACTTGTATGTGCTGCTTCTTTGCTTAAGACTCAATATTAAAAGGATCGAGCATGGACAAACAAAACATAGGTTGGCAATCATAGTGTAGTTTTGATGGGCCTAATGGCCTCCTTCTACCTTGAAGTTTCTTGTAAGGGAATATATTGTTGTGGAAATGATCTGTAGGGGTTAAAAAAAAAACTGTTTTGAAGAATGATAGTTATTTCTTAGCATTTGCTTAGATTAGCGTGACATACTATTTGTACAATAGATATGCGTTGCGTATGTGCAGTGAGATGTTTGTTTTCCCCACCTTACTGGTTTGTTCTCCTCTATTCAAACCTCTGGCTGTA
The DNA here is from genome assembly GCF_056783735.1 of Eptatretus burgeri. Classification (NCBI taxonomy): domain Eukaryota; kingdom Metazoa; phylum Chordata; class Myxini; order Myxiniformes; family Myxinidae; genus Eptatretus; species Eptatretus burgeri. The sequence continues at coordinate 95,441,177 of NC_140965.1, read as the reverse complement.
TGTTTTTAACACTCCTTTCCTCTGTTTACGTCTTTACAAAGCACCCATGGGAACTTTGCAGCTCAAGCCATGAGAATGTGCAGGTGTGGCAAATCAGCCGGTCATGAGCCTCACCACAGGAGCTTGCTCACACGGCCTGGCATGAGGCCAGGTTCGGTTACGTTAGGAATGGGAGCATGCGCCGGAGCAGCACGTCGCTGCATCCACTTTCCATCACTACTCTAGGGGCCTCTGTCTGGCCATCCCCCCCAGGCAGATTCCTGACCCATCCCTATCTCCTTGAGATGTCGATCAACATGCTGCAACCACGAGGCATGCGGTCGTTCCGTTGGCCTTCTCCACTCACGAGACTCCCTCGCTGAGAGAATCTGGTGAGCAGGATCAGCATCATGAAATTGAGCCACATGCCCATCCAGCCGCAGCTGATGCTCACGGACTATGCAGGTAACAAATCTCATTTGAGTCTCTCTCAGCAACCGCTCGTTGGACACAAAGTCTGACAAGCGATAGCCAAGGATTCTCCGAAGAGATATAGTACCGAAGGAGTGAAGTCTCCATCACAGATCCTTTGTCAGAGTCCAAGTCTCAGATCTGAAGAGCAAGACTGGAAGCACCAAGGACTTCAAGACTTAAACTTTAGTCCTCCCGTATCGGTATAGACAGCACCACACCCCATGATCCAATTAATCCCTGACACACACGTCCTTTGGCCCGACACACACGTCTAGTGACTTAGCTGGTAGTTGCTCACAACCTGCGGAGACATGAATATCACTGACGATGCCAGATCAGCGGTTTTCTCACATGTGGTTGTCAGTTGGCAATGCAGCTTATGCAAAAAGGATGTTGACCATTAAGCTGCTCTGAAAGAGAGACATAAAAGCCAAGTGAGTGACTGTTCAATGGAAGAGAGGGAGCTGTTTGGAGGAATGGCTGTCATGCGAAAGGGAGGAAAATACCCAAGTCTCTGTGTGTGCGTTGCTGAGTGTGCCGGAGCTATGAACATTTAATGCTCAAAGCAACGAGCGCTTTGAGGGAAGCAACGGTTATGCCGGATTGCACCGGAGAGCTGCCAACTTGTTGAATTCTATTGTCGGACTCCTGCACAGCAGCTTGCCTCCAGGTTTGACATCGACTTCTCGGCATTGTTCCCTCTGCCATTGAAGGTGAAGGAGGTTATGTTTTCACCCGTTTCTGTTTGTCTCTTTGTCTGTGTACAGGATATCTCAAAAAGCTGTGGACGGATTTGGCCGAAACTTGGTGGACAGGTTGGGTGTGTGGCAAGGACGAATTGATTTGATGATGAAGATCCGGATCCGGATCTGGATGCGAGAATTATTTAATTTTAAAAGTGGTTCTTCACCATTGAGATGTAGGGCCCAAAACGATATATTGTTATGAATTTGGAAGTTTACTGCATTCGACATTCAGTAGTCCCCATAGAACAGTTTTAGCAGAAAGTGTGTGTTGCTAGTTAGGGTTCCATCCCCCATGTCTAACGGGAATGTCATGTGTGCGCTGCGGGTTTCTTTTATAGTCAGGTCTTTTTTTTTATATCTCAAAGCCGACAATGCCAACAAATCTCCTTCGCTCATCGCCTCAGCTCTGACTCCACCCCTTGTCCAATCAGGAAGCTCTTCACCTCAGGCTGGCTCAGCCTTAGACAGATGGAGTGTTCGGCCCCGGCCAATCGGGAGGCCGCCACGAGTCATCCGAGAACGGACCGTCCAATCAGGAGACGAGGGGGAGAAAAGAGATCCCTCCCTCCTAAAGAGGAAGAAGTGGTTGTCTGGACGAGCGCCCGAGAGAGACGGTGTGCTCGTGGCAGGAGCGTTGGCCAGTTCGAGCGATCGTGGCATTTTGCCAAGCAACAAGGATCATGTGTGAGACTTTCCTGGTGGGAGAGGACATTCTCAGTCCAGGCATTTCCCAACCTGGCATCCAAAGCCAGTGAGTGGTTGCCGACGAGGGCCCTGCAGACGGTCGTGGTCGTGGACTTCGGGTCGTGGGTTCGAGTCCCACCCTGGTGATTCGAGTCGGTGTGACCGCACGAGGCGAGGCAGGTACCCCAGGCCGGCTCTACCGACTGAAGACCCATCGGGTCCATTTTCTTTTGGGTGTGTGTGTCTGCGTGTGGGCCCGTCCGTAAGTAGGAATTGGATAAGTGCTTTCGCTGTACATTATTTGCCTTGCTTTAGTCGGTTTAACTCTGCTCTTATGTGTTCCTTCCCACCCTATTGTAAATAAATATCCATGTGTTAAATGTTTCAGCTCGTTTTTGTGTTTCTTTCATTGGTTTAGCACAGTGCGTATGAGGTGATTAAAAAGGCCGTTGCTGCTGTAAATGTACGTTTGGACCGACGGGACCTCGGTAACCATCCGCTCGTGTTACGCACGGGTCGGGCACGGAAACGACTTGTCCTGTTCGAGCCCTGTCGAGGGTGTGAATACTCAGTAGCTCGCCACGTGGGACGTGGGTCTCTAGGTATTGTGAAGTTTGGCAAATAACCCTGTCCCACGTGGTGGAATTATTGATGATTCACGGTCCTGTCAGGGACCCGTACCCTCGGAGTTTTCCGAAAGGTACGATCTAGATTCCGGGTGTTCGGTAGAGTCGACCCTACTGCTCCACCTAGCGGTCGTGCTCGCAGCCGATACCCGGCCCGCAACAATATAGCATGATATTTCAAAAATGCATTGGGCCCGATATGTTCTCGTGGATCAGGCATTACGTGGCGGAAGCATGCACTCTACCGAGTGCCCTTCTAGTTTGTACTGTATTCCCTGTTTGTTGTAGCCTTGTTGAGTGCGTGAAAGGACCCTAAGATCAGAACCATTAAGGAATTTGTGATGCTTGGTTTGTTTGACAGTGGTAAGGGTTAAAATAGGTTTATTTTCTGATTCATTGATATTTACCCTCGCCGAAGGAGAGGATATTGCATTTGGGTCCATTTGTTTAATTCTTGCAAAATCGAAGATTTTTCAAGTATATTGGTCAGTCGATTTTGTTATTCTGTCTGTCTGTCTCTGTCTATCAATCGCCTACAGGTCATGAATTAAAACCGATCTTCACTAAACTTCACCAAGTTGTGGAAGTAGTCTCAACTGAAAAGCAGATTGATTTTGAGGTCAAATTTCTAAAATAATCATTTTTCATCCAAATTGATTTTAAATTTGAACAAGATTTGCAAATTGCGAAACTGAATTGGGAAACCAACTATTTTGAGGTCAAAAGATCAACTCAGGGTCAAATTTCTAAAATCATCAAATTTCATCTGATAAACCTGAAAATTAAGCAGCAGTTGCATAGTGAATCACTGAATTTGCATAGTGCATCATCACTGAAACTATTTTTGAGGTCAAAAGTCAACTGAAGGTCAAACTTCTAAAATCATCAATTCCAATCTGAAAAATAATCAGTTTTCTTCCGATTGACCTGAGCTTTGAATATAATTGTCAATTTTAATCTTTTAATTTTTAAATTTTTTTTAATGAAGTCAATTTTAATGAAATGGACAATTTGATGTATCCATGGCAACCTTTGGAGGGGGGGGGATTTTGCAAGTACAGTATCGTGCTCTGCACGATGTCTTTTTCTTGTTCCTTGCAAAATCGAAGATTTTTCAAGTATATTGGTGAGTCGATTTTGTTATTCTGTCTGTCTGTCTGTTTGTCTGTCTGCTTGTCTGTCTGTTCATCACCTGCAGCTCTCAATTTTAAACCGATCTTCACGAAACTTCACCACATCGTAGAGTTTGTCATAAGGAAGAAGCCTATTATTTTTGAGGTCAACATGGACCAAAAGGTCAACAGAGACCGAAGGTCAACATCTAAGGTGGTAATTCTAAAATCCTCAATTTTCATCTGATTGACTTGAAATTTTAAGAGAATTTATATTTCAGGTCACTTAATTCAAGCAGTGAACTATTTTTGAGGTCAACATCGGCCCAAGGTCAAAAACTAAGTTGGTATTTCTAAAATCCTCAATTTTTATCTAATTGACTTGAAATTTGAAGAGGAGTTGAATATTTGGTCAATGAATTCAACCAGCCAATTATTTTTGAGGTCAAATTTGTTTTATGGATTTTGCAAGTATCGTGTCTGTTTGTTTGTCCATCCAGAAATTTAATGTTTTTCTCCGCAACCGCTTGTCGAATTGAGACGAAACTTTCACCATCGGAGCGACTCTTCATGCAGAATGTTTTGTTGATAATTATGACGTCAGAGGTCACATGGTGTGGGAGCCATGTTGGAAAAATGGAAAAACTTTCAACTTCTCTATCTCTGAAACCACACGAAGGAAAAAATTGAAATTTGGCACATGACAATTATTCCTCATGAGGAATAAGTGTGACTTTTATGACGTCATTGATGCCTTCCTTATGACATCATAATTGCGTATGTAGAACGCTAGATCCGATCGTATGAAAATTTTTGAGGGTCATTTCTTGGGATATAATGATCCACAGAAAAAAAAAAATTATGACATCTTTGGTCACGTGATTCGACAGCTGTTTTTTTTTTTTTTAACCTTTAAAAACTTGCTCTGAAGTGGCTGAACAGTTCGAGGCGAAGCTTTACAAGTATGACCGCCTATCCATAAGGAAAAAATGGTTCACACATGTTATCATAGGTCACGTGGTTTGGTATCCATATTAGATTAACCCTAAAAACTATTAAACAAAAACTTATTCTCCAGAATGATGGGACAGATCAAGTTCAAACTTCACACAAATGTTCCCAAAGCTTTGGGTATACAAGTTTGTTAAGGAATAATTGATCGGTCACATATTTTGGCCGCCATATTGGATTGAAGAAAATATTAAATAATATTTTCTCTGGAACCGCTTAATCAATCGACGTGAAGCCTCACAATTATGATCTCGTCGTGATGTGGAATACATGTTTTAAATTTCAATTTAATGGGATGCATGGTCTGGAAGCCAGAAATATTTAAATTTTTTAGATCTGGGTTCTCTTTGAATTGTTTTTTTTTTGAATAAGGCTCACTTGGCTGTGCCTGGATGGGTTTGAGGGTAGAGGAGTAGCAGCTGATATGTGAATCCTATCCAGGTTCCTAATGATGACTTCATCTCTGCTTTTTGCTTGCTTAGGTTCCTTCTGATTACTCCATGCCTGGTGTTGGCTTAATGGTTCTGGTGGTGGGCTTGGGATCTTAGGATGCTGAGTTCAAATCCCCCTCGGCCTCACCTCAACAGGTGGGGTTAGCTCTGCCTGTCATCCTTCCGAGGTCGGCAAAATGAGTGCCAGCCTGCTGGTATCCTGTGTTGGAGTGGCGACCCATCCAGGATTGTGCCCAATAGACACAAACAGGTAGAAGGGCTCTGCACAGAGTATGGTCCCAATGGATGGATGGATGATTTCTCCAATGCAGGACTGCATCTATTTGGTCTTCCATTTGATTTGATTTGAATTTATTTTACTCCCATTATAAATTCAATTGAATAATAATAAACATCATGGGTCAGGGTCAGGCGTCTGATCAAAGCGGGGTTGCATCAGAGGGGGATGTCTTGGTACCCTAGTCATCACTGCTTGTAGTTATAAAGTGACAGTTCTGGTTATGTCTCTTATTAATTGCGTAACATACCAGTACAAAAACGCCACATAAGATACACCACACAAAACTGCACAAACACCAGACAAACACCACACAAACACCACACAAAGCAACTCCTGGTGAGGGTCTTTAATCTCTGATTGCTCTTCTTCTTGTTGTGTATGGCATCCTTGTTATTGCTTCATGTAAGCCTTCTACCATGTCATATAATTGTTAAACAAATGTACCTCATCTCAGGGTTGAATTCTGCTCATTTTGGTGATCTCATTTGGTCTCATTTGGTGATTATCGTATCGTTCGATGAGCTGTCTGTGCCAGAGTGGTGACCGTCCAGGATTGTGCCCAATAGCCCAGAGCATTGGTGCTACCTAAAGTCTCCTTGGCTATTGGGCACAATCCTTGATGGGTCGGCCTCAATCTAGCAAGCTGGCACTCATTTTGTCGACATCAGAAGGGTGACAGACAGAGTCAACCCCACCTGGTATTAATTCAACAGCTGAGGGGGATTTGAACTAAGGATCCTAGGATCCGAAGCCCACCACTCTAACCATTAAGCTAACACCAGGCATGAACTGATGACAATATACATACATAAAAGTGCAGCTGCATGTAGGAAATTCATAATACATTTGGACAGTAAGTTATAATTCCTATTAATGTCCATCCCATTGTGACCATTCAAAATGTAAGTTAAATGAATGAGATTATCAATTATTGTCAAAAACATTTCAAGAGTATGACGAGGCATATCCCAATACATTGAGGAAGTTCATGGATGACCAAAGAAACATCGCCTGAGGCCAAGTCTGCTCTTTCTTAGTTGTTGCAAATTGGTGAAGTATAGTTTCGTTGTATTTGTTACGTGTGTGTGTGTGTGTGTTTTCTTTGATTCCTGACCCGACTATAACTGTTGGAATGGTGCTTTGCAGGTAGGGCAATGCATCACAGTGTAGAGCCATCCATCAAATGGATGTTAAGCTGGGTACACATCGGCTATCATTATTGGGTGAACATGAAAGATCCTGTGGTCTCTTTTGATAAAGATGAAGTGAGTTATTACCAGCATCCCATCCAAATTCTTGCCCTAACCTACAGGGGGCACTGCATCAGCGGAATGCATCAGCCCATGAATGATGCTCCGTTGTTTAAAATCGTAATTGACCCCTAGAACAATTTATGTATGATATGACGAGAACTGACATTGTCGTATTTAAAGCTTTTTGACCTCAGGAATTAATTCAGTGATTGAGGCCATATACAGATTTAATAGGTATTTAATGATAATGAATATTGAAATGTATAACACATTCACGAATATGGGTCTGTCTGTTGCTGCTGTGGATATTGAATTTTTTTCAGATCCTAAAAGCAATAATAATCTGAGAGCTTTACCCACGAGAAAGCAGGACAAAACAAAGGACAGCACAGCCAATCAGAAAAAAGCTGGAAAATGAGGTCACCACATGCCTGTGTCAGAGGGGAGTATATTGCTATGTTTATGTGTGGGATGACTGTCTGGAATATTTCCATCTGCACGGAGTTTCCATGAACTTGATTCACCTTATCAGATGAGAGGGGAGAGCTCTTCATCCAGGATTTATGCCATGCAGAACTTGTGATAATTTGTAGTTTTGAACTATGCACATACCTGGGGTGTTCAGAAAGTGAGAGGGAACGAGGTAATCATGATAGACTTGAGAGTTGAAGAAATGATAATGTTTTTAAAATTTTTATATTTACAATACTGTATTGATATTTATAATTGTGAAAAAAATCCCTATTAATTAGTTAGGCTTGTAAGAATCAATCAAATGTACCACATTCATGACAGTGCGTCGGTGTCTTGGGTAAGGTTACGCCGGGTGGTTTGGTTACACTGGGGACGCCTCCTCCTCCAGGAGGTTTACCATTGCCTTCCCAGCAGACAGTCAAGAGAGGTTTGGAATTTGTTCATGATGCCATCTCGCACTGTTGATAGTTTGCATACTCTTCGCGAAGAACACCGTGGGATCTTCAACGTCCAGCAACTAATACTGGCAGATAGTTTAACATCATTCCGAGAGATCACACACACATCACATTTATGCCGAGCCTAACTTGTGAAACACCGGGGTGACGGTTTAAAGCTGAATCGAGATTCAAACACAGTCAAGACAACTCAAAGGTGAGTGATTTGTTTATGTATTGATAAGAATATTGTCACCTCTGAGGCTCTGCTAACATGGTATGCCTCAGCGCCAGGACCTTCATCCCAGAAAATGGCCAAACGGTCTCTTGCTGCGTTCAATTATTCTAATCCTTACCGTTCCCCAAAACTGGCCAAAATATGCCAAAATTGACGGCACATGCATGGGAGGCAGATGGCTCGAACACGTTATCTTACCTTTTAAGGGTTAATTTATCATGAATATGGGGGAAAAGGTGGATGAGACGAGCATTTCAGTGGATGAAATGAACAGTCCCCCCCCCCCCCTTTTCCTCTCTCTCTCTCTCTCTCTCTCTCTCTCTCTCTCTCTCTCTCTCTCTCTCTCTCTCTCTCTCTCTCTCTCTCTCTCTCTCCTATCTCTTTCTCTCCCCTATCAGCAGACACAAACAGGTAGAAGGGAAACTTGTATACAATGATGTGAAGTAAATATGAAATGAATAAAGAGCAAATCCTTCCCCACCCTGGGGACCACAGATCACATTTGAAGAAACATTAGTATTGCAGGTGAGGACCTTCGTATGACTGTGATGATTATACAGCCCATTCTGGAAGCCAGGAGCGAGAGAAAGTAAGCCAGCAATGAAGGAAGCCCAAAGACAAAGAAAGCCAAACAGAGTACGATGTTCTTGTCCAAAAACGTTCCACTTCAACTCTGTTCTTTGTTCACCATGAGTCCTCCCAAGTCTGTCCTCCGTCCTCTCTCCAATCCCTTATCATTCCTCCTCTATTCCTCAATGTGAAGTTCTTGGGACCGTTCTGTCCTCCGCTGTCCCTTCTTCCCTCCTCCTCCAGGAGGTTCCACCAACAGGGCGGCCCCAATAAAAACAAGTCCATTGCCACTTCCGGCTCCACAGCACACTGCGCTGCAATGGCTACCACACACTGGCCAAAGAGATTGTGATGGCCATTCGCACATGTGTGACACACCACCTTTTGTGATGGGAAATCCTCACCTGGCCATGCCAACATACAAAAGGTGTATACATCGAGACCAATAAAAGGCAGTGTGTGTCAGTGTGTGTGTCTCCACCATAACTCCCAAACCATGAATCATAGCAGCTTGAAACTTTGTATGCATACTAAGAAAACTCCAAGGAAGTGCATGAGTGAAAATTGGGTGTTTGGGTTAATTAAAACATTCCTTTTGAAGATAATTAACGGCGTTATTTAATTATATTCTTCATCAGGCACTTCCTTGCCCACTTCGCTCTTTGGGGTCTTAAGGCGTATCCGAGGTAACTTCGCTGGGGTCTGAAGCCACCATGTTTTTTGGCCAGCTCAAGATGCCTTGATTTGGAACAGGCCTCATCGATTTCTTAACCATGAAGTTTTTTTTTCACTTTCCTCACTCGTACTATTGAATATCTGTTCATCATAGCTATGAATCACTGGGTACATTGCAAAGCTTATAAACGCCAGGAGACGGCAGCACTCGTAGCTTTATTTAATTTTCGCATATACCATAACCTCGAGAATCTCTTAAACTGAACAGAATTCCAAAATTTAAGCTGAACAATCGAACTTACAAGCAGTTCCGACTCCTGGAAAAAGTGTTCATTTGTCCAATTCGGACATATTTCATACTTTGTGTGTCACCGGAGTCCGGGAGGTGGATATTTAATGTGACAGTTTGGTGATTGGTAATCGCATGCCAATCAAGCCATTTATTATCAACCGTTTTGTTGGAATGTTTATGCCACTTGGCGAGCCTTCTACAATATTCGCACCATCACTGAATACTGTACATCGATCGACTTGAACAAAGTTCAGGGGTCACTCGCCTGCGTTCTTAGCCAAGTGTTGATCTGTGGTGCAACAGGCAGTGGCTGGCTCACTGAAAATGTGAAATTTTATTTTCCACGACATTTTCCCTTTTTGTACGATTTTCCACTATACAACCCGTCACTTCAGCATCGATGAACACATAATAATTAAACACTTTGTTTTTAAAAGTTTCTTCAACAGTTTTGCTTGGTAAAGCCGCTTGGCGAGCGTTTCAATGGCGATACCGTGGTTCTATACCAGATATAGGAAGGCAAAATAAATTATTTGATCGCAATGAGTTAAAAATGTTTTCAGTTATGAAATAATGAATCGCCTTTCATGGCAGGGATGCCGAGACATGCGCATGCTTGCTCTTTTTAGCCTGGATTTGAATCCCAACCCAGCTATAAACTGTCCTCCCGTTGTTTCACAGGCAGGGCGATTCATCAATCTGTGTGCCCTCTCCAGGATGGATGATAAACTGGGTGTCACATCTGCCAGAATCCCCCCACCCCTCCCCTCTTTCCCCCATCCCCTCTCTCAGCCCTCTGCCTCTCTCACCCCCATCCCACCCCTCACTCTCCCACCAATCTCCCTCTTTCTGACCCCAACTTCTCCCTCACTCTCTGACCTCTCCCCTCTTCCCTCCCTCTATCTCTATCCCTCCCCAACCTTCCCTCTCTGTTGAGGGGTCTAGCATGTACGAATCAGATTCGGAGTGAGCCGACCGGTGGGGTGCAAAGATTGTTGCATGTAGGAGCATGCACGCATGCAGGCAGAACTTTGCCAGGAAGACAGCATTGGTTTTAAAATGCTTATGCCCCAGGTCTCAAAGTGTGTGTGTGTGTGTGTGTGTGTGTGTGTGTGTGTGTGTGTGTGTGTGTGTGTGTGTGTGTGTGTGTGTGTGTGTGTGTGTGTGTGTGTGTGTGTGTGTGTGTGTGTGTGAGAGAGTGACATTTATTGGTATCTGCATATGTGGGTTTCAAAATGTGGAATGGAGTCCTCTAAAGGTGGGCTCAAAGTATCCACCTTCATCCCAGTAAAGGGTCACAATTAATTGACCAACCTGTGAAGTTTTCTGTTCTCAAAGTTTTGTGCCAACGGCTCTCTTCAGGATTGTCACTGAGCTTCCAACTGTAAAGCCCTGGACAGCTTCCAATTGTAATTTGTTTGTAGTAATATTCCCAGGGATGGTTTTTAATATCTCTGTGAGATTCTTCGTCATCATTTCTGTCGCCCAAACTATCACTGGTACAACTTTGGTATTCTTCAGTTTCCAGGATCTTTTGACTTCATCCTTGAGGTCTTGGTATTTGGTCATTTTCTTCATTTCTGCATCGTTTAGTCCTAAATCATGAGTATTAACACCTCAATTAGCAATGCCTTCATCTCTTTTGTGGACCTAAGTGTGATATGTCATCTCAACGCTTTATTTTCGATGTTCACACACAATTGGATCATGAGGTTGCATGTGAGCAGTTTTTCAATGTTTTCAGTGAATACTTTTGGTTCATGTTCTCACAAATTCTCTGGAACTGGGATATCATAATTTTTACAAACTCTGTTGTGTCATTGTGTGTACAGCTGTTCTGAAATGAGTTTTTTTTTTGTGCTCAGTCATTAAGCATAACATATCATTATATCATTCTCTTTGCAAACCCCACCTCCACCCCTCCCCCCCCAACTCACTCTCTTTCTCGCTCTCTTGCTGTCTCTTTCTCCCACCCCCTCCTTGCACCCTCCCTCCTGCAGTGTAAAGCAACATTTGGTGTGGCATTGCTCTCCCCCCCTCCTTCCTCGCTCTTCCTCCTTTCCTAGTTTCCTCTCCCTTTTCTCCATCCTCTCTCCTCCCTCTATCCTCTCCACTCCATCTGTCCTGTCCTCTCCCCTCCCTCCATCCTCTCCTCTCCATCCCCTCCTCTCCCTCCACCCTCTCCTATCCCCATCCCCCCATCCTCTCCTCTACCCTCCCTCCATCCTCTCCACTCCCTCTGTCCTGTCCTCTCCCCCTCCTTCCGTCATCTCCTCTCCTCTCCATTCTCTCTCCCCTCCATCCTCTCCTCTTCTCCCTCTCCCTCCACCCTCTCCTCTCCCCCTCTCCCTCCACCCTCTCCTCCCCCTCACCCTCCACCCTCTCCTCCCCCATCCTCTCATCTCCCCTCCCTCCACCCTCTCCTCTCCCCCTCTCCCTCCACCCTCTCCTCTCCTGCCCCCATCCTCTCCTCTCTCCTCCCTCCATCCTCTCCTCTCCCCCTCTCCCTCCACCCTCTCTTCTCACCCCCCATCCTCTTGTCTCCCCTTCCTCTGTCCTCTCCTCTCTCCCCCTCCTTCCCTCCTCTCTTCCCCTCCCTCCTCTCTCTTCGCTCCGTCGTCTCTCTTCCCTCCTTCCTCTCTCTTCCCTCCCTCCCCTCTTTCTTCCCTCCCTCCATCCCTCCTCACTCTGCCCTTCCTCCCTCCCCTCTTTCCCCTCCCTCCCATCCCCCCTCCCCAACCCTCTCAACATCCCCGTCAGTGAAGCGACGGGTTGTATTTGCTCGTATACAATATTACTCTGACTATCCTGTCTATAAATTACACACGCCGCCTCCTTAGTGTCACATGTAACAAACAACTTACTCTGACAGGTCCCTGTTATATGGCAATCCAATTCCTACTCGAAGCACACAGACCATACTGCACTTCCCACAGTCTCGCTGTGGATCCCCCCCCCTCCCCTCTTCCACATAACAATACATTTTAAGAACATTTTGAATGCCCCCTGTACTTGATGAAAGATACTCTTATCTTTTTATCTTATCTTCCACACCTCTACTGCCGAAGGTGGGGAAGGAATTATGTTTTCAGGTGGTCCGTCCATCCATGATCAATTTTTGTTTCAACCATAACTTGTGAACTACTGAAGGGGTCTTGGTGCAAAGGTGTATTATGATGCAAAGATAAACTGATTATTTTTGGGTTCAAAAGGTCAAAGGCCTGAAGTCAAGTGTCCTTTATTTGAATATCTGTGTCGCTGCAATAACATATGAATCACTCAAGAGATTTCAACGATACTTGTCATGTATGGACTGTAATACAAAGATGAACTGATTCAATGTTAGATTGAATATGTTGAAGGTCAAACGTCATGTGCCCTTTGAAAATCATTTAGCAGACCATAACTCGAGTTAGAAGCATATGATGATGTCTTTATTCTACTTATCCTTGTCTTTTCTCTTTCTCTCTCTCACTTTCTCAAGGGACCTTTGATTTTGCATGTGACCTTTGAAATCAAACCAAACAGTGGCTTGACATCTAACATGGGCAGAAGCATATCCATTGATGCGTTCACATCAAATTCTACTTGATAGTTTATTTTAACATGAAATCACTTCTCTTTTGTAGTCGTTTCTGTTGTGGTAATTCCTTGAGTCCAGAGTGCAGGTGAGCATACAGGGCATCGCCGTAAATTGTGAAGCAAAGTGTTTACTTCTACAAAGTAGAGCAATAAATACTGTATGTCAACTGTGGACTTGTCTGAATAACAGGAGAGGGTTGTTTCAGCGGTGTTGACTACTGCAAACCAGAAATAAAAGGGAATTATGACAAAATAATCGCATAATAGTAGTGGCATGCGTTCTTGAGATCCACGTTGATTTGACTTTATTTCAACCTCCACCCGGCCCCTCAGTCCACCCTGCTCTGAATACCAACAGCCACCAAGCAATGGAGTTGCCAATCTGTGAACGTTTTTGAAACAGAAGCACAATTTTTTGCTTCCTGCCAAGGGGTCATGCAGCATGGTAACAGGAAGAGCTTTCACAAGGTAACCTTCGATTTGTTGCTGGAATGTTAAATTAAGTACCTTGATATATTATTCCAAACAAAGCAAAACTGTATACCGTTAGTTAAGTTGCAAATCCCTTGTATGCAATACGTCTTGAAGCCTTTCTCACTTTGTGAGAATTGCCAAATAAGAACTTTGTTTACATCAGTGACAATTAGCCTTTCAGTTGAAGAATAATGATGACATTGTTATTATATTTCAAGAATTACAGCTGTGCATGCGTTCTTTTTTCACATGTTGGGATGACAAAACACTCCACATTATGTGGGGAGCACCAAACCACCTGCTGGTACGAACAGGTCATCAGTGACAGGTTTTTCTTGAATATAAATTGCAGCTTAATGGGATCATATTTGACATTTATTTTCCGAGGTCCACTCCTACAAAGAACCCTCTTCACCGGCCCCTCCTTGTTTGCGCCTCTGTGCCTGCAGATTCCCACACAAGCACACCCCCGCACATCACACATTGTGTATTATAGCTTTACGCACAGCAGCTGCCCGATCCTTCCGAGTTTGTGGCATCGACCAGTTTGATGAATCGTTGACATTTTGCAAACAAGCAAATGCACACTTGGAACCATCGACTCATCACTTCTGTGGCGTTTGCATCTTCTTGACGCTCGTGTTAAAAAAAAAAATAGTCTCAAGGTCTATCAGGAATGATTTTCAGCCAAGGAATTCTCCAAGGGAAAACATATCTCAGCGCATTGAACTCAGTGTTGTCTTTTTCCATAAAATAACGTCATATATGTAATCCTGCAGGTCCATAAGCAGACGTTGTGTTGATGGCTTTCATAACAAGGCTCTTCCAGAAACTGTGAAGGAAACATGAGTTTTTCATAGATGCAGCTCCTTTAATATCACACAGTTGTGTGTGTGTGTGTGTGTGTGTGTGTGTGTGTGTGTGTGTGTGTGTGTGTGTGTGTGTGTGTGTGTGTGTGTGTGTGTGTGTGTGTGTGTGTGTGTGTGTGTGTGTGTGTGTGTGTGTGTGTGTATATATTTAGTGGGCTGAGGAACAGGATTAAATAAAATTAATGTGGATAGCAATGACACATGACTCCACTATTATTAGATTATTTTCTCGTACTTGACCTTTTTTGCTAGTTTACATTAGTCAACACTGCTGGAACAACTATATCTATATCTCTCTATCTCTCTATATCTCTCTTTCTCTCTCAATATCTCTATATATCTATCTCTATCTCTATATCTCTATCTCTATATCTCTATCTCTATATCTCTAACTCTATCTCTCTATCTCGATATCTCGATATCTCGCTATCTCGCTATCTCACTATCTATCTCTCTATCTCGCTATCTCTCTATCTCGATATCTCTCTATCTCTCTATCTCTCTATCTCTCTATCTCTCTATCTCTCTATCTCGCTATCTCTCTATCTCTCTATCTTGCTATCTCTCTATCTCTCTATCTCTCTATCTCTCTATCTCTCTATCTCTCTATCTCGATATCTCGATATCTCGATATCTCGATATCTCGATATCTCGATATCTCGATATCTCTCTATCTCTCTATCTCTCTATCTCTCTATCTCTCTATCTCTCTATCTCTCTATCTCTCTATCTCGATATCTCGATATCTCGATATCTCGATATCTCGATATCTCTCTATCTCTCTATCTCTCTATCTCGATATCTCGATATCTCGATATCTCGATATCTCTCTATCTCTCTATCTCTCTATCTCTCTATCTCTCTATCTCTCTATCTCTCTATCTCTCTATCTCTCTATCTCTCTATCTCTCTATCTCTCTATCTCTCTATCTCTCTATCTCTCTATCTCTCTATCTCTCTATCTCTCTATCTCTCTATCTCTCTATCTCTCTATCTCTCTATCTCTCTATCTCTCTATCTCTCTATCTCTCTATCTCTCTATCTCTCTATCTCTCTATCTCTCTATCTCTCTCTGTATCTCTCTCTCTCATTATGTTATTATCCTTCTTCAAAAGTGTTATTCAAAATACAGTAACTCTCCGAAATACCTCTTGCTGCGTCATTTAAAACACCTCACTGCACTGGAAAACTTGGGGATAAGAGTACTGCACTGTTAAGGGTGGAGACTTGTAATACCCTCTCCCACCTGGAGCGGTGCTACATGAAACACATGCACACAAAAAAATGACCGTTTTTACAGCCATTTTTCCCTGCTGTGCAGGGGTTAGGCTTTTTCTTGAGGCAATGTTATTTTTTATGGCCGGATGCCCTTCCTGACGCCAACCCTGGTCGCCTCTTACGACACACAGGGATATGGTACACCTATTCTAACCGGGGCATACACCGGGACCAGTACACTGGTACTCACTTCGCCGACCTCAGATGGATGACAGGCTGAGTCAACCCCCTGGTGTATTAATTCAGTGGCCCAACGGGGCTTGAACTCAGGCCCTTTTGGATCCCAAGCCGCTGCCCTAACCACTGCGCCAACACCAGGCTTGAAACACATGCACACAGAGAGTTTGAATTGTCCCTACCCCAAGACTACCGGCAGAGATTAAAAACACCCCGATGCACTAACTGGGGTCATGCTTATCCTTTATAACAAGTCTGGATGTAATCTGCTCAGAACTGTAGGAGTAACACACCAAGCACACAAACAAAGACACACACACACACAAACGCACACCGGTCGGTGAATTCGAGTAAGGACACCATGGAGTACTGTTGTCCTCCATATGGAGGGATGACCTGGGGAGAAAATGGCCACCCATGAAATGTGGACAAAATGATATTTTGAAAAACTGCCCTACAATGAATTCATAAGCCTTTAAAAACCTTTTATTCTCGAACATTTTCAGAACTACCATTAAAGGCACCAGGATACATCGCTGAAGCACCAAATTGGGAAGTCACTAAACTGCTGTATTGTACTTCTTACTTCTTTCGTCAGCCAGCCAAGCATAATAGTAGCTGAAACAATTACAATGATTCAAACGTGAGGAAGAGACATTGTCTGTAGGCCATTGCACTCACACCAAAAAAAACAAACAAACTGAAACAAAAAAAAAAACATACAACCACAATAAGACGCCACAAGCCTTTGCACGCCATTTATTCCTGTGCAGACTGGGAAACTGTTTAAATGAAGTCTGTGTAAATGATGGAAAATGGCCAGGAATAAACAGAACTGTTCAGCCAATATGTGCAGTTGTTGAGCAAGGCTACTTACGCCTCCTATATCAAGCTAGAGCAGATGAGAACTTTACAGGATGATAAACATTTGCTTGGACTGCAGGGCAGGTGGTGGTTATAATACGAGTTCCCTTGCCAGGAACTTTGATGCATGAGGAGGCTATTCGGCCCATCAAAGGTTGCACTATTATTACCAACCTATGGTTGATTGTGTGTACCCTATACTTTAAAAAATGCTGAGTGTCAAGCAAGAAAGCAACACATACTATCTTTAAAGTCTTTGGTATGAATCGGCCGGGGTTCTAAACGCTGACGCTCCAGACTCAGAGCGGATTCTCTAATCGTTACGGTTATGCATTTCCTGCAGGATACTCACCATACTTCTTTTTTATCACATTCATCTATACTAGCAAAAGGCAGTGTGTGTGTGTGTGTGTGTGTGTGTGTGTGTGTGTGTGTGTGTGTGTGTGTGTGTGTGTGTGTGTGTGTGTGTGTGTGTGTGTGTGTGTGTGTTTCAGTGTGTCAGTGTGTGTGTCTCCTCCATAACTCCAAAACTATAAATCCTAGCAGCCTAAAACATTGCATGTATATATGAAGAAAATTCCAAGGAAGTGCAAGAGTGAAAATTGTGTGTTTGGGTTAATTAAAACACCCCTTTTGAAGATAATTAACGGCCTTATTTAATTATAGCCTTCATCAGGTGATCCTCGGCCACCTCGTTCTCTGGGTCTTAAGGCGTTTTCTGAGTAACCTCGCTGGGGTCTGAAGCCGCCATGTTTTTTGGCCTGCTCAACTATGCCTTGACTTGGAACAGGCCGCAACGATTTCTTGACGATAAAGTTGTTGTTTTCACTTTCTTTACTCATGTTATTTAATGCCTGTTCATCATAGCTATGAATCGCTGGGTACATTGCAATGCTTATAAACATCCGGAGACATTAGCGTTCATGGTTTGACATTTGGGGCATGTTTAATGTTTTTATATGTTTATGTTTGGAGGTGTATGTTTAACGTGTGGCTAATCACCTGCCAAACTAGCCGTTTCTTCACAACCGTTTCATTGGAGTGCTTGCTTGAGTGCTTAAGCCACTTGGCGAGTGCTCTCCAAGCTGCTTGGTTGTTCGTTTCAGTAAAAGGATTCGTGCTTTCAAGGGAACATGGATTAGACAGCCGTACGTTTCAGCCTGTGTTGGACCCTGCAGTGCTGTGCGGATGTCGAATCCGCTAAAAATCTGCAATTTTATTTTTACAGGACATCGCTTTATTTAACCTTTTGTGTGATCTCCTAATATCATCTACCCCTCACTTCGACATCGATACAAATATTTAAAACAATAAGGTCCATCCGACCACATGTTTGCCATGATCTGGTTGTGAAGGCAGAGAGTCGAGATCGACATTTTGTATTCTGTGCCTTGATATATTTTTCAATGGAATTTTGCTAATTTCCCACTTGAATTCCTCTTTCAAAGAACTCTGTTTAAAGGTAAATCTTTGTGTTTGTCGTTTTTAGGTATTTTATACATGGGTACATAAATAAACTGTATTACTACAACGGAAGTGTGTGTGTGTGTGTGTGTGTGTGTGTGTGTGTGTGTGTGTGTGTGTGTGTGTGTGTGTGTGTGTGTGTGTGTGTGTGTGTGTGTGTGTGTGTGTGTGTGTGTGTGTGTGTGTGTGTGTGTGTGTGTTGTTCACAAAGCGTAACATTCTGTCTGAAAACTGATAACTCCCTTTCCCCTCACCCCTCTCTCTCCCTCTCTGTCTCTTAACGTATCCGGACGGTCGTTATGTCTGGATGGTGGTTATCTCCATATGTGTCTGGACCACAGTTATGTCCGGGCAGGGTTTGTGTCCGGATAAATGTCTTTCTCCGGAAGTGTCCGGGCGGTGTTTATCCAGACGGGAGTTTGTGTCCGGGCGGTATTTATCCAGATGGGAGTTTGTGGCCGGGCGGTGTTTATGTCCAGACCGGAGTTTGTCTCCGGATGCGCCCGGGTGGTGTTCGTCTCCAGACGTGTCTGGGTGGTGTTCATCTCCGGAAGCGCCTGGGCGGTGTTCATCTCTGGATGCATCCAGGCAGTGTTTGTCTTTGGACACGTCGCAGCAGTGTTTGTCATTTCTTGAAGCGCGACTGTGTCGCTGATGCAGTACCCCTCTACCAGTACACACACTGGTACTGGTACTCATTTCACCGACCTCGGAAGGATGACAGGCTGAGTCAACCCCCTGATGTATTAATTCAGCTGCCGATGGGGCTTGAACTCAGGACCCTAGGATC
This sequence comes from Eptatretus burgeri, assembly GCF_056783735.1. Taxonomy (NCBI): domain Eukaryota; kingdom Metazoa; phylum Chordata; class Myxini; order Myxiniformes; family Myxinidae; genus Eptatretus; species Eptatretus burgeri. The sequence goes on along the minus strand of NC_140965.1, from coordinate 95,422,376 downwards.
CCAAGCCACCACCCTAACCACTGAGCCAACACCAGGCTTCGCCTGGTGACCTCATTCACCTGACCTGTCCCCATTGGACTCCATTTTATAGGGCTTTGTAGAACTGTTATTTACTCATTAAAACCACATTGTTTGGATGAACTTTGGGCTGCGATCACAAATGCTATTCATTAAATTACTCAACAGCAACTGGAGAATATTTTCAACAAGTTGGGAAATCAGATTGAAGAATGTATTATGAAACATGGCAGTTATATTGAAACCTAAAACATTTAACTGTGTTGAATGAAAACTTTTTAAAGTGTGCTTTCATGCACCATCTATAGTTTGTTCCTATCATGTGTACATCAGAAGTTATATAAGTTAACGTTGCACAAGGACTTTATGGACACACTGTACATACAACATATAGAAATATATATATATATATATATATATATATATATATATATATATATATAGAAATATATATATATATATATGTAGAAATATATATATATAAATATATATATATATATATATATGTAGAAATATATATATATATATATATATATATATATATATATGTAGAAATATATATATATATATATGTAGAAATATATATATATATTGAGAAGACTTGACAATTCCATCAGCAGGCACTACTTGTGTTGCATGATACGATCAAGTCAACTTACTCTTAAGAATTCTAGCTGAACAGTGATGTAAAATATGTTCACAATTTGAAAAAATGGATTTAAGATTTCGAGGTAAATGTCCGTGTGGCAAGAGTTGTAATAAAATTACAAACAATAACGACAACCTGGTTGCACAAATCACACCAGATGTGAAGTCGTTGTCAGAATTACAAGCGCAATATAGGAAACGGATATTGATTGGGCATTGAACATAAACCCACATGCATTAACTTGTCGATAAACTACAGCTAATGAAATGGTTTTAATCTGTCGTTTCACTAATTGTCTTCAAATATAGATGCTTCCTGTGCAGTTGAATAGTTGAGATTTGACTGTTAAATGCAAACATCTCCACCACGTTAGCAGTGATTTCAAGTGAATGGCAGTGTGTCTTGAGGGAAACATCGATTTGTACCAGTAAACAAACTTAGCATACCGGGTACTGTCTGATATATGAGGTTATTGTGACGTCAAAGTACAATGGTTAGTCTATTTGTTACATTGTTGAAATAATAACCTTTTGAACCCTCACCTTTTATTGCTTCAATAAATAACAAAAGAGAGATTTCAGAGAGCTTTGATGTAAAATGTCTCTAAATTTAATGGCCTGTTTGTCACTGGAGGTGGAACAGTTAATAAAAATCAGATTCATAAATAAACGTGCATGATCCATCGCAAGTCCAATATATCGTGCAAACACTTCGGGTCGATGGCGAGTCAGCATTACGCCACCATGTGCTGGCTGGGTACAATTTCAGGTACTTGGTGTATCAGCTTGATGCTAAATCATATTATTAAGATAATCTTATGAAACAATGCCATTTTGTAATAATTTGGATGAAACCATAAATTCGCAAACCCTCATTGGCATACAGGTACATTAATAAATGTAGAACATAAATTGTGATATTAACCAGTTTTGTATGACCCACGCAGCCACTGCTTACAAGTATTGGTACAAATTGGTTATTCTCAAAGAAAGCACACATTTTTGAGGCTCTTGGTATCTTCTCTTTTTTTTCCATTTAAAAAACAAAATTCCTAATTGAGTAAAATGGGGATGAGGAGGAGAATAAGGTAAGCATTGTGTGGGGAGGGCTGGCAGGATAGCCTAGAGCAGTGAGCTTCACTATTGTTTTAGAGGGCCACTTTTGCCGATAAAACATCAGTGTGAGAGCCAGCACACTGCCTGCAGGTCTCTGTAATGGCTGCTTTTAGGCTCCACCTCCACATACTGTTCTTCGTTGTGTTAACTGGGCTGCAAGTGTAATTATTTGTATGGAGTGTTTTCACATTTGTGTATTATTGGCGCATTTTAGGCCACCAGGGGCGCGAGTGGCTCGCAGGCCGTGCAATGAAAAACAGGGGCCAAGAGGGACACACACTCACCCTTGAGCTGTCTTGTCTGCGTTCGAATCTCGGCCGAGCTACAAACTGTCATCCTGGTGTCTCGCAGGCAGGGCGAGGCATGAATGAATGCGTGTGCTGTACTTTGGATGGACGTTAAACGGACGCCCGTCTTCCAGAATTCGTCGGTACATGTTAAAAATCCCACGGTGACCCTTGTGAAGAGTAGGCAAACTATTGCGGACATTCTGATCAAATTTCAAATTTTTGCCCTCACCTACAGAGGGCATGGCATCAGCAGCGCAGCAGTGCCCTTAGCCATCGATGATACTCACATCTCACAGAGTAAGTGTGCTGCATACAAAAGAAGAAGAATAAGAAGGGTGGAGTGTCCGAGTTGGGGTTGGGGGAGGGGTGTTTGGGAGGGGGAAATAGGGTAACGAGAAATAATGTGGACAATATAAATCGGGAATAAAATAGCAAGCCAATTAAGAAGCAGAATGACACTGTCAGTGTAAAGGCATGCATAATTAGGCAATTGAATTAGGGATTACATAAACCACAAATGCTGCAAAATGTAAGCAAATAAACAAGATAGAAGAATAAAAGTAAAAGAGAAGCAAGACAGGATTAAACAGGAGAATAAGAATAAATAAAACACAACAGTGAAGACAATGTACATGGATGAGCAAAGGCCTGCAAGTTCAAAAATAGAGTAAGAAGAGCCAATACAAGAATATTGTATTGCAGTACAAAAAACCACTCCATTAATTGAAAATTATCTTCCAGCAAACATCCCATGTAATTTCATCAATCTTTTCCCTCATCTTCTCTCCCTGTTATGGCTGGAGTGCCCGAAGACAGTATTCTGGGCTTCGTCCAATTCCGAATCTTCATCAATGATCTCTCTGACTCTGGAAAATCCTCTTTATCTATTTGCTGATGACTCCACTCTCTGCCGTGACATCTCATTCTTCAGACAGGCAGGCTGCAGCCTCTTCCCTCTCTTCAGACCTTGAAAGAAATCACAAGATGGTCAAACACTTGGAATATGTCTCAATCCTGACGTCAGGGGCAGATTGAATGTAATCTCGGTGGGACAATCAAAATTTCACATTTTGATTGTGAAAAATGTGAAAGAAATCTCACACTCTCACTATCTCTCTCCGAAAGGACCGTCTGGCAAACCCTCCTTTCTACTTTCTTAACAATCCTCTTGCAGAAGTTCAGTCATTCAAACTCCTGGGTCTCACTATCAGCCATGGTCTTTCTTGGTCAAACCACATTTTAAAGTTGGCCTCAAAACTGGGCATCCTCCATCATACAAAGCCCTTCCCTGGCACACCTGAACTATCCACTTAAAAGGCCTTCATCCACAGCTTGATGGAGTATCGCAACTTGACCAAGACCTTCAAGATCATTGAAATCTCCGGTGATGAAGTTGAGACATGGACCTATTATCTTCCCATCGCAGACAGGTTGGTGTTCTCTCTGTCTTCTACCACCTCATTTTTTGATCTTGCACCCTCTGCTTTTTCCATGCTTTATTACCCCCTACCGCCCCCTTTTCCACAGATTTCTGCAGTGCGTACACAGTCCACCCTCAACTCCATTCTGGTGAAACTCCCAAAATCCAGGATCACTGCTTACCTCCACTCATTCCTTCCTCTTTTTTCCTGCCTATGGAATCAAGTTCCACATTCTCTTCAATCTCATTCTTCCTTCCAGGTCTTCAAGATGGCTGTTCAGCATTATCTCAGATCATCCTCCATCCAAGACCATGATTTTTTTCACCCCAGTTAACTCTGCCCTCCCTCACTCCCAAGCCCACCTCCTTCCAAATTTCCAGTTTTTCCTTCCTGATCGTTTGCTTCTGTATCTATCTTGTCCACCCTCTGCATCCTCCCCTTCCCGTCTTTCTTCCTCACAACCCTGTATTTTATCTTTCAACCCTGCTGTTTGTGTCTCCCTCTCTTTCTACTGTTCCTTTTGTTCTGTTGCTTCCTGATTCGTTCAGTGTCCTTGATCTTCCATGAGCCTTGATTTTGTATACAACAACAACAACAACATCGTTCCAATTTACACCCCTGGAGGAAAGGGGTTGGATACGCTAACCATAACCCAAACATGTCTGTTGGCTTAATGGTTACGGTGGTGAGCTTGGTATCTTAGGGTCCCAAGTTCAAATCCTGCTCAGCTGTTGAAATTATTCCAGATGGAGTTGATTCAGCCTGTCATCCTTCTGAGGTTGGAAAAACAAGTACCAGCTTGCTGGGATGATTGAGCCATTTGAGTACCCTTTGTTGGAGTGGTGACCTGTCCACGATTGTGCCCAATTGTCCAGGAGACTACTTTGGCAGCACCAATGCTCTGTACAGAGTATGGTCTAGATGGCTGGATGACCCAAACCATCAATCAACAAAAAGGACTCAAAAGTATTTTGAAAATAGGGTGACATTGTTGTCATGAATTTGATATACAACATGACTATGAGTTGCCTTTTGAAGATCTTGTAAGTTTAGGTCATGCTACCAATATGCAACCATCACAAATGGAGATCTGTGTCATAACGATTCAGATGATGTGAAAGATGCCCCTGTTGGTGAAGTTTGATTCTGAAAAGGCAGAAAACCTTTATCTTGCAAGCTGTGATATAAAAGACACTGATGATGAAGCAGCTGCAGTAAAATGGAACTTGATATGAAAGAAAGAACTACCTGCAGCAGATTTTACAAAGAAAATGCACCAACAACCAGGCCACATACCCCTCACATACATTCCTTCCATTATTTGTAGCAATATCACGAATTGATAGAATGAACAAATAACTGAGATCAAAAGAATCATTATATAGTAATCCTGATGACCAATGGGCTCAGATGTAACCCCTAACATCGATGGAGTTAAACATTCTCGATAACAATCGATAATTATTGAGTTTCTGGGAATATATCACATGCACCAGAACATCAACTATTTTCACAATCGAAATCCCTTCAAATGAAGTCTTCATTGAGCAGCACTACATGTACGTTATAACGACCACATAAATGTACAGAACAAACGCTATTGATACTTGCCTCGAGTTAGCCATTGGGGTATAAATGCCGATGATTCATTTTGTGTGTGTGTTTTTTTTTTTTAATTACCCATTGGAATTATAATCGTGTTCTGGAAATGTAAAGGTCATGAACAGATGACACTGTGAAGAAGGAATTTTGTTCCAAATCAGACTGAATCTACTGTTTTGCTTCTTTCATCTACTTGCGTTATCGAGCTAGCACGGTGAAAATTCAGCTTGCCTCCCTTCTGGCAGAAGCAGAAGTCTTCTTAGCAATTTTTTTAATCATCTCTCTGTCTCTACAGGGCAAGGGTCCTTCCTGAAAGTTTTATTTCACATTCCTCGCACAACCTGTCTGACGGTTAAGTTTCTGCTCTTTCACGTGCCCCGACCTGTAAGAATTGTTCAGAGCACTAGCAAATACCAAGAGCTGAGCAAAGAGCGACTATATTGATTTGGGGGCGAGCGAGAGCAAGCTGTGTGGATTATAAGGAGGTGATTAGGAGGAGATCTGATTGAGATTTTTGAGATAACTAAGGGTATAGACAAAATAAGTGCAGAAGCATTATTCAGCAGAATGGACATTGGTAGGAGCAGGGGACATATATTGTCAGGGTTAAGAGGAGGAGAGTTAGGATTGTAGTAAGGCAAGGCTCTTTCACTCAAAGAGTAGTTGATGCATGGCATTGTCTCTCTGGGATGGTAGTGGCAGCAGAAATTGTAGATAGGTTTAAACTAGGATTATATTGGTTCCTAGAACCATTGGTATTAGAGAAGGACGTGTTTATCCATATGAATGGTAGGAAGCTTAGATATGGGCGAGTGATTGTGTAGTGATTGATTCTGATGTTTGTGGGCATTGTATATACTTGCACCATTCATTAGTTGGCATAATACTGCCCACATAACCTGTTGACTCTGCCCTCAAATAACTGCCTCAAGAGAACACCTGCATAATATCTTGTAAACACATAAAGAAAGCCATGACCCAATGATGTCATGGTCCAATATTCCTTCACGTACTCTCACCTGACTTGCTCCAACCTCCCAGAACAGCTGAGGACAATTTTCACTGCTTATAATAAAGTTCAAGATGCAAAGTACAAAAGCTCAAATACATGAACATTGTCATTGACAAACTGCGCTTTTTAGAAATGTGTAACAAGCAGATAGACGATGAAAGAAAACACAAACAGACAAGTTAATGGCATTATTTGAAGTTTTTTTACATAAGTTCCTGGATATGTTGAAAAAAATCAACAACCCAGATGGATGAAGGAACTTGATTTGATCTCAACGACATAAGTGTGAACAAGTGGCCAAGAATCGAGGCAAATGAGAAAACTAAATTGAATGATAAAAAGGATCTCAAGCAAAAATAAAAATTCAACATTTTGATTATGATGTCAAGGGTGATCAGAAGTTTGTGAAACTAGACACTTGGCAGACAATAGCAGGTTTTTATTATTGGGTTCCCATGAAATTTCCAGAACGATTTCTCAGCACGCATACCTCATATTTATTTAAAGAAAAAGGTTTTTCACGCTTCAAGACATCCGTCATCATCGCCTCTTGTAAAGCAGGCCATGACAAAACACTGACTTGGGCTCAGTTGTGCCTTATAAAGTCTGACATTGATAGAAGCCTTCCCTTGACTTTGGCAGTGAAAATCAAGGGAGAGATACTCTTTGAACTAGTCATATAACAACTAACACTGGCAATTTTGGGATCAACTTTAATCGATATATGGTGTGCTGCTTAAAGTTTTTTTTTAATTTTATTTAAATCACAGAATTCTTTGTATTGCTTTTATGCTGACAATCAATAGACAGGAAGCTTTTGGTGCACTATGTGGTATTTTAGGGTTGACTACTACTACTACTACTACTACTACTACTACTACTACTACTACTACTACTACTACTACTACTACTACTACTACTACTACTGTGACTACTATTGCCACAATTATTCCCACTTCCTTGTGGAATTGTCCAAGGAGAGCTTTTGACCTTTGTTTTTCACTAACAGGCTGACCAGGCCTACCACAAGTTATCGTGGGAACGATACCAACCGGTTGGCCAGATAGATGGGCCCTACGGCTTAATGTCTATCCGAGGGACGGCGCACACATTGATACCTCACCCTGTATGTGAAGAACCATAGCTGGGTCGAGATTCGAACCCAGGGTGGGCAGCTCAGAGGAAAGTGAGCATACATTTAAGCTATCATGCCAGCCAACGTGTCACTCAAGGGTACAACATAAAAACAACAATTTTTTCCCCTTTCGTGTACTTGTTTTAGAAAACCTTGTTAATGGAAAATACAATCGTAACGGAAGATTTTAGCTACAAAAAATACTGTATTGAAACAAAATGGCCACCGACTATTTCCTTTTTACCCTGGGGTAATGTGAAATGTTATTTCTTAATGGTGATAGTCAAAGGCACCTCCACTCCTTATAAAGGAGTGTGTGTGTGTGTGTGTGTGTGTGTGTGTGTGTGTGTGTGTGTGTGTGTGTGTGTGTGTGTGTTTGTGTGTGATGGATACAATTTTGAGGAACAGAAATGAAAAAAAGAGATTTGTGATGTTTACTGACGGTATATCAACTGCATCCAGCATGTTGCTGGAGTTTCAAATCATGCTAGATTTTATAAATCATGCAAGAACCTGTTCCGAAATAATTAGAAGGTACCACTGATTTCACGATCAGATCTATCTGTTGGTAACTATCTCAGGTATTGAGAGAGCCATCAGGGCTGAGAGTTAAAACATGGGAATATATTGTGCATAATCAAATAGTCACCCTGTTTATGAATGATCTTCAGGGGAGTTATTTTATAATCAATTAATTGATCTATCTTTATTTGTGTGTATGTGTGGTGAGGGTGTATATCGTATTTGCATATCGTGTCTGGTGAGCCATGTTGGGAATAAGGTATATCGTTTCTGGCCCTATTTCTCAATGGTAAAGAATCACTTTAAAATCTGGGTGTCGATTGGTGGGGGGTGGGGGGACATTTCCCCCCCCCCACTTTTTATCAAGGGGGGGGGACAACATATCGATTGTCCCCCCCTCTTTTTTCATTGAACGTAAGTTACGTAACACAAAACGAGCTGCTCCAGTACAACCAGGCCGAGATGCTCTTCAAATACAAGAATAAATTTTTAAATCTCTCTATAATTCCAGCAATCTCTGTGTGCATGACATCTGTGGGCATGTTTGTCTGCGACCGCTGTTTCTCGACAACCACCGGTCCGATCTACTTGAAACTTGCCAGGTATATTGCTGGGGACCCGAGGATGTGCCTTTTCAAGGTTTGAAATTAATCGGACAAGTGGTTCCCAAGTTATGGTCTCCGTCCTCGCGAGCCGTTCGCGTCTGCTTTGGCTTTGGGAGTTGGACCAAACCATTTCACGAAAATAGAGGGGGGGGGTTGCTCAATACTGAGCCTCTCTGGATCTTAACTTTTTGCCAAAAACAACAAAAGAAAAAGAACTGTTAGTTTTATTGGTCTATTATAGTTATATTAAAGATGATAGGTTAACACTTCAACATTGAGAATCCGTGCTTCCCAAGGCATGGTCTCCCACCGGCTAAGTGTCCATAGCGACGTCGCTTTTTGATCCTTCGATGTCGGCTCTTCCTATCATTGCGAAGCAGAATTCGCCAAGCGTTGGATTGTTCACCCACAAACAGGGAACGTGACCTGGACATTTTGAGGTATGTTCGGACGTTTTCGGACTGTGTATCGTCATTTTATGAGTGTTTAAAGGAATCGCGGCTTCATGGCCCGGCGCGCCACGCCTCGGCTTGTGTTAGGCCGCAACGGCTCGGGGCCCCTTTAGCGACCAAAATAATTTATTTCACCTTTCTAACTTATATCGCCGGATGCCTGATATTATTACCTGCACGATGATGTGTGTGTTTAATTTCTGTGACTTTGCACCGTCGAGTTATAAGCCAATAAAAGATTTTGCGGCCTAGTATGCTGATTGAGATGGTGGAGCCTGTGCAGGATGACGCGGTTTCACTCGACCGGCTCGTACAAACGAACGGAAAGATATTTTGTAATTCTGTTTTCATATTTCGCAGTCGATAACAGTGGCCTAAATCCCAACGTTGAAAACCGGGTGAAAATCGAAGGATTTTTGGTATTTTGGCGACAAAATTAGCTTTGAATACTTGGGAAACATGGAATAAAATGCGCTGATTCACTCGCTTTTGCGGCGGTTCATGTAAATATTTTTTTGATCGGTACTTGGACTTCGGGGAGGTATAGACCGACAAAACGAGAGGTATCATTCGATCGTCGGACTTATGAGGATTAAATTATACATTTTAAAAGGTAGCTGTTGAAAAATATGCAAAATTCACCTCAGCGGTTCGGACAAACGAACGGAAAATTATTTTTGAATTCTGTTCTCGGATTATACAGTATCTATAGGGTAGTAATGAGATTACCTCGAAAATCCGATTAAAAAAGTCTTAGGCTTAGTAGCTCAGCCGCGGCTTGCAATTTTTACTTGGAAAAATAACGTTCCGGAAGGAATTTCTCTTCCGCCATCATCCGAATAATTTTCTGTTTGCACGAGGACAAAGACGAAGGATAGATCGACAGAATAAGGTGTCTCATTAAACGGTGTGATTTAGAATGATTAAATTAGAGATTTTAAATGCAGCGTTGAAAATAAAATAAAGAGGATTGTCAGCTTCTTCTTCACCATGTCGCCCCGCAACGGTTCTGGGACCCTTTAGCGACCAAAATGGTTAATTTCACCTTTCTAACTTATATCGCATTATACTTAAACAAAACGTACGGGCACGCACTATACTTAAACAAAACGTACGGGCACGCACTATACTTAAACAAAACGTACGGGCACGCACTATACTTAAACAAAACGTACGGGCATGCACTATACTTAAACAAAACGTACGGGCACGCACTATACTTAAACAAAACGTACGGGCACGCACTACACTTAAACAAAACGTACGGGCACGCACTATACTTAAACAAAACATACGGGCACACAATATACTTAAACTATACGTACGGGCACACAATATAATTAAACAAAACGTACGGGCACGCACTATACTTAAACAAAACGTACGGGCACGCACTATACTCAAACAAAACGTACGGGCACGCACTATACTCAAACAAAACGTACGGGCACGCACTATACTTAAACAAAGGCACGCGGTTTCAAATTTTTTTTTCACGTACGGCCACGCACGTACGCGCACGTACGGCGTGGAAATGATGAACGTATTTACAAATCAACAAACTATGTACAATAATTGGAAAGAAGAGAGTGCAGAGACGGCAACAGATCTTAATCCCTCGTCTCCTGGTCTCGTGGTTTGTGAGAGGTAAAGAATTACATAAATGTTCACATCACAACTGATTTTAGCTCATTCCTTTGGTGAACCCTTTTCATGGTATGCAAATCAAGAACACAATCTTTAACGACGACGCTAACTATGAACCAATAATATCATAATCATCTCACTCAACTTTAGCTCATTGGTTAATTAAATGCAGATTAAATAAAATGATGAATATTAATAATCCCAGGTAATAAAATACCAGCGTATCTGACCCTAACCAAAAGTAATAAGCGCGTAGCCGGGAACTAAGCGAGTAATGGAATGCTAAATTGGGAGCTCAGATGCTAAATTAACAACTGAACTCGTATCGGCGCTCTTTTAGGAATACATGTGCTACGCAAAGCTTATCACATGTCAACATTGTGCCTGGAGGTATAGTGACCTAGCCAAAAGTATGTTGACCTTAAAAATGCCCTGTTACGCAAAAAATAACCCTTATAATTCACATGTCAAAATTTATTCAACTGAAATGTAATTCCCTTCTCGTTTCATAGAGGATATGGATATCAGAAAGTTCTTTTCACGACAGCATCAAGTAGCACATCCCCGACCACTCTCCTGGAGCAATCAAGTTCCCAGAAAGAGGTGGATGATTCAAATGAAAAGATAGCAGAAAAGGGTGCATGTGCGAGTACTCGGCCTAATTTCCCAGATCAGCCTTTTCAACCTCATGATGTCAGTTGTATCCCAGTCCAAATACTGCCAAACTGAAAGTTGAAGTTTCAACAACAGTGGGCCAAAGATTTTCCGTGGCTTCATTTTGATCAGAGCATCAGCGGTGTACTCTGTCACACCTGTACGGACGCTTCTCGTGAAAAACTTACCGAACTTGCCCGCTGTGCAGAAGACGCTTTTGTCTCAAAGGGCTTTCGGAACTGGAAAAACGCTACAGAAAAATTCAGACAACACAAACGATCAAACACACATAGGCTTGCCTCTGAAAATCTGAAATGTCGCAGAAGTCAACCTGGTGTCCGTGTGCAGCTGAGCAGCAAACTGCTAGAAGAGCAAAGATCTGCACGGTCAGCACTTCTGAAGATTATCACCTCACTGCAATATTTAGCCCGACAACGTTTTGCAATTCGTGGGAAGGATGCCTCTGAAGGGAATTTCAAAATGCTCTTGCAGTTGCGGGCCGAGGATGATATAAACCTCAAGACGTGGCTGTCAAGGAAGACGACGTTCACAAGTGGAGAAATTCAGAACCAAATTCTACAGTTGATGAGTCATGCCATCCTCAGAAATATCTGCAGTAACGTGAATGAAATGTCCACTCAGTTCGGACTCGTAACTGATGGAACGCAAGATATTCAGGGTAATGAGCAGGAGTCGGTGTGTGTGCGCTATGTGACGGATTCCTTTGATGTTCAAGAAGATCTCATCGGCCTCTACCAAGTATCGTCAACAACAGGAGTATCACTTTGTAAGATGCTTCAGGATGTCCAAATTCGGTGTCAACTCCCTATTTAACACCTTCGAGCGTAGACTTAAGATGGGGCAAGCAACATGTCCGGAAAGTACAAGGGCTGTCAAGCACAACTAAAAAAAAACTCCAACCGCTGGCCAATTATGTTCACTGTGGAGCTCATGTCACCCAACTCATTACATCCAAAGCCCTACAAACTGCACCGTTCATAAGAGATGCCCTTGATTATGTCCAGGTACTCGGCAACATCTACAACAACTCTGGAAAATTCAAGCATCTGTACTTGAATATCCATGCTGACGATGCTGACACTCCTTGCCGCTACACGCCTGAGGCCAATTTGCCCGACGTGTTGGTTAACTCGTTCTCCTGCCGTGAAATCGATATTGGATAACTATGAAGCGGTACTGGATGCCCTTCAACAAGCAAGTGATGACTTTGGTACGAACACGGCATCGCGAGCCAACGGTATTCGAAGCTGTCTTTCATCAGGAAAGTGTGTTCTCGCTCTGTTTGCATCATTGCCCGTTCTCCAATCCCTTAAATACCTCAATAAGGCACTTCAGGGTTCACAAGTTACTGTCTCTGATATGCTTACTGCTGCAAAGGTAACTGCACAGAATCTCCAATCTCTCCGTACCGACCAGACGTTTTAGGAGGTTTTTGAAGCAGCACAACAGAAGCTCCAGCAGTGCCAACTAGATCCAGTGACCCTCCCTCGTAAGCGCAAGCTTCCGAAGAGACTTGATGGAGGCACGCAGGAATACACTGCCAATTCTGCAGAGGGGGTATACAGAGTTTAATTTTTCAAAGTCATCGACAGCGCATCTGAGAACTTGAACGAGTACTTCACATCAACCGACCTCATGGCGTATAGGGACTTGGGTGAAATGCTCCTGTCTAGGTCATTCAAAGCACAAATAGTCAGCAAATATCCCGAACTGTCGGATTCCCGAGAGCAACAACTTGGCTTCTTTCGTAACCAGTTCAGTGGTTCATCTGTTGAGGATTACCGTAAGATATTTGTAGACATGGTGCCGGAAGTTTGTTGAATGTTCCCACAGGTAGAACGTTTGCTTAGGCTTCTATTGGTTTCCCCAGCAAGTTCATGCGAAGCTGAACGGTCATTCAGCACAATCAGACGTATGAAGACTTGGTTACGTTCCACAATGACCCAACAATGCCTCAACCATCCCATGATCTGTCATGTTCACCGAGATCGTCTGACTGCACTTGACCCCCAAGACATTGCTACAAAGTTTTTAACTGGATCAACAGACAAGAGGGTTCATATTTTTGGCAAGTTTTTGGGTAAGTTGACCGTACTCATGTAATCTCAATTTGTATGTCAGTCTAGTTTTCAGTTTATGTTTAGTGAATCAGTTCAAGGGTCGTGAGAAGGAGGCTTGATAAACAATTATATATATATATATATATATATATATATATATATATATATATATATATATATATATATATATATATATATATATATATATATATATATATCTTTGATGACACTTGAAACTTTGAAATGTGTATGATTAATGTTTAATTAATTTCGCTCCGTCTGCTTACATTTGATAAAAAGATGGTCGATAGATGGTCAGATTAATTTAAGGGATTTGTGTGATCAGAAGGCAGCATGTCAACGAGCGTATAAAATCAAGAATTTGTCAGGGTAGACTTGCTGTGTCCACGCCGGCACGAAGTGGGCTTCGTGGTCTGGACATGCAATATCCCCCCCCACCCCACTTTTCAAAAGCAATCGACGCCCATGCTTAAAAATCATAGTATCTGGATGCGGATCTTCATCAAAATTGAACCAAATTGTCCTTGTCACACGCCCAATCTGTCCACCAAATTTCGTCTAAATCCGTCCACAACCTTTTGAGATATCCTGCTCACAGACAAACAAACAAACAGACAGACAGACGGACAGGGATGAAAAAATAACCTTTGTCCGCACCTTCTGTGGCGGAGGTAATAAATAGTCCTTGTATTTTTCGGTAAACCTTTCGTCAACTTCATATGATGTTCAATAAACCTGAATTTTGCTGGAATGTGTTTCTACTAAACGTCGAATATACTAATCTTCGATTCAGGGCATCATGTGCCGGTACCCCAACAAATTGCCATTCATAAAATATTTTAGCATCATGAAACAAAGCCAAGAGGTAATCTTAATGTCCATTCAAAACGACTGCAGCAACATGCTTTGGGGCCTTTAAATTGGATGGCAATTATTTAGATGAACATCCATGCGGTTTTATACCCAGTATTGAAATAAAGGGAGCAAGCACATAATCACAACACGGTATTCTAGTTAAGGCTGACGGAGTTTTACTGGATAATTTAATAAGAATACCTGCTGCCTGAGCATCAAACTTCAAGAAATACATTTTGAGTGTGAACAGCATCCTCTGATTTTAATAATGGTTCTTACGAAAGCATATTAGACTGGAATTCAATTGTGGATTCCACCCGCTGGTTGCATCATTACTGAGGCTCCGTTGTGCCACTGTAATGCTCCCAAGAAGTAAGGGAAGGAATTTTAAGTTTGGCCAGGGTGCCAGTGAGGGGCAATCGCCTACGGTTTGGTATAGATTTATGGGGTGAACATTGTATCCCCTCAAAATGAATATTCACGATGAATCTTGATTTTATAGGTGGTGGTCAATGATAGTAGCCTGTGGAGCTCTCTTACCAAACTTTGATTAACTTGGTTGAGGTTAGAGTCTAATCTATTGTGAGAATTTCATTATTTCATGTGTATTCATGATATAAAACATTGATTATATCGCTGTTCATTTCATTTTCTCAGCTCTTCTTTTTCTGGTTAGCGTACATCTTTGTTTGTTTGCTTGCGTTTGAACTTCTTCCTGTTTCTAATTATGTTTCTATCTTTGCTTGTACCTTTAAGTACCTCCATGTGAAGTATTTTATTGGGGTACCAAGCCTTTTTGTCTGGGTAACCTATTGTTTTCCTTCTGTTTATTCTTGTTATACTTCACTGCAATTTTGCAAGTTTATTCCCTTTTAAATTAATTTTCTTTGGAACTGCTTGAGTGATTGACATAAAAGTTACAACATTGGTGCGACTACTCCTGCATAATTTTTTTTTCATAATTATGACGTCATAGGTCATGTGGTGCGGCAGCTATGTTTGGAAAAAGGAAAAACTTTGGATCTCTGTATCTCAGAAACCGCTCCATGGAAAACATTGAAACTTGGCAAATGCCAAGAACTCTCCATGGGGAACAAGTTTTGTCGAGAGGTTTCATTGGTCGGCCTTCATTATGATGTCACAATTCGATACGTCGAACGCTTCTATCCGATCGGTGTGAAAATTTTAAAGTGTTGTCTACCAGCAAAATGTTGAGAGAAAAAAAATTTGATGACTTCATCGGTCAGGTGGTTTGGCAGCCATATTGAATTGAACGTAAGAAGCTTTAAAAAAAATTATTCTTATCCA
>NC_140965.1:95381989-95399489 GCF_056783735.1 Eptatretus burgeri | reverse complement strand
ATGTTGAACCATCAACAATTGCGCAGATAGAGCGGTCGGAGAGAAAGCTCTAGGAGAGAGCAGAGTGAAGGAGGAAAGCCGAAAGAGGGAAGCTTGGATATCACACCCTGGTGTCAAAGGCTTTTGAGATATCAGGCCAAAAACAAAGGATTCCCCTAAGTCTCTCAAAGAAGAGGCCCAGACATTCGTAATCTAAGAAAGGATATCACCTGTAGATCTTGCTTTGCGAAAGCCAGGTAGATCAGGTAGAATATTGGTGGTCAGGTAGAAGACTGTGAGATTCAAGATGCTTGAGAAAACGGGGATTGAGAAGGTGTTCAAAGACTTTGGAAACAGTGGAAGTCAAACCAATAGGACAGTAGTTAGAAGGGTTTGAACGATCATCCTTCTTTAAAATCGAATGTACTCAGGTATGTTTCCAGGTAAGAGGAAAAGTTTGGGTTTTTAAACAAAAACAAAACAAACGAGCAAGCAGGAGTGCAAGTTCCGAAGCACATTCCTTCAAGACACGGGGAGAAATGCCATCTTGCCCGTTGGCCTTGCTTCTGTCCAGAGAGAGAGAGAGGAGTATTTTTTGACTGCATGAAAAGAGATTATAGGGAGGGACATAGGATTGGTGAGGGAGCATCAGAGGGAGATGGAATGTTAGTCATCCAGTGTGGAGTTGGAGGAGAAAAGAGAACCAAAAAGAGCTGCTTTATCAGTCGGAGAGACAGTGATAGTATCATCGGAACGGAAAAGCGAAGGAAAGGTAGAGCGACAGAAGTTGTTGGAGATACTTTTAGCTGAGGACCAGAAAGATCCATTAGTGGAAGAAGATGAGAGGTTGTTACATTTCTTTTAAATAAAGGAATGGTTTGCCTCACAAATAACATGTTTACAATGATTTCTGGCAGATATGAAATCTGAATGTGAGTCGGAGGAAAAAGAGTTTTTTCCATGTCCGATATGTCGCGTCCCTTGCACGAATGGCTGCAGAGCAGGAATTATTAAACCAAGAATTGGTCGGAGAGTTAGATTTGAAAGAGAAGGGGATACAAGCCTCCATTACTGCAACAATAACCTCAGCTAAACGTTCAGCAGAGATTGAGGCATTGCCCGAGTAGAGGCAGTAGTCTTTCCAGGGAAAGTCAGAAAAGAAGTTTTGTAAACCAGTCCAGTCAGCATTATTGAAATTCCAATACTGGCTTTTCGTTGGAGCAGTTAGAGGAGAAGAAGTCGTGGGAAGTAAAGTGATGTTCACAAGATTGTGGTCAGAATAACCAATTGGAGGTGAAATTGTGTAGTTGTAATGCGATTGGAGGTGAAGAATAAATCTAAAGTATTGGAAGTGTGGTCATGACAATCTGTGATATGGGTGGGGTGGGTGATAATTTGTTCCAAATCATTAAGAATGGAAAATGTAAGAGCTTAAACTCCCCCAACATCCTTGTGGGAAGATTTCAGCCACTCCCTGCGGTGTACGTTGAAGTCTCCGAGATAGAGAAATTCTGCTTGAGGGGGTGGTTGGAATTGTTGCAAGAGGATTTTCAACGTTGGTCCAATGTCGGTGAAAGCATCTACAGGGTGTGTCAATAAAAGGTGAACCACTTCGAAACTTTATTAACCAAAACATTGAGTAATAAAACAAAAAATTTCCTCGGAAAATGAAAACCAAGTCATGGAGAAATGAAACTCATTATGTGTTAATGCACTTATAGTTGAGGTGTTTGATGTGAGCAACACACACACACACACACACACACACACACACACACACACACACACACACACACACACACACACACACACACACACACACACACACACACACACACACACACACACACACTCACACGAATTGCAAAGTTTTCAATGACGTTTCTCCAAGTGTTAATGGTTACTGTCTGTATATAAGCCTCAAGTGCTGCCTTCAGATCAAGTTCAGTTCTGGGGTGTTCCTTGGAGACATGATCTTTGCAGGCGCCCCAGAGGACAAAGTCCAGCGGATTGAGGTCGGGGCTGTGTGGAGAGCATTCATTTTCCATACACAAACTGAGAACTCGTCCGGAATTCTGACGCAGAAAGGTACTTGTTTTGTTGGCTGTATGCGGGGTAGCACCGTCTTGCATGAACCACTGTCGCCGGAGGGCTGCAGTGCTCATCGATTGCTTCAAGTATTCGTAAAATGTGGTTGACAATCGACCGGTATCGTTCTTCATTGATGGTAACCGTTCTTCAGTTTTTGTCTTCAAACCAATAAGGCTCAAACACACCTCTGCAGCTGACAGCCACAAAAGCAGTGACTTTCTCACCCTTAAACGACTTCTCTTCAACCTCATCTGGGTGTTGACTTCCCCAGAAAATGTTGTTGTGTGAATTGATAGCACCTTTGACGTGAAAGTGTGCCTCGTCACTAAATCACACATCGCAAATCCAGTTTGGGGTTTCCTCCATCTTCTGCTGCAGCATCTCACACATAGCGACCCGTGCTGATTTATCCCCATCGGTCAATGTATTGGCTGTTGTGATGTGGAAAGGTAAGAGGTTTAAATCTTGTTTCACTATTCTTCTGATACTACTGGGAGTGAGACCCAGTTCAGCTGATCTTTGTCGATGTGATTTCTCTGGACTTTACATGACTGACTCACAAACTCGTTCCATGTTTCCTTCACACCGTACACTTCTTGGGCGACCGCACCTTCCCTTGTTAATGTTGAGGATCGTCCCTTTATGGTTGAGCTTTTTCACAAGTTTCCAAATGGCTGGCTTGCTTGACTTGTTCCTGGGATGCACTCCATATTCAGTACAGAACCTCGTCTGGATGGAAACAATTGATTTGGTCTCAAAATACCACTTGGCAATGTTTACTCTTTGCTTGGTAGAAAACGTCATTTTTTCCCCATAGAATACTTTGGTTATGCTTGAATGACTTCTCCAAAGATCCGCGATCACTCCTGCAAAACCCCAAAAAATTAAGGTAATGACTAGAAATATAAAGGTCATTTGAAGTGGTTCACCTTTTATTGACACATGCTGTATCTACCTGTTGGTCCAACGGTCGCCGCATGACATAAAAGTGATGGCACAAGGGCTAATGTTTGGCAAATGGACAAAATTACATTGGCCCAATGGAAGTGCTGAGGTTGGGCCAACATCAGTGTGTTCTTCTGTATGAGCCTTGCACCTAGCCCCATTTTTCCCATCGGCCCTCGTCTTCGTATTCACAATTTTGCACTTCGTGGTGTTTTCCAGGAACGTAAGTAATCCCTGTAAATAACGAGCGTTTGCTGTACTCAACTGGGATCCTACAAACTTGCGTACGCTGCATGAAATGGCATGAACCAAGGCCACAAGGTGCCTAATGCCTTGCATGAAACTTGTTCCAGTCAGTGTGGAGGTAGACCAAGTTACACACCTTAACTCGGGTATCAGAGGTGGATCATCCCATTGGTGTTTTTGACCTCTCACTCTCAGGATGGTTGGCTGTGTGAAGCTGATCATGTGTTAGGATGATTTGGCAGTCAGAAAGGGGTATCTGGACATCGGTGAACTGATAACACTGGCTCAACATCTCCCTGGCAGATACTGTATGCCCTGAGAGTCAATGCGTAAATTAGACTCCAGTAATTGAAAGAGCGTGTGTTGCCACCATACCCCTGAAGAGTTATTGACGAAGAAGATTATCTTCCATTTTGCAGACTACCTTTGTAGCGACAGGATTATTGTTTGGGTTCTTAACTCTCCCTAACTCGATGAGGATCCTGTGGCATTGAAAGGCGTTTGTCCTCGATAAGAAAAACAAAACCTGGGGTAAGGTCTATGCATAAGCAGATCAATCCATAACACAGGATGTGATGCCGTTCATTTTCAATGACGAAGGAAGCTATGAAGGAGGTGTTGCACTCTCTCAAAACAAGGGTGAGTTCTCACTCTGACTTAATGATCCACAACAAAAGAGACAGTGGCAACATCAGGTGATCCTCAGTGGGTTGTCAGAGAATAGTGTTGGGAACATAACAGAGTGTGGCACAGTGGTGACATCTGGCAGGGATATGCTCAATGGAAGCATTCATATCAAGTGCATAGATGTAAACGTGGGTGACAGACTTGAGTTGATGACAGGTAGGATGGTTGAGTTGCAATTGCAGTCTTGTGATGAGAACCACACTGATGCTGCATGGTACTCGTAAATGAGTTGTTGTGTGAATTGTTTCACTCATGTCTTCACATAATTATTAAATTGTGGTTCGGGAAAAAAGGGCATGTGGTTAGGGAAGAGTATTGATTCTGGGGGATTTTAACTTGCCAGGGATAGATTGGGTCCAGGAACAGGGAAAGGGCAGAGCAGATGAGGATTTCCTAGTTTTAGTCCAGGATTACTTTTAACCCAGTTTGTAGATAAGCCCACTTGGGGGAGTGCAGCGTTAGACCTCCTTTTAAGTAACGATTCCAATATGGTGGAGGAGGTGGAGGTAGGGGAGCATTTCAGAGCAAGTGACCATAACATTGTGTGTGCAAAGATTCTGTTAAGTGTTAGAGTTCAGGATAGGAGGGTAAAGCTATTCGATTTCAGGAAGGCAAACCTTGAGGTTATGAGGATAGAGTTGGGTTATGTAGTTTGGGAGACTCTAACAACATGACAATCGGCATCAGAGAAATGGGAAACCTTTAAGGACCAAATGTGTAGAGTGCAGAGTAAGTACATTCCAATGAGGTGTAAACTAGAAGTAGAAAGAGACCAGGGTGGTTGAGCAGTCAGATAAGGAACGCTATTACGGAGAAGCAGAAGGCATTTCTCAGGTTTATATCTCAGAAGCAGAAGGCATATAGAATAACAACAGGACTGGAACGAGATTTATATCACTATCGGAGTAAACAGAGGCAAGTTAAGAAAATAACTCGGCAAGCCAAAGGAGAGTATGAGAAGGACATGGCTAAGAATATTAAACATAGTAGCAAGGCTTTCTTTAAGTAAATCAGGGGAAATGAACAGGTTAGGACCATTGTGGGCCCATTGAGGAATAGCACTGGGGGAGTGGTTAGTGATGAAAGTGAGATGGCAGGCTTATTAAACAGGTATTTTTTTTCAACTTTTACACAAGTACAGTCAAGAGAATTTCCAATAGCTGAGAGTATCTATCGAGGAGGTGAGGAAGGACTTTTACAGAAGATCCCGGTTGCAGTGGAGGAAGTAAAGGAACAGCTCAGTAATCTAAGAGAAGATAAGGTTCCGGGTCCAGATAATATGCACCTGAGAGTATTGATAGAGGTGGCTGAGCAGGTAAGCGAGATGTTAACGGATATTTTCAACAGTTCTCTAGAGTCAGGACAGGTACCGGAGGATTGGGGAGTCGCAAATGTAACACCATTATTTAAGAAAGGATCCAGATAAGAATTGGGCAAATATAGACCTGTTAGTTTGACTTCAGTTGTGGGGAAGGTGTTGGAGACATTAATTAAGGACCAGATGAGGAACCATTTAAATAACTACAAACTAATTAAAGGTAGTCAGCATGGGTTTACCAAAGGTAGTTCCTGTTTAACAAATCTTTTAGAGTTCTGTGAAGCAGTGTCTGATTGGGTGGATGAGGGAAAGACAGTGGACATAGTATATCTAGACTTTAAGAAGGCATTTGATGAGGTACCACATCGGAGGTTGTTTGCCAAAGTGAGGACTTGTGGAGTGGCTGGTCAGGTAGCTAATTGGATTCCAAAACTGGCTTAATGGTAGGAAGCAAAGAGTGGCTGTGAGTGGGAGGATGTCTTGTTGGGAGGATGTAAGTCGTGGGGTACCTCAGGGATCAGTACTGGGACTATTACTATTCATTATTTACATCAACGATTTGGATAATGGGGTAAAGAGTAAACTTTCCAAATTTGCAGATGACACAAAGCTTGGAGGTCAGGTGGATAGCAGAGAGGGGGTGATCAGATTCAGGAAAGTATTGATCCTTGCATAGATTGGGCAAAAAGATTGGCAGATGTAATTTAACCTGAGCATGTGTAAGGTGTTGGGGATGGGAAAGAACAATGAAAATAGAGATTACAGGATGCAAGGGGTAATTTTGCAGCGTGTCACACAGGAGAATGACCTGGGGGTGGTAATATATACGGAGGTAAGCAGGCAGCACACTGCCAATCAGCTACAGGTAAAGCAAATAGGGTTTTAGGTTTTATTCGGAGGGGGATCATTTATAAATCAAAAGAGGTGGTGTTACCATTGTACAGGAATTTAGTGAGGGCCACATCTAGAATATTGTGTGCAGTTTTGGTTACCACAACTCAGGAACGACATCGATGCCATCGAGAAGGTTCAGTGCAGGGCTACGAGATTTATTCCGGGCCTAGCTAGACTCAGCTATGAGGAGCAGTTGAAGGAGAGAGGGCTTTATACACGAGAAAGGAGCTGGTTACGAGGAGATATGATCGAGATGTTTAAGATAATGAAAGGTATTGATAAAATAAGTGTAGTTGAATTACTTAACAGAGGAGACAGTGATAGGACCAGGGGCCATAGCCTGAGAGTGAAGAAGAGGAGAGTTAAGACGGTAGTAAGGCAGGGGACTTTCACTCAGAGAGTAGTTAATGCATGGAATGGCCTACCTGGAAAGGTAGTGGCAGCAGAAACAGGAGATAAGTTTAAATTAGAATTAGATAGGTACCTGGAAGTTTTGGAGTTCGAAGGGAATAGGGATGTTGACAGAACTTTTAGGTAGTTTGAGCATTGATGTGTGATTGTGTGCATGTATACGGAGTGCTGTTGCTGGGGGTCTTGTCAAGGGGGGTTGTGTGGTTGATGTGTTTTTAACCAAGCCCATGAAATTAGTATGGTGTTCACACAGGCATGATGGGCTGAATGGCCTCCACCTGTGTCTGATTTCCTTGTATTTCCTTGTATTACATTGATGAACTCAAGAGTGGGAGCAAGGGGTTCAGTGTGTCGGACCACCAAGAGACCATCCTTATCAATGGTATCAACTTGGAGGTGTTGTTTCACAACCTGAAATGTTGGTCAGTTTCTCATATGGATGAGAGCCCTGCACAAGGTGTGCATGCAGGTACGCTGCAAATCTGAACATTTTGACTGGATCACCGCTATCTGTGCCAGTCAAATGGTGAAGGGAAGCTTGATATTGCCAGACATTATATCTTGAGTATAGATTTGAAGCACCACAAAAACCTTCGTCTGGTTGATTAACACACACACACACACACACACACACACACACACACACACACACACACACACACACACACACACACACA
Source organism: Eptatretus burgeri (assembly GCF_056783735.1). Taxonomy (NCBI): domain Eukaryota; kingdom Metazoa; phylum Chordata; class Myxini; order Myxiniformes; family Myxinidae; genus Eptatretus; species Eptatretus burgeri. Next base: position 95,392,241 of record NC_140965.1, on the reverse strand, counting down.
CACACACACACACACACACACACACACACACACACACACACACACACACACACACACACACACACACACACTTGGCAAGTTGGAAAGTCACATTCTGGAGCAATGCAGCTCACAAAGTCAAATTGTATATTTGCAGATCCAGCAACACGTCTTAAGGCCCTGTCACACCTTGATGATTTAGCCAGCATATGCCGACTTATGAAAAATTTGTCTAAAATGCTGGCACACGTCGAATACGTTATGGGTAAGTTTTGTATACGTTAAGAGCACGCTGAAAAACTGCCATATGTCGTAGTACGCTGACTTTCATCGTTGTACTTTGCAGTTGTCCTCAAATTTTAGCATGCTTGAAATTTTACGACGTATGCCAGCGTATGATTCACACGTTCCACTATGCTGGCCATAAGTTGTAGGCACGTTATGCGATCGTTGACACACGTCGACACACGTTACTTGTAAGTTACTCATAAGTCGAAACGTGTCGAAATAATGATTAGCGTACCCAAAACTTATTTATAACCTATGAGTGACGTGTTGTAGGCACGTTATACGATCGTTGCACACACACGTTGAAGCACGTTATGCGATCGTTGACATACGTTGAGGCACGTTACTTGTAAGTTACTCATAAGTCGAAACACGTCGAGGTTATGCTTCGCGTACCCAAAACTTATTTCTAACCTATGAGTAACGTGCTTTGAACTTATGTGTAACGTACCTCCAACGCATATTGACTTATGTAGACGTATTTGATTGACGTCTTCCGGACGACCGCAGAACTTACTGAACGTGTTTCTAATTTACTGCTACCGTATAATGGCGTATTGGCAGCGTTTTAAAAAAAACAAAAAAAAAACAATAACTTCTGATATTTCGTCACGTGCCGTTACGTCACGTCCGATTGCCTCTTCAGTTTGCTCATGTCTTATTCTAAGTTCCTCCTCTGTGAATATTTTCTGTTTGAGGATATTGTCACGTCGACGTCGAAACTTAAAAGCAAATGTCCGATTATATTTTAAAATTCGTGATAGACTAAAACAAAAATAATAATAATAAAAAAACAACAACAACAACAACTTCAGATATTTCGTCACGTGCCTTCACGGATCAAGGAGAAAAAAAATAAAATGTGCCTTGACGGAGAAAATAAGTTCCGAGTATGCTAAACATTACCTCGACGTGTTTCGACTTATGAGTAACTTACAAGGAACTTGTGTCGACGTGCGTCAACGATCGCATATCGTGCCTACAACTTATTCCCAGCGTAGCGGAACGTGTGAGCCATTCGGCGAGTACGTCGTAAAATTTTCAGCATGCTTGAAATTTCACGACGTACTAAACGTACCACGAAATATGACAGCATACTTCATTGTTTTTCAGCATGCTCTTAACTTACCCATAACGTATTCGACGTGTGCCAGCTTGGTTCGGCAAATTTTTCATAGGTCGGCATACGCTGGCTAAATCGTCAAGGTGTGACTGCGTGGTTGACACTTCCAATTCTCAGGCGGTTATGATTTAAATCGGCGTGCGGCAGGTTTTTAACAGGCTACGCCTTCGAGATCGTCGGCGATACGTGCAGCGCGCGATGCCTAAGTTAAACTATCGTTGGACATAGGTTGTGAACGCTGACAACAGGCGAAGCATTCGTTGGTATAAGTTATCTATAAGACAACGAAACGTTGTGTGCCCGTTACTAATATGTTATGCATACGACCAACACGTTATGAATACGACCAAAACTTTAAAAAACCATCAAAATTTCACCGTACGCCAACGTTTTACATACATTTTTATACGTTGCCATTGCTGGCTAAATCGTCAAGGTGTGACAGCGCCTTAACAGTTACTTGATACTGACTCACAGTGGAAAGATTTCACATGGGATTCCTGTACAGTTAGCTTTGGAATGTCATAGTAGCTAGGCCAGAGGTGCCTGGAAGAAGGTATGTTGTGAATGTATTGGTTTTGTCTTCTTGATTCTTCAGTGTTCTTGTGGCCTGTGGATAGTGTACTCACATGCATTTATATGTCGATACTGCATGTGAATGTCTGTATAATATCTCTATTTGTCTGTCCTGGCAGAGTTTTATCAAGGGTAAAGGACCAAATAATTAATGATGCTCGGGTCCACGGTGGCACGACATGTTTATTGTGTTGGTTTGGAGGTATATAGAGCACATAAAATATCTGTTTTGGAGGTATACAGAATAATATGGCTCATAAACAATGGCACAGCTGGTGGCATTGCATGGCACGTATGGCATGGCTGAGCAGATGCCACAGCTGGCAGGTAGATGGATGGCACACACAGCGAGGTAGAGTGGCTTGCAAAAGTATTCAACCCCTCCAAAGTTTTCACATTTTTATGACACCTGAGCTTATTATCCTCACCAGAGGAGAGGGTATTGAATTTGGGTCCGTTTGTCACTTGGCAAAAAAAAAAGATGACGAGTATGTTGATCACCTCCGTGTGTGTGTGTGTGTGTGTGTGTGTGTGTGTGTGTGTGTGTGTGTGTGTGTGTGTGTGTGTGTGTGTGTGTGTGTGTGTGTGTGTGTGTCTGTGTGTGTGTCTGATCGCCACCAGCCCAAACCGCTCAACCGATTGTTCTGAAATTTTCAGAGATTAATGACACCGGCCCTGTGACAGTCGCGCATTGAAGTTTCGTAAAATTCGTTCAACCAAAAAGGTCTACAGAGGACAAAAGGCCAATTTGAGCCAAATTTTCTAAATCCTCAATTTTCATGCGATTGAGTTGAAATTTGAAAAGGATTTGCATATCAGGTCACTGAATTCAACCACATATTACTTTTAAGGTTATCTTCGGTCAAAAGGTCAACATAGGCCATTAGGTCAACCCAAAATAGGTCAAATTTTTTAATTGTTTCTAAAATTGTCAATTTTCATCCGATTGACTTGAAATTTGAAGGACATTTACACATCAGGTCGCTGAATTCAAACACCTATTAATTTTGAGATCAACGTAGGCTAAAAGGCCAATTTGGGACAAATTTTCTGAAATCCTCAATTTTCAACGGATTGACTTGAAATTTGAAGACCATTTGCATATCGCGTCACCAAATTCAACCACCTATTACATTTTCAGTAAACATCGGCCAAAAGGTCGACATAGGCCAATTTGAGCCAAATTTTCTAAATCCTCAATTTTCATGCGATTGAGTTGAAATTTGAAAAGGATTTACAGATCAGGTCACTGAATTCAACCACCTATTATATTTATGGTTACCATAGACAAAAATGGCAAAATAGACCAAAAGGTCAACACAGGCCAAATTTTTGAAATCCTCAATTTTAATCCAATTAACTTGAAATTTGAAGAGCATTTGCATATCAGGTCATTGAATTCAACCACCTATTGATTTTGAGGTTAACATCGGCAAAAAGGGCAATTTGGGCCAAATTTTCTAAAATCCTCAATTTTCATCTGATTGACTTGAAATTTGAAGAGCATTTTCATGTCAGGTCGCTGAATTCAAACACCTATTAATTTTAAGGTCAAAAGGTCAACACCGGCCTAATTTCTAAAATTGATAGATAGGGCCAAAACCGCTCAAACCGCTCAACCAATCGTTCCGAAAGTAAATCAGAACCCAATTTACCATTTATGGCAAGACTTGAAGATTTCAGTCAATTGATAGATAGGGCCAAAACCTAAATATATCACTGCATCTCAAAAACCTGTGGACGAGTTATGACAAAAGGTGGATGAGTTGACTAGGTGACAAAAAAAAGCAGATTGGATTTTGGTTTGGATCCAGCCCATCAGTGGGATACAAAACGTAAACTGTTCCATCTGGCAGTGTGCTCTACTGAGTGCAATTCTACTTTTATGCTGTTTTGCCAAGTTATCACTCTATGAGTGATTTTTACCTTCGCAAACTTTGTTGCGAAGGTTATGTTTTGATCGCTGTGTATTTATTTATTTATTTGTGAATATGTGTTTGTTTGTTTGTTTGTTATTCACATAACTCCAAAAGTATTGAACTGAATCGCAGCAAATTTGGTGGGATGATTGGTCATTATATGAGGACCATTTGATTAGATTTTGGGAGCGATCGGGTCAAAGGTCAAGGTCAGGGTTATGAAAAGGTCAAAATCGTCTTTTTACCATAGCGTGGTCAATTTGTATCCAATTTGCATGCAACTAATGCCAAAATGTTCAGAATTCAATGCCCCATCTTGTGATATGTGACATAACACAATGACGTAATAACCCTTATTAGCGGTTGGGAGTCAAAGGTCAGGGGGGGTCACAACATTGCAAAATGTGTGGTTTTAGTCATAACACGGTCAATTCTTATCCGATTTGCATGAAACCAACACCAAAATGTTGACTGTTCTGTTCCCCACACTCTAAAACCAATTACAAAGTTAAGAGTACAAAGGTCGAGGTCATGAAAAGGTCAAAATCATCATTTTGCCATAGTGCGGTCGATTTTTTATCCAATTTGCATGCAACCAATGCCAAAATGTTGTGAATTCAATGCCCAATCTTGTGATATACGATATGACACAATGACATCATTACCTTTGTTAGCGGTTTGGGTCAAAGGTCAGGGGGGTCAACGACCTTTATTATAATAACGCGGTCAATTCTTATACAATTTGCATGTAAGTAGATTCAAAATGTTTAGAATTCAATTCCCTATCCTGTGATGTGTAATATTTGATTTCTTATAATGTGACCAGTTGTCATCAGATTGACTTGACACCGACACCCAAAAAGGTCAGGGAGTTCATACAGAAATTGTACAATGTACGTGAATCAGTGTCAAACAGCAGGAAATTTAATGTTTTTAAGCCATCATAACACATATGAGATGGCAGATGTGTTATGGGATTAAGTACCCTCACAATCAACGGTTTCTGGGGGGGGGGGGGGGGAATGTTGCGTTGGCGAAGGTATGCGCTCTACTGAGTGCCCGTTCTAGTTAATTTGTCTGTTTGTCTGTTTGTTGGTCTGTCTGTTTATCTGCACAGAACTTTTGTGTTTTTCTCTGCAACCGCCTGTCGGATTGAGATGAAATTTTCACCATTGGTGCAAAGGCTCATGTGTAATTTTATAATGATAATTATGACGTCATTGATCATGTGTTGTGGCAGTCATATTGCAAAAATGGAAACATTTTGGACCTCTGTATCTCTGAAACTGCACGAAGGAAAAAAGTGAAACTTGGCACACAGCAAGTACTTCTCATGTGGAATGTGTGTTCTTTTTTATGGCATCATAGGTTCCCTCATTATGATGTCATAATTGCATATGTATAACACCACATCCGATCAGTATGAAAAATGTTGAGGGTCATCTCGGGATAAAATGGTGCACAGAAAAAAAAAAATCATGATGTCATCGGTCACATGATTCGGAAGCCATATTGTTTTTCAAAAAAAAAACCTTCAAAAATCTTCTTCTCTGAAGTGGCTGAACAAATTGAGGCAAAACTTTACACGTATGACCGCCTGTCCATGAGGAACAAAAGGTTCACACCTGCCACGTGGGTTGGCAGCCATATTGGATTTATCCTAAAACCTTAAAAAATACACCACTCAAAAGAAGTCCTGTTGAGGGTCTGCAATCTCTGATTGCTCTTTTTCTTGTTTCATGATGTTTTAAAATCAAACTTAGTATATCGAGTCTTCACAAACTACTTCAAAGTGATAATGGTAAAAAATTACCGATAAATGTGAGTAAGTTTGATTAACAGAGAAAAATCAGATGATTCTCAGTTGCATAAGTATTCAAACCCTTTGCCTCATAAACCGAAAATCACTTCAGGAGCAAATTATTTATTTGAAAGATTACAAAATAAGTGTAATAGGTTTCACCTCGAGGTAATCAGTGGTTTAACTTAAAAATTAAGCTCCCCCTCTTATTTTAGGAGTTTTAAGGTGCAACTCACTTGATCAACCAACAAGGCTGATCTGGAAAAAAATCACAAACTGTTCCAACACGTGGAACATGTCTTTCAAGCCGGACAATTCTCACACTCTCACTATGTCTCTCCGAAAGGACTGTTTAGAACCCCCCCCCCCCCCAATCCACTTTCTCAACGATCCTCTGGAAGAAGTCCTTTCTTTCAAGCTTCTGGGTCTCACTATCTGCCAAGACCTTTCCTGGGAAAGCCACATTTCAAACCTCGCCTCCAAAGCCAGTCGCCGACTGGGAATCCTCTGTCATGCAAGGTCCTTCCTCTGCCCACCTGAGCTCCTGACCACTAACAAAGCTTTTGTCCGCAGCCTGATAGAGTACTGCTCTCCCCTATGGGCTGGTGCTCCTGCCTCCCACCTTTCTCGGCTTCACACTGTAGAAACCAAGGCATTTCGGATCATTGTCATCTCACGCAATGAGGCTGAGTCTTTGGGCCTCTCACTCAATCACCGCAGGTTGGTCGGTGGTCTTTCTGTCTTCTACTGTCTCCTCTCCAGCCTCGCCTCCCCTGCTCTCTCTGTGATTTGTCCCCACCACATTTCCGCAGGGCGCTGAAGGTCCACCAACAACCCCCTTCTGGTAAAACTACCAAAATCACGAATCACTGCTCACCTTCACTCTTTCATTCCTCTTTTTTCCCACCTTTGGAATAAGCTCCCTCACTCTATTCATTCCCATCCTTCCCTCCAGGCCTTCAAAACAGCTGTTCACCACCACCTCTCATCATCCCCCATCCAAATCCTCGATCTTTTCTACCCCCGATAATCCACCCAAGCCCACCTCCTTCAAATTCCCTGCTTTCCTTCCTGAAAGTCCCTGTCATGTCCATCTTCTATTCCCCATGTTCCCCGTCCCATCCCTCTCCCTTCCACAGGTCTCCAAATGTCTCTGTTCCCCACTATTTTGTTCTTCGCACTCCCTCCCCTGCTGTCTCATGCCCCCCCCCCTTGATGTGCGTTGTGTTTTCGCTCTCATACGAGCCTCGACAAGGTATAGAAAAAAAAAAGGCAAACATGAAGACCAAAGAGCTTTCCAAAGAAATCAGACGTAAAGTGGTGGAGAATCACCGTTTCGGAGAGGGTTATAAGATTTCAGTCATGCATTGTCCCTTTTCATATGGTGAAATCCATCTTCAAGAAGTGGAAGACGTATTATATCACCCATACTCGACCCAGATCAGGTTCAGGATGTCACTGTCAATCCAACAACGACTTTGAAGATCTGCAAGGATATATGTCTCAGATGGGGTCAGTGTTCATCAATCAACAATATCCCAATCCCTTCACAAAGCTGGCCTCTATGGACAGGTGGCAAGAAAGTAGCCATTACTGAAAAAGGCGCATCTAAAAGCTCGTATGGAGTTTGTGAAAAAGTATCTTCAAGATACTGCAGGCATGCGAAGAAAAGTTTTGTGGTCAGACGAGACGAAATTGAACTTCTTGCTCTAAATTCAAAGCGCTACGTCTGGCGCAAGCCTAACACTGCAACATCACCCAGTAAACACTATCCTAATTGTCAATCGTGGTGGTGGCAGCATCATGTTTTGGAGCTGCTTTTCATCAGAAGGAACTGGCAAACTTGTCAGAATAGAAGGGACAATGGACGGTGCAAAGTACAAGAGAGTCCTTGATGAAAACCTGCTTGAGTCAGCCATGAATCTGAAACTGGGTAGGAGATTCACATTTCAGCACGACAATGATCCGAAGCACAAAGCTAACGCCACACTGGAGTGGCTGAATAAGAAGAAAATAAATGTTCTTCAGTGGTTTACTCTAAGTTCTCACTTGAACCCAATTTACCATTTATGGCAAGACTTGAAGATTGTAGTCAATCGACAATCCCCATTGAACTTGGCAGAACTGGAGCGATTTTCACTCGAAGAATGGACAAATATTTCACCATGTCACTCTGTAAAGCTGGTAGTGACCTCCCCAAAAAGACTCATAGCAGTCATTGCTGTAATAGGTGCTTCCACCAAGTACTGACCTAAGGGGCTGAATACTTTTGCAACCAGTGAATTTTTATTTGTACATGTTTTTTGCAGGTATTCCTGACAAAAGCCTTTAATTATAACATTGTTTTGTTTGATCTCTTCAGTTATGAATGAAAAAGTTCACTTGGAAAAGTTGTTTCTACATCATCTACATCATTCGGAATTCATCTAAATGTGGCATTATTGGTAGGGAGTGTATACTTTTGCAGGCCACTTTAGATGGGACATGCGAGCCGGCAGATGGAATGAACCAGCAGATGTCGTCGTGGTGGTGGCAGGAGCGTGTAATGGTAGCATGTAGGATGGCCGGTTTTGGCCCTAACCTACTCTACCCCAGCTGCTCTGTTAATCCCTCTATCCTACACCAGATCCTGCCCCTCTAAATTATTTTAAGGTAGCCTATCCCTCCTGGGTCCTCTAATTATTTTGTGTAAATGAATAATGAAATGAATGTGGATGTTAAGTTTGATTCAACTGATGTCGATGATGTGGTAATATACTGAACATAGAAGACAAGTAAATTTTAAGTGTATACATCAAGTTTATGGGTTGTGGATATGGCAATGTATCAAAAGGCCAAATGAGCTCCACATTTGTCTTACAGTATAAACACTATTCAGCTTATGATAATAATTTGTCCAAAGTTGTGCTTTTAAAGTAAGAAATGAAAAAGTCGTTGAAATTGAGTCTGTCTGGTTTTACATTGTTTGATTTATCCACAGTTATGCTAAGGATGTCAATGGCAATGGTTGTGGGTTTGGACAGATGGGCAGGTGACTGGATGGACGGATAGTCATTCAGGTGCTCCCATTTCTTCCTGCCGAAAACTCGTAATTTTAATCTCTCACCGTCAATGATATAGAGTACTCTATAATAAAATGTAAGTGCATTGCAATACAAAGAAACCATTTCATATTTTAGTAAAAAGCAGTAGATTTAAAATTTAATAACATTAAGAGGTAATGTGCTTAACACAACTTTGGAAGTGGTTTGTTTTCAATACTGTATGAATGGGTGATATTGAATATGGCATGTAGAGAATTCCTAAGGAATATGAAAATTGCAAGAGAGCAAGGGAAAGAAAACTCAAAAAGAATGGACTCTAACCGTAGCAGTTGAATGTAGACAGGACTGCTTTACCCCAAACCTTGTTACACCATTAAACTATTTTGGAGAAAGGCAGTGTATGTTTCAGCAGATAATTGCTCCCTGTTTTCTGTGAGGCATAAAATAGGAAGAAAAAAACATTTCCATGATGGCCATCCTCTCTATTGTCATTTTAACATCACAGGTTGTGCTTTGAGTGATTGTACGTGCTATTTGGAAATGGTTGTCTTTTGCACCGACAATGTTTCAAGTTAACGTACATCACAGCGCATCACTTTATTTAACTGACAACGTGCCCTTTTATACCAATTCAAAGAGTATTCTATTCACTAGTAGTCGTAGTCCAACAGGTTGACATAGACGTAGCGCACCTGCCTTTTTGAGCTGTCTGCTCTCGGTTTGATTCTCAACTCGGCTTGGAACTGTCGTGTAGATGCTTCACAAGCCGGGCATTTCATCACAAAGTACTCCATCCCACCAGAGAGGATATTAAGCTGGGTAACCGTATGCTAGCATTAGTTGGTGGATGTTCAATATATGTTTTGCAACGAGAAGCCAGTCGGCATACTGTATAACTTGTGAATTCCTGCCCTTATGTGTCAGGCACTGACTGCATCAATGGCATGATGATGCACACAGTGGACTGAATTCACATCTAAATCCCGCATTCTTCAATGACGACTATGACTAATGCGTTTCAGTTTCGTTATCTTACAATGTCAGATAACTTGATGTTGTAGGGTATTGCCTTATGATGCTCTCTGAGTTGCCATGAAAAGACAGCCGAAAAAGGATCTGGTCACCGTGTGCCAGCCAGTCTAAAACAAGGCCTTTTGCAGTAGAGCTGCAATTAGCACTAAACAGTATGCCAGTCCTTTTGATTCATGATGTAACATATCTCATGCTCAAGGGTGATCTGTATTTATATTACCTTCGGAAAATGGGGGAATTTGAACTCCCCACTTCCCTGATTGTGTGTTCCACATATATGCTGTAATTAGGTCTTCCACCCTCACTCTTAAATCCTACACATCTCTTCTTCCGTTGTTCCCACATCCTTCCACTTTCCTCCATGGATTTTTTTTCAATCTCTTCAACCTTCTTAATCAGCATAAATAATTTGTATTTGTTCCGTTTAGCATCCACAGGAGTTGCACAAAGAGCACTCATCCTGATCACCGTATGATTGCCATGAAATTAC